>NC_139720.1:185213194-185515102 GCF_964211835.1 Anser anser | reverse complement strand
AGTGAAGTGAACTTTTCAGGGAAAAAAAGGAATTTTAAGTAATTTTCAAGTTTCTTTTTTTAATTATTTTCTGAATTTTTGTAGCACTTCAAAAGCACTTTTTAACAATTCTTCCAGTAGAAAAAGAAATGCAGATAAAATAGGAGTCCTACACTTTTCTTTCACCTTTCTCCTCCTTTTGGTATTATAAAGTAAAAACAAAAACAAAAACAAAAGAATATTTTTCACTATAGCATGAAACTCAACTGCTGAAGTGTTAGCCATCCAAAATTACTTTTGTTTTCATCGGAAAATAACAAAGAGTTGCTTCAAACTTATATTGAAAGCCCTGGTTCAGCAAAGCCCTTACACATACTTTTAATTCACATTGGTGCTTATGTCCCATTGAAAGGTAATGCCCAATATCCTACACACACAACTTTAAAACCTTCCTCTTTGTTCACCAGTGGGAGGTATCTGCTTCCACCTCTTTCAGAAGGCAGGATCCCATGCAGAAACACTGCATAATGGAAACATCCCCCAGCCTCATGCTGCTGACAGACACAGCTGATAGTATCCCTTGCCCAAAGAGTGTTTGCACTTTATTAACAGATGTGGCATTTTTGTTTCAATATTTTCTGTTTAGATTAAAGTGAGAACAGAACATCAGATGTATGAACCAACAGACAACGTCAAATTATTGATTGAAACGGACCATGCGGGAACAATTGCCTTAGCTGTGGTTGATAAAGCAGTTTTTATTCTAAACAAGAAAAATAAACTTACAGCCAAAAAGGTAAGAAAACTTTAAGAAGAAAATATCAGATCTACTAGTCAAGAAAAATTTTCCATGACTAATGAGAGAATGAAATGAAATTAGTGGCTAATGCTTAATCAAGCATAAAAAAATTAAGCATAAAAAAATGCTTTGCTAAACTTGAAAATGTTTTGTTCTTGCAAGTTAAGATAGATTTAAAATGAGCAGTCTTGGAATTTCCATGCTACATCAGATGAGACTGTACATTAAAAAAAAAAAAAAAAGCATTAATTGAAATTATGTGCCAACTAAAACATCCCTCAGCTTTAATCTCACTTTCCAAGTTTAGCTCATACCACCAGATGAGCTTTGCAAGTCAAAGGTAGTAAGAATTTTATAATATAAATGATAATAATAATAATACTTTTGCAAATGTGTGCAATCTATCTATGCTATTTTATTTGGCAGGTATTTAATGCAATGAATTCGTATGATCTTGGATGTTCTGCAGGTGGTGGTAGAGATAGTGCTCAAGTTTTTACTGATGTTGGTCTGGCCTTTTTATCAGATACAATTAAATCCAATGTTCGGGAAGGTAAGTGAAATCTGCCCTTTACTTTAGTTGTTTGTACAAATCACTATACATCTGGGGCGGCTGATAGCTTGGAAATTAAAACATTTCATCATGCTGTTGTTGTAAGAACCACCTTCCCTCTGGATTTTTCTTTTCCTTTTCTTCCACTGGGTGATGAGAGCCCAGACAGCCCAGATGTTGGCTGCTGGTCCTTTGACACCCAGCTCACCTGGTGTCAGCCAAAGCTGACTGGGGCTGTAAGGTGCCTCTGCAAAAGGCAGGTCTTCTGTGAATGAGGTGGGTCCTTCCACAAGTGACCTGAATGGTCAGGCTGTTATTGCCATAGTGTCGTAACCAAGCTCTTCTGTTCTGCTTTCTCAGGGTACACATGCCTCCAAGCTGCCAGAAGACAGAAGAGATCTTTGGATTTCCGTCAGAAAATTTCAGGAATTGGTATGTTCACTCAGCTAGGTTTTCTGAAAGGCTTGGTAGAGGGGATCTGTTGGGAAACCAAGTAAAGGACACCAAGATAGTCATAGTCCCAGTTCTTGTGTTACGTGATTTAACCTAGAACATGTGTGTATACTATGCCTTGTGACCTGATGCATCATCTATCAAAACAACCCAAAAAACAAAAGCAAAGATCAGCCTGGATGGGCATGAAAACTAGTTCACCATTTTATAATAAACCCAGATGTGAGGTACTTCAACTAGATACCATGTTATGGAATCAGTTGTGGCCTTACATTTTTTCAAAATTATTTTTATAGACAGAAGTTGTTTTATTGCCTCTCCCTCATTTTTTTTCCTTGACATTCTGCGTCAGAGTTGTGCCAGCTTTGGTACTTTGTGTTCCAAGTAAGAGAAGTGCCAGTACAATATTGGGCCTAAATTAAAAAAATATGTAATAAATGATTTTTTTTTTTTAAGTGTTCCTTTAGACCAATTTCCACAAGGTGATTTTTGGTATTTCCTTGACAGAAGACACCAGGGCTTGAAACACACAGCCTTGACTATTTCTATCATGATTTCTAATTCCAACATATCAAGGGGACATTTTTAATTCGCAGTCTCAATTTGAAGTGAAAGCATGCACTAGAATATTTAAGATGGGGTGGGATCCACGCTTTGCTCCTGTGTTTGTGGACTGTTTTTAGAATGGAAAGTAGGTCCCTGGCTGCAGGTAGACTGTTGCAATATTAACAAACTTAATATTAACTGCTAGTAATGACAGGAATGAACACAATGAACACCTTTACACTTCCTGCTGCTTCCACAGCACTAATTCTGGGCTTTATTTACATTGCAGTCAGCAAATATCAAGACCCTGGTCTACGAAAATGCTGTGAAGATGGAATGAAATTAATTCCCATGAGGTTTTCTTGTCTGCAAAGACTATCAAAGGTGGCTGGCTCCCCTGGATGCAGAGAGGCTTTCAAGACCTGTTGTGAAAAAGCCGCAGCCCTCAGGAAGGAGGCAGCGAAGAAGAAAATCAGAGTGGGCTTGGCACGATGTAAAGAATGGTGACATGCAACTGTCTAAAGAAAATGACCCTTCACAGGGGGGCAAGGGAGGGCTAAGGGTTGTCTACTCTGCTACTGTCACCAAAAAAAACCCTTCACATTGAGAATGACCATATTCAAAGTGATCTCTGCTACCATGGTTCTTATTCCCTGTCACAAATATGTGATGGTGGGAACATCTTTGCCACTTATTAGTTAAGGGGAATAGGGGAATATTTTCTTTGTTTGGCAACATACAATTATTGAACTTAGAATTATTATCTTTTTTATTTTTATTTTTATTTTTTCCAGTGAAAATCTTTGGTCATTGATGTTGGGGTTTCTGTTTTGTTTTGTTTCGTTCTGTTTTTAATGCACAGGATTAAACCCAGATGAAGTCTTTTCATTTTCAGTACTTTTCACGCTACCTTCTCTCTGTCAGATGCCCTGCTAGACAGGGGAAGGTCACCAGCCAAAACCCTCAGAAGAGAAACCCCACTTTTGTCTTACAGACTTTGATGACCAAGAAGAAGTATTTGATGAAATGTCTCTCAATTTACGCAGTTATTTTCCTGAGAGCTGGTGGTGGAATTTTAAAGAAGTGAAAAATCCTGGAAATCATAGGTACTGTATTATTTGACTAGATGAATGCACCTAAGTTTGTACAGTAAAATGTATATAAATATCAGTTGTATATGTTATCTGATGCAGAGGAATTCAGAATATTTGCAAGTGTGTTGTCTCTACAACCGAGGGATTATTTTTTCCCTTACAATACTCAACGTTCAGCAAATAGCAATGTTTACACATATACATCCTTCTTAATACATTTTATTTTGTGTTTCTTAGTGTAAACAACATTGCTCCTGACTCTATAACTACCTGGGAAGTCCAGGCAATAAGCATATCTCCCCAGAAAGGTACACTATTGTTATTCTATTGGGTTATTCTATGCAGATGAATAGAGAATGTGTAATTTTCAAAACAGATATCAAGTTGACAAAGCAAGACAGTCTATACTGAAAAACTACTAAGGGTTTTTACCATGATGTTTACTCCTCTCTTTTGTGCCATACTAAAGCTGGAATTTAAAGGATAGATGCATGTTTACAAAAATGGGATGAAGTGGGCTACAAAGGAGGTTGTACTGAACACTCAGAGCAGTATTCTTTTCTTCCAAATCTCTAAACCTTCTAATTTATTTTCCACACAGCTGTTATCTTACACAAGAAAGGTAGTGGTGATAACACTGCTTTGTATTTTAATATTTGAGGGAGTGACTTCTGACCATCTGCAAACAAGGGTTCAGTAATGGTCACGGAGTTTGTTTACAGAGCGTGAAGAAAGGTCATTATGTTTTAAACATAGCTTTTGTGGGAAAGCTGGGCCACATTTCATTCACAAAAGCTACTGACATCACTGCCAATTTTTACCTGACAAAAAACTTCCAGACACTTTTATTTGACTAATGTTAAATGTGTAATTCTCAAGTATGTTGTTTTTTTCCTATCCTAGGATTTTGCATAGCTGACCCGCACACCTTTGACGTTTTCAAAGACTTTTTTGTGTCCTTGAGATTACCATACTCAGTTAAACGACATGAACAGCTGGAAATAAAAGCAGTGGTTTACAACTATCTGCCTGATGATCTCCAGGTAATATTACCATCAACTAGTGTGATAGATAGATAGATAGATAGATAGATAGATAGATAGATCAATATCAGAGACAGACTCAGTATAGGGTGATTCATGAATATTGCCACCTATGGCTAACAGACCAGAGCAGTGAGAAATTAAAAGCAAATTAAAAACACCTTCATTCCCATCTACTCTCTTCTAGTTCCGCCCCCAAGCAGCACATGGGAAGAGGGAATGGGGGCTGCGGTCAGTCCCTGACGCTTCGTCTCCACCGCTCCTTCACGGTCCCTCTCTGCCCCTGCTCCACGTGGGGTCCCTCCCACGGGATGCCGTCCTTCCCGAACTGAGCCTGCGGGGGCTGCCCACAGGCAGCAGCTCTTCAAGAACTGCTCCCACACGGCTCCGTACCACGGGGTCCATCCCCCAGGAGCAAACTGCTCCAGCACGGGTCCCCCACGGGCGGCAGCTCCCCCCAGGCCCCCTGCTCCTGCGTGGGCTCCTCTCCACGGGCTGCAGCTCCGGCCCGGGGCCTGCTCCTGCGGGGGCCCTCCATGGGCTGCAGCCTCCTTCAGGCCATATTAATTCTGCTCTCATGGAGGCAGAACCAACATCTCTCACTGGCTTGGCTCTGGCCAGGGGCAGGTCCCTTTGGAGCTGGTTGGAGCTGGCTTTTATCTGACATGGGGCACCCTCTGGACTTTTCTTACAGAGGCCACCCCTGCAGCCCTTCTGCTGCCAAAACTGCCACGCAAGCCCAATACAAGCAGAGGAAATTCAAGGGAGCTGAATGGAAATCACTTTCTCTCTTGCCAAATGTCTGTATTGCTGTTTCCTTTTTAAGCAAAGGCAAAAGCAAAAGCCTTGTGTTATATCTGTTTCTCATTTCCCACTCTTATCTCGACATGATGGAGCTGAGCATTTCCCCATGCGGTGATTCACGAGCCCTGACTGCAGGCCTTGCCTTGTCCCCACAGGTCACAGTGACGATGGATGCCGTGAAGGGGCTATGCACTGCAGAGGCCACAGAGAAGTCAGTGCAGCTGAAATTGCTGGTTAAGGGGAACTCTGCAACACCAGCCTACTTCTCAGTTGTTCCTCTGATTGTGGGAGAAATTCCAATTACTATTTCTGCTTTTGACCAAACCTCAGGGCATGGCGATAGTGTTAGGAAGAACCTCAATGTTATGGTAAGTAGAGCTAGTTGAGGGTGGACACTTCATGAATATTTATTGCTCCTCAAATATAATGTTCTCGATGTGTGGAGCTCTTGTGGAGAGGTTGAAGAAACACAAGGCTGGAAGCAATCTCATAAAACCTGTTTCTCAGCAAAGACTGAGCTATAACAGGGGGAAGAAAAAAAAAATGGGGGAAGAAAATCTGTGGCGAGCTTGTAAGTAGTATACATGGAAAGACAAAAAGGCATCCTTCTACCAGTGGCATTGCAACAACATCCTTCAGACAGTCAGTGTTCATTTCTTAATCTTTAACTTCCACCTGCTTCATCAACATTTGCAAATATTCTTTTTCTTTTATGAAGCCAAGATTGAAGATATTCATCTAGTAATACTTTGAGAAGTAAGTAGCTTCTGCTAAACATAAAGTTTAATCCTATTATTGTATATCTACTTAATGGATCTTCAAGCTTAACAATTGCAGAGGTAAAACACATACAGGCAAACAAAGGCAATGTATTGGTTATTTGATAAATTGGTTCTTTTTTTTTTTCAGTTTGAAAATTGAACTTTAGCCTTTTCTTCTAAGCCTTTTAGAAAAAATTACTTTTCAAAAGTCAGCACTGATCTGCACAGACTCATTACAGAATCCAAGTAGGACACTGAGAGCCATTTTCAATCCACACGAAAAGTGCAGAATATGAATCTCGGTGCCATTAGTGCCAAGGTGCAACCATGTGGGCAAAGATAATGCATGGGATGCTGGGGACCTGCTGTTGTTACAGACCATAACTGTTCTAGAGATAGACACAGTCTAATAGTTCAGTGGTACACCAAAACAATAAAATTGTCTGTAGAAGAAGCTTTATTAAAATACAGGCTTTTTAATGATGAATGTGTGGAAATCAGAAGGGAAAAAACTTTGAGCTTTACCAACAAGATAAACTCAGAACTCGGTGGATTTCATAGAAGAAAGGTTTATATAAGTAAGTGCACCTGTGAACTTGACTTGCACAGTCACAAAGCTGAGAATAAACTTCAAAATTTCATTTTTCTGGTTTATCTTTGGTTAAAATAATTTCATCGGGAAATATGTCAGTAATAACAAAAAATCAGTACAGTTCATTAGTGTTTCAACTGGGAAACTGAAATTCTGATTTCAAGCTTCGTTTTTACATGGAAAGAAATTTTACTTCAAAATGACCTATTTCTGCCATCTGCTGGTATAATGAAAAGGTAGAGATCATGATTGTCTTGCAGCTTAATCTCAGGTGTGAGTGGTGGCAAAAGTTTTGACTTTTCTTTCTTCATTTATACAGGCTGAAGGTGTATTACAGCGAGAAGAACAGACAATTTGCATTAATAGTGACTGTAAGTTACACTTAGGGGTTAGATACAGATCAGGTCTGGGATAGGAATAGGGGTTGTAAAGCCTGATGTGAATATCTGACAGCTGTGGTGAAGCATTTCATAAGGTAAAAATACTCTTCAAACAAAACATAGTAAAAAACTTAGGAAAAAAAATAATTTAATTCTAAATGTTTGGAATTGATTTGTATTACATCTGTGTTTATAGGTAGCATTTTTAAAATATTAAGTAGGCCTCTATTTTATTCAGTAATGGATCTTAACATAGATTTAAAAGAATCAAATAAAGAATTGAAATAAAAATCTTTCTTTAAAGCAAAAAATATTGTTGATGATTGAAAAATAAATTTAAGAAAGATAAGCATCTTCTTTCATAACTTTCATTTAATATTTCTGATAACAATTCTGTTGTAATTTTCATCAGCTGTAAGACATTTAATTAAAAGCGTGTTTTAAAATTGTACTGTACTTTTTTATGCTTGAAGAGTTTTGATGTAGATCTCTATTTATTATTTATTTGCAGTAAAGTCCCATACACTGGATCTGAACAGACCATCTAATATGGTACCAGGTTCTGACAGTCATGTATTTGTTAACCTGAAAGGTAAATGTTATTTTCCATCAATAAATTTCTGTGGGTGAGAAGAGAAACACACCTTGTGTTGTTCATTTTGGAACACCAAGGCTTCATTTCTTCCTAGTTTTTTTACCATGATCAAAATGGTCTGCCTTACATGCCTGAGTCACAAAAGAAAACAGCCCCTAGCTTAATCCAGTAGTTCACCTCTTTCTAATTACTCCTTCTCTCTTGTATTGGATATAATACCTTTATGCGGTCCACCCTGCCTCACTGCGCTGAGGCTAACTTTCTGGGAAGGCCAGAGAAGAAAGAAGAGTTCACCTTCTTTAGTAACCCCACACTGTGTGTAGCCCTGTAGAAATTTTCTTTATTCTTCAGAAATAAGGATGCCAGACTCTGATGTATAAATTCTGGAAAGATCTGTTTTTCTGAAGAGAAGATATAATCATATATTAATTTAATCAAATAATCTTATACATACATATGCTCATGCATATGTATTTTAAAAACATCTAATATTCTTATTAAAGATAAAAAATATTTTTCTCAGGAACTGTACAATAATGCATCCTTGACGCAAAGACTATTCCATTTCAAATCCTTGTTCTGAAGTATGGGCATACTTAAACTCATTAAAGGAGAAAACTGTAGAGGAAAAAAAAATGCCCCAGAAGCTTGACATGATTAAGGCATGATTTCTATTGTTTTTTCTTCCCATCTGTGGGAGGATCAAGTCTGGTTTGACAAGACCTTTCTAGTCTGAACCTGAGGCACCAGTCTTTCCCCTGCTCCTTGCTTGCCTGCCTCTAACAGCCTCAGGACTCTTTCTCTTCCATCCTCCTTCATTGTCCCAGCCTCCTTCCTCCAGCTTTCCCAGGGCGTGGGAGCTCACCCTTGTTCTTCTCCAACCTTATAGACATAAGTGGCTGCAAACTGTTTAATAATGAGAAGTATCAGGCAACTGTGTAATCAGGGCGTGCTGGAGTGTCACTGTGGTTAGTATTGCATTTATTCATGTTAAATCAGTCAGCTTGAAATATAGAATGTCTTATGGCTTATGTCTTTTACAACAGGAGATCCCATGGGTGATTCTGTTGAAAACTGTCTTAATCTCAATGGAATTGAGAAACTTATTAAGGTGCCCACGGGCTGTGCAGAGCAAACGATGGTGAAGATGGCCCCCACGGTCTACGCTATTGAGTACTTGGATGCCAGCGAGCAGTGGCAGAACTTTAATCCTGAACGGAAGGTTGAAGCCATCAAGATGATTGAAAAAGGTACACAGGAAAAACACAGACACCAACTGACATTGGCTTTATCTCCTTGCATTGCACATTAACCATTGCCGCTTGCAAAAGGAGTGAGCATTGTCTTAACGCAGTCAAGCAGAAATGCCACTGACAACCTGTAGACAGACATGAGAAACAAAACCAGTGAGGAAGATTTAGGTGGTTGTCTGCTTGTACCTGACATTGCAGAGTATTGGCATTCACAGTCCACCCTCTCTCTTGCCTAATTTAGAAGCGGAAAGTAAAATATGAGCTGATCAACATTAACTCTTCTCAGATCAAATGGACGTAAATGGGCAGTTGCAGAACATGAATCATTTCAGAGTAATGTAGAAGTGCAAAAGAGATCAAGATGAATCATGTTCTAAAAATGCTATTTTCTCCCCCTGGGTCATAGATGCTGCTTAAGATGACCATCTCAAATATAGGCATCTCTGCTGCAGATGTCTGTTTTTGGCAAGAGCAGTACCACTAAGGAAACTCCCAATGGTAATCATACTATTAACACTTTCTCTTCCACACCTGGGTATTTATTACATGAGCTAGAATAACTCCAACTCCTTGGACAAAGCCAGGGAAGCAGTCTCCTAGCACAGAGGACAGCTGAAGGGCTGCTTCTTCAAGAGCCCACTGCAAGACGTAGTCCAAAGATGATGTTAAATGCACACCAAAGCCAGGGCCACAGCATCTGGAAGTGGAGATGTCTCAGCTCACAGGCACTAACACAGAGCTTGACTGCTATCAGTATTGTTTCAGGTATCATGGATCTTTCTAATTGTAGTGGTGTGCACATGGCATAAAGCCTACTGAAGAAGAAAGGTAAAAATGGAGATCAAAAAAAAACATGCTAATAGTTGCTGAATGGAAGTCTTTGCCCATTTATCTACGATTGTCCAAAGTGACATTATGTCTTGCTACTGATTATTTGTTGTAACATACATATAATGATATAAACAGCAACATTTAGTCTTTAGATTATGCTTTTATTGATTCTTATTGAAGAAGATCACTGGGGTAGAAAATGAGTTGTGTAGAACAGAGGCAACAACTCATGATTTTAGAGCCTTCATCTGACATGGGTAGGTATTTTCTATGTTTTTTGATTCCATGCACCATAAAGACAACAGCTTGGCAAATTGTCAATAATGGGGAATAAGCTTCACAAGATTCACCATGCAGAAAGTGCCTTGGTAGCTCTGTATCTATAGATACCTGCAATTTTCAGGTAGTTCTCATTGCTCTGTTAAATCAATCAAGATGAAGTAACTTCTAAGTCTTGCCTTTTTTTCCTGTGTAAAAAATCTGCTGACACAAGCATTTTGTCTTTGCTGTACCGGTGAACATCTCCATGCACATCTCCACTAGTCAATGCTGAATACATCCATGTTAATACAAATGATGTATGAAAATGGCCAAGAAACATGTGTATCTTCTGAGCAATTATATGGTGTCTTGTTCCTACAGGTTATACTAGACTGCTTGAATTTCAGAAGAACGATGGTTCCTATGGAGCATTTAAATCAACCCCCAGTAGTGTATGGTAAGTGTATTTTTCATAATCAGCTTTGGTTCTTTTTTTTTTTTTTTCCTAAAATACCACTACTATCATTTAATGCATAATTATTGGGGGTGGTGGTCAAAATTTGGTGATTGTGGTGTTGCCTATATACTTTTGTCAATGGATAGTGAGTCTTGTAAGTCTCTGTGAGTGTTTAGTCCTTGATGAAAGAGGATTATACTGAGCCCCAGATTATTTTGGATTTGCCACAGTGTTCACACTATCATTGCAAGCACATTGTATTGAATATGAGTCTACGTACAGATTGAGAATGTTTCTTTTCCCATTAATATACTCATCTATAAACATATGTCAGCACAAGTTTGGAACATTTTCTTTTGTGCAGGTTAACTGCTTTCATTGTTAAAGTACTCACAAGGTGCAAAGAATACATTAGTGTCGAAGACAATCATATACACAGCTCGATTGCCTACTTGCTTATTCAACAGCAGGCAGATGGTTCATTCCACGACCATCATCCAGTATTGGACAGGACTATGCAGGTAGGTCATTAGTATTAAGAAGATTCTGTTGCATCTTTAGGGCTGCTAGGGATCAAAAGGAATATTCTGAAATGTTGAGTAACAAGACATATTAAAAAAAAAAAGATTCACTGTAATGTAAGAAGTACAAAATCTGTAAAGTAAAATGAATCTGTTAATAGATCCATCAGAGAAACATGGCTAGTATGTCACCACCTTTATCTTTTAATCCCATCTTGGGTGATTTTTCAGCTGACCTGTACCTCTAGAGGATGTAGAAAACTAGCCCTGAAATCTTTTTGCTTGATAAAAATCATGCTTTTTATTGGCAAAAGCTATAGATTCAAACAATCATAACTTATATTTGAAGGGACCTCCAGAGGTCATCTAGTCCAGACCCCACTCAGGACAGGTCTAATTAGATCAGGTTGCCCAGGGCCATGTCTAGCTCAGTCCTGAGCACCTCCAAAGATGGAGATCCCACAGCCTCTCTGCGTAACCTGTTTCATTATTTAATGACTCTCATGAAAAGCAAAAATCCTAATATTTAATCAGAATTCCCAAGAGTATATGCTGGCCTACACATCTATAAGTATCTAGAAAAACTAAATTGTTACTCTCTATGCATCTAGGGTATAAATACAATATGAACCTTCCAGAAACCATTGAAAATGAAGATACCTTTGCATTGACCTTACAAAGAAAAGAAAAAAAACAACCTAATTTTATTAATTATATATTTAAAATCAGTAGTGTGGCTCTTACCCTCAAAGCCAGTTCCACAGCTGATGTAATGACATTAAAAAGAACCAGCTCAGGAATTGGCCAAAAAGATTTTTAACCCTTGTTTTTGCTAAGATACTTATCTTCGATTTCACATTAGCTTCAGGAACTGCTCATAATACTTTTGTACAGAGACTTAAGTCTCTCCAAGAAAACAATCTGTTCTTTTCCAAAGAGCAAAGTTTTGGGGCTGAGTGAAACAGAAGGGTAATAATGATCCTATTGTCAAAGAAGAGCATGAGCAAAAGAAACAGAAAGAATAACAGGAATGAAAATGCACATCTTTAGGGGAATAAAAGTTGGGGGGGCACTGTGTTTACTGTATTTATCTTATCAAAAAGCAGAATGGGAAATTAATGGTGAAAAAATACTTTTATAAGGGAAAAGTTCTGGGTTTTAAAGGGCTTTTGAATCTATAGGGAGTAGCAGAGAAGCAAAAACAGTTGAAGCCAGGACCAGTTCAAACAAAAACTGTAAATCTTTCACAATGAGTTAATTATATTTTTTATTACCAGATGAAGAATGGGGTGGGTTCCCAATCTCTTAACATTGCCATAGTAGAAGATATGCTATGAGATGGACACAAGTTATTGAACAAAATTGAAGGGTGAAACTGCGTGTTTTGTGGTTAGATGTTTTGACAAGATCTTCATCTTCATGAAAAGTAATTTTGTACGTTTAATCATAAGCAAGAACATGTATGTTTTACTTTTCCTTTTCACGTTTCATCTTCCAGGGTGGCATTGGGACAGCAGAAGAGAATTTGGCACTGACAGCCTTTGTAACTATAGCATTGCAACATACTCTACAGATTTACAAAGAGTCACCTGATGTGGTAGGAAACCTGTCTTTTTATCTGTAACCTTGAAGGCGTTTTCACAATAGAATGTCCACCCCACTGTCTTAAAGTACTGTGGATGGCAAGGTAATAATAGTCTGTTTAATACATCTGTGGATAGGAAAAGGTGCAGTTGCCTAATGTACAGCAAGGTGTTTTGAGCTACACACTCCATCACTGATGGCTTTAATCACAAAGCAAAAAATATTAAAAATGTGTTAAAAATGACTGCAGTAGTACTCACTAACAGTTAGTAGGTCTCGATGAGCTTTTCAGATGGATCCTATTGTTTTCACAGGTACAAGCTGTTAGAAGAGCTGTGGCTTACATGAAAACTCAACTTCCAAGGAATACTAACTGCTATTCTACAGCCATCACTGCTTACGCTCTGACGCTTGTTCAGTCTGATGGCAGTGAAGCCCAGTCGGTGAAAGAAAAGTTAAGGAGCTGTTCTGTTTTTAATCCAGGTACTAGTAACTATTCTTAAAAATTCAACTAGAAGCACTCCTCATAATTAAAGTGCTTTGAGCACTCTGGTATAATAATAAAGCAAAATCAACTAAGTGAAGGACATTTAATTTTATAAAAATGTGTATGTATATGTGCAACACACTTAAGCACTTTAATTACATAATCATATAAGTAATTTGTGTAATTGATATCACTACAAAATAATAACTTAACATTGTGTATTTTGCTTGTGATCTTATCTGTTACTGGAGATGGAACAAAACCATAGTAAATAGAAACTCATCTTTTCTGCTTCCCTTGCTGCTTACAAAGTTTCTACACCTCTAAAGCGCATCTTTCTCTCTGACCCTGTCCTCCCAACCTTCCCCACCCACCACACAAAAAATAAGTCCAAGTCAGCTGGAAAAGCAGAAACTTTTGGTGGGTTGTGGGAATGAGCAGCTATATATGGGAAAAGTCTAGAATTTGTGAGGAAGATGGAAGATGCCTTTCCCATCTTCAGAGCTCTCCTTGAGTTCTGAGTGCTTTGTTTCAGCTCCGCATGGACATCACCTCTTCCCCTTCATTTTATGGCTGGGATCAATGCTGAGTCTGTTGGTTGTATGGCTGCACTGCCGAGCTATTAGTTTCTCAATTTATGATAAATAAATTACGGTTTAATAGACATAGCTTAAATGTAGGGAGTTACAGGGATAATTAATACTTTTATCTCTGGGTTACCACTGGACAGTGCTACCACTCCATCACATGGACATCACTGTACAATGGGGTCATTAGACTGTGATGATTACATAAGCCAAAACTGAAAATGGCATATTTTTCCTTTCCATTATTTCTGCTTCCCTATTAATTCATTACTCTCATGACAGCAACTGTTTTTTGTGGTTCCTCAGTGCTATGACATGCAATATCTATTGTGTAGACCTTTACCAAGGGGATTCAAGACTGAGTTATTCTTGCAGAAAAGCAGCAGCGCTACTGGGGAAATGGCAACAATGCAGTCTCGGTGGAAACCACTGCCTATGCATTGCTTCAAGCATTGCTCCTGAGAGACCTGGAGTATGCAACACCTATTGCTACGTGGCTGATGGAAAAGAGGAACTATGGTGGAGGATACTGCTCTACACAGGTGCTTCACCATCAGCCCGCATGGCGTTTTGGGGTGTGGGAAGAAAATAGTAGATCCGTGATGACTTTATTATTTAGGTTTGAAAGCATCATAACAATTAATCCTAAACTTCTGCAAACTTTGGTTTATGAAACACCAAAGATTTTGGCCCCTTAATAGACAGTGTTATGAGCTGGCAAAGATTCTTTGTCTTTATGAAGATTTGTAATAGTCAAGGATCAGACCTGCAGTGTTTTGGGGATTTTAACAGCAGAAGAAGATGGGTAATGAAAAAAATAGTCTGTGCAGATGGGAACAGACAGATACAGGAGAACTTCAAATCAGCAAAAAGGCTAGAACTGAAGAATAGCTTCAGGTAACTAATCAACCTTATGTACTGTTGAAATAACCTGGTATAATTTTTAGTTTTATTTTTATTTCTGTCTCACCTAGGACACAGTGGTGGCCCTGGAAGCAATGTCAGCATACAGCATACAGACACAGAATACTGGTTCCACCAATCTGACTGTAAAACTGGGAACACCTGGAAGGCAAAAAGACTACACTATTATTTTGACTGATAGTGATGAAGGAATTCAGAAGGAGCTGGAGGTATACAACCAATCATTGTTCCAATATTTTTTTCAGAAACAGGAGAAACACTGGCATAGGTTTTCTAGGTTTCCTCATGTTAAGCAATCATGATAGATGGGTCATGGTGGTTTTCAATAATTTAATCTGTAAAACAACCAAATAATCTTTTCAAAGAAAAAAAAAAAGAAAGAAAAAAAAAAAAGAAAAAAAATTAAAAAAATAAAAAAATAAAAGAAGAAGACAAAGAACCAGAAATCAACAACTGCTTAACATAAAACTTTAGAGGCCCTGCCCTGCCCCTTCAAGAACTTTGGTGATGTGAACATTCCCCAGCAGTAGAGAGGAGCCAGGATCCCATTCGAAGTCTTGATAAGGAGTGAAGAAGAAGGGAGCAGGGGAATATTCTGCTATTCAGTGTGTTGGGACCTGTGGAAATGTCAAATCCTGGGTACAGAAGGGAGAGTGAAGTAAGGAAAATTTTTTCTCCTGGGCCTCAGAATAGCAGAATAAGATGCTCCAGCCCAGCACATTAAGAATCCCATTAGACTTGGGGTCTCACACCCCCTTCTATAGCAATAGATTTCCCATGTCTCAGTTGTGAGGGGAAAAGCCATAGAAGACTGTTAAGATCTCAGGAAAGTAATAGACCAGATGCTGAGCACACACTAAATCTCTACTTTTTCACTTTTGCATGCAGTTTGATCTTGGGAGAAAACTTGAAGTGTCTGTACACGGCAGAGGAAATGGGACAATGAGTGTAAGCCATAAATCAGAAGTTAAAAGTCCAGCTGGACTTCTTTTATTCCTGTTTTGAAAACCAAGTGAAAAATTACTTCCCATGGCTTCATCCTTTCTGCTCCTACCACCAAACTTCTAAAATTCACGGCCTACCATCTGCACTGATAAACATTCACTGTTGCCTATTTTTAACACCATTAAATCCATGAAAAGTTAATTAGAAAATACCACAGATAGAGGTGGCTGGAGTTTCAAAGAACATTTTTTGGTGTGGATGGAGAGTTGTGTTAAAGGTCCCTGGCCATTTGGGGTTTGCATATGGAACTCTCCTGCTTATATCCATGGCAGTTGTCTCTGACTAGTCTGTGCCTCTGACAGACTGGTGTTTCCCTCCACACTCCCATGTCCCATCAACATTTGCTGAAGTCCTGGGTGAGTAAATCCCGTGTCATTTAAAGGATATTTTTATGGGTTTGATGGTTGTGCTTTTGTCTTAGATATTGAAAATGTACTGGTCATCTGAGCTGAAAAACAACATATGCAATGACCTGATTTTGACGGTGGAAATGGAAGGGAAGGTTAAGTACGCTGGTGAGTGAACAGGGGATGTGGTTGAGTATCACAGGTGACATGTTTGGTCAACTGCTAAAAATAATCAATGGTTTTAAAGACTCAGAGACTGGAAATAAATTTAAATAGTTTAATAGCTCTCTAAGTGACTGTGGGTGCAGAGGGTACCTAAATAGACATATTGGTACTATCAGTAACTCTTCTGTTACTGGGAGGAGAGTGGGGATAAACTCCCATCATGGTGTTCCTGGCTGCCATGCAGGGAAAGTTCAGCTTAGTTCCCTGGCTAATAGAGACCTACCAAGTGGCCTTAAAATGTTCTTTAGGACAGATCTGTTTTAGGTATTTTCATATGAGCAAGGCTATATTTTCCTTCCCCTGAAGTGTAGAATCATCCCCTCTGCCTATGTCTGCATTTTATTTTTATTTTTTTCTATTTGAACAGGTAACTTTTTGAAGCAGGGACTGTAGTTTATATATTAATGCATGGCCCAAACTCCATTCTTAGTTAGATCTGCTTGTTCTTACTATAATTATCCCTCAAATTTTAACTTTGAACCAATTAGGAATACTGAGATGTGTACCACAAACTTTTATAAAGCCCATGGAGATTGCATGACTGCAATTTATCATTATACAAAAAGGAATCAAATTAGCAGTTCCTCAGTCAAATATATGCATGGCTGATTGTGTTTATCACCTCCAGATTCTGTATACTCTGAGGAAAACTATGATTATGAAGACTCTCCTGCTGCAGACGATGGTACATCTGAGCCCCTGTCTAAAATAGACTGGTTTGATATCCGCAGCAGAACGAAAAGGGATGTGGTCTCTCCCAGTAAAGCAGAATCTCTGCAATACAAAGTCTGTGTCAGGTAGGTCTGGAAATCAGCCCTTCATTAGGAGATACATTCATTTTTGTTTGCAGTTCTTCTTGGTTGCCCTCTTCATATCCATGAGCTCAGCATCCCACCTGGCAACCTTCTGCAGGTACACATGCATGGTGAATCTGCATCCTCAATTCCAGTTTCCGTACAATGTAGGTTTAGATAGTTTATGTAGACCTCAAACACTTGCTGCAGGTTATGCCCCATCATCATCTCACTGATGATGTATGGCTCTTTGGGGAGACTCTGAATTGCCTGGCTACCTAATCATTTGAAAGAAGCCATTTATTATGAGAACAGAGCCAGGCTCTTTTCAGTGGTGCCCAGTGACAGGTCAAGAGGCAATGGGCACAAACTGGAATGCAAGAGTTTCCATCTAAACTTCAAGAAGCATTTCTCTGCTGTGTAGGTGATAAAGCACTGGAATAGGTTTTCCAGAGAGGTTGTGGAATCTCCTTTCTTGGAGGTCTTCAAAAGTCATATGGATATGGTCCTGGGCAACTTGCTATAGATGTCCCTGCTTGAGCAAGGGGGTCACACCAGATGACTTTTAGCAGTCCCTTCCAACCTCAACCATTCTGTGATTAATAAAGTGGATAAAATTGGAAAACAGTAATAACACATTTACAGAGTTTCATTGTTTTTTTGGAGAGATGTTATTATTTCCTTCATGGTTGCACTCTTGCTTCATAAAAAAGAAAATATATCTACTACTATGTGGGGGAGGAGAGAAGGCAGAAGTGGTATCCTGTTGTTGTGGAAGTCAAGAGAAGGCAAGGGCAGAGCTGTTGGAAAGAAATTCTCCAGTGCAGAGTAACACTGGAACGAGCTCCCTCTCACAGTTTGGCAGGGGTTGCAGAAGCGCAAAGTGGTATCTGCCCTGAGTTCCCCTTCTAGAGAGGAGCAGAGTGGTGGAAGAACGTTTTGCTCACGAGGAGAATTTAGCTTTTCCATTGACTTTTGGCAGAGCCTCAGAAGCAGTGTTTTTCAACCCTCTTCCCAGACAGTGACAAGAACTTCCCCAGACAGGGCAGGACTGGAATTACTCCAATTCCCAAGCTTCTCTCTTCTTGGTTAACCATGCATTCAGTGAATTGTCTGCTGGTTGAAACATTATTTTCCCCATTAGTCATTATGAAACATCTATCAGCTATCAAATCCACGGTTCAGCAAGACGATACTAAGTGCTAGGGCAAAGTTTAAAAGAAGATTTTGACCTTGAACAGTAAGGGCAGTATAAATTTAACTTATAATAATAAATTTAACAAGCCACTTTCCTAGCTCTTCTCTTTAGATAATGAAGAACAGAAACTTTACAAGTGCTGTTTACCTTCCCTGTCTTCAACCATATTTTTATGGTGGGATGAACAGTACTTTGAAGGTGATTGTTTCTGTCTATCAGCTATATATAAAAAAAAAAAAGTGTAGATGACAAGCTCAGGTGAGACACCTGTATTTTGTATGACCATTTGACTAGTTTAGATGAGTATTTTTTCCTCATGACTCTTAATGAGGCAAAAATAAAAATCCACTTAAGTGGGTTTTTGTCTCACACTTAGCAAACCTGAAGAACTAAACTTTCCAAACAAAGCTGGCAGTTCTGTGCAGATGTTCACTGCTGCTGGTCTCCCTTATAAAGGTCCACAGGTTCCAATCCACCAAAGATGTCCCTGGTCGATCTCTCTCTGCTGAGTGGCTTGGAGCCTGACACAAAGGAACTTGAACAGGTGAGAAACACACTTTTTTTGTGCAAGCCTTTATAGACTTTTCTATACAAATTTTGTCTTCATAAATCTTTCCAAAGTCCACAGAATAATGAGAGTAAAACAGATTTGGGATATTCTTGTTTTGGAAAAATATTCACTGAATATATGCAAGAAATGAAAAGCTGGTGATGAGCAGAGTTCAGCCTTTATTTCTGTGGAGTAGAAATTAGGACATGGCTTTGGAGGGCATTTAAATATTTTCCTGTCTTTACACATACTGCTATCCCCACTGGCAATGCTCTCATACAGCACACCAGGATGGTGTGTCCTGTGCTTACGGGAGGGATGGTAAAAACGTCTTTAAGAAGCAGGGAAATGGAGCATATCTCTCTGTGAAGGCAGCTAGAGGTGGTTTTTGTTTGTTTGTTTGTTTGTTTCTGGGACCTGCTGGTTTGATGGAGGTTTGCCCAGGTTTCTGCTTTCAGGCACTGTCTCCTTTAGGGTGGAAGAAAGAAGGCGGAATAAAACAAACACTTGAACAAAGCAAAACAGAATACAGAGGATGATAGCAATGGTGCTACTGTTCTGTTAGGTTTTTGTTCTGATGTTGTTTCTTTGTTGTTTTCCTGCAGTTGGTAACATCTTCAGACAAATACATTCAGCACTTTGAGTACAAGGAAGGAAAGGTTTTGCTCTACTTTGGTGAGGTAAGCAAGCCCAATGGTTTTGCTTCTTTTTTTTTTTTTAAACCTTACCATCATTGTTTTTCATACTGCATTACCTTCCTGTGACTTCTTCCATATATTATTATTCAACAGTTCAGTTCAGAGAGAGTAGGAATGGGAAAGATGCACCTTCATCCTCTCCATTTCCATGTTATAGAAGATACAGTCTGTTTCAGCTTTGGGCTTCGGTCCCCAAAATGAGAACTCCTCTCTAACCAGAAGAGTTGCCTTTTATCCAAAATTAACAAAGTGTTATTTGGTGGTCCTGCAAATTTGACTGGCATGTGAAGTTCAATATTTCTGGATCAAGAGCCATTCAGTAACAAACAGATGTAATCATCAAACCCCCTAGTTTCTGTGTATACTGCCCTATGTTTTGAATTATGACTCCATCCTACACTCAGTGATCCTTGTGGGTCCCTTCCAATTCAGGTTATTGTATGATTCTATGATTCTATAGCCACTGGAGTTACTTCACATCCACAGCCAAAGCAGGGAGATCCCTGTAGAAAGCACACACAGAACAATTATTTATTTAAATATAAGACAACAAACAAATGAGTAATTTTATATGTTGTTGCTGCTATGATTGCTCTAGAGAAGCTGTATATTTATCATAGATCAAAGGTTGTCTACGACCTTAGCATTTTACTAAGGAAAGGGTACATACTGGCACAAAACAGACATCAGTACAGGATAGGCTGTGAACATTTGTTATGCCCATGCCTGTGCAAGGTGGTTTTAGGTAAAAGTTGAAAAGTAAACTTCAAATTATTGATGATGTGAATCAGGATCAGACACATTCAGAGAGGGAAGACTTTTGCTGTGCATATCTCACATAACTCTCTTTACTAAGCTTAGCTCATCCACAGTTCCAGAATACACATACAGATTGCAGGACAAGAGGCTGGAGAGCAGCCCCACAGAACGGGTTCTGGGGGTTGTGGTCACAGCAAGCTGAACACGAGCCAGCAGCGTGCCCTGGCAGCCAGGAGGGCCAACCGTACCCTGGGGTGCATCAGGCTCAGCACTGCCAGCGGGCGAGGGAAGGGATTGTCCCGCTCTGCTCTGCACTGTGCGGCCTCACCTCCAGCACTGTCTGCAGCTCTGGGTGCCACAGTACAAAAAGGATGTGAAACTATTGGAGAGTGCCCAAAGGAGGGCTGCAAAGATGGTGAAGGATCTGGAGGGCGAGATGCATGAGGAGTGGCTGAGGCCCCTTGGTTTGTTCAGCCCAGAGCAGAGCAGGCTGAGTGGCGGCCTGCAGCTCCCTCACGAGGGGAGCGGAGGGGCAGGCGCTGAGCTCTGCTCTCTGGGGACAGCGACAGGACCCGAGGGCACGGCATGGAGCTGGGACAGGGGAGGGTCAGGCTGGGGGTTAGAGAAAGGTTCTGCACCCAGAGGGTGGTCGGGCACTGGGACAGGCTCCCCAGGGCAGTGGTCATGGAAATGAGCCTGCCGGAGTTCAAGAAGCATTTGGACAATGTTCTCACACATATGTTTACTTTTTAGGTAGTCCTGTGTTGGATTCAATGGTCCTGGTGGGTTCCTTCCAACTCAGGATATTCCATGATTTTATGATTCACAAAATCTCCCAATAAAATCATGGAAGAAAATGGCTTCTTCAAATTGAAGGCAAAGCTATCAGGATTAACTCACCGGTGCCATCAGAAACAAGCATTCAGTGGCTAGTATAGGCATAAATAAATGAATAAGGAACTCACGGCGGATAGTTCACTCATCACAACTATTTATTTTTTTCTCCAGCTCACAACTGGACCAGACCCAGACTGTATATCATTCGGAGCAAAGCAAATTAATCCGATGGGCTTGGTTCAGCCAGCAAATGCAATCCTTTATGATTTTTACAATCCTGGTAAGGGCAAAGAAAGATGATATGTAACTGATCAGAAAGAGATACTCTCAAGAGCAAACTCCAGTCTATTGAAAAGTATTTTTAATGCCTTTTAGTGTTTTAAGAATGTGAAACCTTCTGACTTTGCTGAGAGTTACAATAACCCGCCTGGAATTATTAGTACCACAGCTTAAGATTATCTAGATTGAGATCTTTTAAGGAAGGGTCTGTTATTGCAAATGGATTGGAAATAGAAACTTCTACACTCATGGATTTTTAAATAAGGTTTCGTGACATCTTGTTTCTCTTGGTATTATTAAGTATGTTACATTCAAGCTATCTTTTCGCTCAAGCTTTCTATGCATGTAAGATAGGCAGCCTCAGAGGTTTGTCTTATGTACTGCGCTTGCTGGGGAACCAGTCTCATTCCCCATTCAAAGAAAATTAAATGCAAATCATCCCCATTTGCCAGAATCATTAAAACAATATTTGAAAATTAGGTCAAACCTCTGCTTTGCCTGAAGCTGAGGAATTCCTGATAGCTTACACTACTTAAAGTTTTGTTCATGCTGACTTTTTGATCTGTTGGCTATGGATACTAGGTTTAAACCATTAACTGGTGTAAAACTTGTGATCTAATCTCCTTCCTCTGATACAGTGCAGCGCTTATTGCTGCACTATTGCCAAAACATGATTTTTTAGGATGGATGTTTTTCAGAGAGAAGAAAAAGAAGGGGGGGGGAGGGGGGGGGTAGAGCACAACTTAAAAAAAAACAACAATACAAAAAGCAACAAGAACAACAACAGAAAAAAGCAACCCAGGTTCTTGTCCAGCTGAAAGTCAAGGTGATCCCTCTACTGTAGGTGTTTAGGCTACAGGTCTTTGTGGTACACGGTACATCTCACCCTTTAGCGCTCTGACTTGTCTGGACCAGGGAAAAGCTGAGCTGCAAATGTTCTTTCTACTGCTTAGGTTCTTCCACATGAGATCTGTAAGCCAATCCATTTTATTTCTTTTCCACAGACAGAAGGTGCAGTGTCTTCTACAGTGCTCCCCAGCACAGCGCCATGCTTTCCAAGGTGTGTCATGCCGATGCTTGCCAGTGTGCAGAAGGTAAGGAATAACTAAATATGCCAATTTAAAAGAAACATTAATATGAGAATTGTTATGCCCAGAAAGGACCATTACATTTAGCTTAATGCATAACACAGGACACAAAGTGTCCTCTAGTATACTTGGTACCAAACTGAAAACTTTTGTTTTGAAGACATCCATGATTGTTTTGATAGTTGATATATATAAACATATGTATATGTACATAAAAAAAAAAGAGCCACACTTCTAACAGTCATTCTGCTGTTTTATTTTGTTCTCTCTTATAATGTTGAATGGATGAGTAAGTGTATGCTATATCTATCTAAATATCCATACCTGCAGAAGCAGATATATCATTTATTTTCTTCATTCTAGGTCCCTGCCCAAGACAAAAATCAACTTTCAGTAAAACTGTAACAGAAAACACACGTTTTAATTTTGTGTGCTACCAACCTATTGCAGATTATGGTAAGGCATGAAAGACAATTGTTGATGTGTTTTAAAAACAATTAATTTCAAAAAATATGAATAATTTTGAAGCCTTATATGCCTAGACCTTTCCTGATATGAGTAGAGTTTCTGCATCTGGCCTGGGGGGTGAGAAGATGAAGTAAAGCCATCCAGGTGTGAAGGGGAAAAGTAAAGACCTCTAATAGCTGTAGTGGTATGTTGAAGAAGGAAGAGTGGATTACATTGCATTGCAGGGTTTAGGAAAGACCGGTGGTGTGGGTATCATCAACCCCATGATCTGTAATGTCACAGGATGGAGATAGAGAGTAGTTTTTACAGACAACATTCCATAGTTTAGCAGCTCCTTCGGCTAGGTGTTATCGAGTTAGGTGAATATTTTCTCTGGTTAAATTGCCTTTCTGGACTCTTCTTTGAGTAGAAAGTTGGAAACGCTACTGGAGGAAAACTTTCAACAGCTTTGGTGATTTAGATACGATCAGAAGGATGGGAAAAAAAGTGAGAACTGAATCACAAACGATCTTATTCTAAAAAGTATATAGGCAAAGGGAATACAAATCTAGAGGTTGATGATTTGTAGCTTTCTTTCTAAAAGCATATTAGGTACACAGCATAATTATCTTGTTGTCTTTTATGATCTTATGATTTGTGAATGGATGATACACTGACCTCTACACTGACATCTGGTGAAAGCATACCTATTTTTCAGTTCTGTATGTAACTTCATGTTTCTACCCAGCCTCACAAAGTTATTGTCTGTTTCAGTGTATGAGGTGGAGCTCCTCAACAGTACACAGAAGAATGTTTTTGATTACTATGAGGTCAAAATCCTGAGAATCCTTAAAGTCAGTAAGTATTAAAATGTTTGGCTCCTTTAGTTCACCTGTAGGAAATGTTGATTAAATGCTAGCCAGCAGTAGCCATACAGGTGCCTTCTCGTGCTGCCAGAAGTACAATCAAATATATTTATACATTAAGCCTGAAAGTAGACTGATTTCTTGAAAAACTCCAAGGTTGCTTTGGTTCACATTGTGCAGCAGTCCCAGAGCACATGACCTTCACTCCCTTCAAATGAAACTATTCCAGAAGATACATTACAGCTGCATTCAGTCCCTGGCTCCAAATTGGAGCTAGTCTATAGTAAACCCTACAAGAAATGTGTGGATATTAGGTCCTCTGTATCAACTATTTCATTCTGCAGACTGTTGATCCACATTTTTTCTACTGTAGATGTATCCAGTAGCTTCTGTTTTGATATGGGATGAAGGTATGAAGTACTCAGTTTGTTACTCAGTTGATCACTAAGCACTTGCAACCCTTGCAGAACAGGCTAAGACTTGTCCACAGCGACTTGCCAGTATTGGATGACTTGAAATCAATGAACACAGGAAAACTTCCAAGACATTGATTTAATAGTTGAGATAACAAAAGAAGCAGCCTTTCTCTCTATGTCTTAGGTTGCAGTGTAAATATTTACACAGCTCTCAGAAAATGTCCTTTTGCAGACCTGCCTTCCCAGCTGTCTCTATGTGAATGTTACTTTATCAGCAGCATCAGTGAACACTGATATTCTTCAAAACTGTTTCTGAGAAGGCTGTCAGATGATTTCTCAGACTTCATCCACCAGGCCATCATGTGGTTGTCAGTTTTGAGTTTGGCAGACAGAGACTGTCTTTAAAGAACAACTTTAAAGGTTTCAAAATCTTCAGTGCCTTGAACAGAATTATTATCTCACTCCCTTGATCTTTGCCCAGAGGGTTGGTGATATCACCCAGTACTTTACAGCACACAATGTGATCTGTGCACCACATCCAGTTACTATCAGAAAATCAGATCCGTACTTCATGTGTCCAGAGACAGCATTGGTGATGCCCAGGGTTTTCCATATGCAGGGAAATCACAATATAATTCAGGGATCAAAACACTGGCTTTGGGAATTTACAATACCATGATGGAAAATTTCATTAATCCCCCTAGAATACCTACAGACTCTAAAGCATTTAGAGTTCCGGCCCTCATTGCATTTGTTCTTGCAACTCATGGGCAAGCGCTGGAAAGATTTTGCTTCTTGGCACTTAAAGGGGATTTTCTTTGAATCTCAATTTGAACAGAAGAGGTGACTTCTCACATTCCCACTTCCTTCTTTAAAATACTCTTTGTTTTGTGTGGTAGGAGGCAGCTTATGAGCATCAGTAGGTTTTGAAGACTTTCAGCAGGGTTGGGAAAGACTGGGAAGTGACATTAAGCCATGATATGAAGAAAAAGCAAGATGTTGCATTCAAATCAGCAAATCACTGAACTAGAATTGTTATCTTCTGTATTTTCTGTGGCTGTTTTGAGTGAGGCTTGTCACTGCTGCCATCATCAAGGGCAGATGAGAATTAGCAGAATGAATTCTCATTTTCTGGACTCCAGGCATTATTTCAGTAAGAATCCTTGCAGATAGAAGTTGGTTCAGAAGAGAGATGGAAAAATTTATTTGTGTTTTGGAGTCAGCAAAAGAGAATGTGCACTCCCTGGATTATTCTGATTATTAAAATAACTGCATGTGTTTTGGATTTCTAATGTTTATGCTTTCCTATGAATCCTTTATGGGAACAGTATGGCAAATACAAAATAGCACAGAATCTTTTTTTTTCTTTCCCATTTTTTTATTTACCATTATGCTTTCTAAAGCTTGAAGTAATTTTTCCATACATTCTGCTTGGAAAGTTTTTTGTTTGTTTGTTTTTAAATTGGAGATTGAAAATTGCAAATTACATAACTGTTAAAGTAACTGCTCAAAGGCCTACAATCCCCAGAGACTGAACTCTGTCAGGACACTTGTGAAGCATACGAAGTGAGAAGTACCATGGTAATTTAAACACAATGAACCTGAGGCAAAACACTGTAATTTTCTCAAGTATTTCTGATCCATCTCTTCATCCCTTTATATTCTTTGAACAAAATGAAAATTCAGTACATCATGTAGCACAGAACAACAGAAAGTCATTATATGAGAAAATCTACAGTACTGAATTATTCTTCAGATATATGCAAATGTAAAACAGCATACAGTACTGAAAACTGACTTTTCTCTGGCCTGTAAGTACCATATGTAAAATTAATGCAAGTTTTAACTAGGAAATTGATAAGGTTCTTAGTGCTAGGTTTGACAGTTTAACATTCTATGTCAAATTCTCTGAAATCTTGTTAGTGTTAAAAAATTTTTTATTCTTCAGGTTTTTATCCTATTTCTAGGATTTCATTTTGAATACTAAACTTTTCATACCTGTAATACAGTATTTCAGATAGAGGAGGCTGCACAAGTTTCTGTTAGCTGATACACTGTGATGTTTTACCTGCAATCTAATTTGGTTTGTCTTTGGATTGGTCACCACCACTGTGCACAGTGCTTTGTATTATAGTTAGAAAGAATGTGAGAAATTAACATACTGATGTTATCTGCTTTTTTTTGCTTTTTGCTTTTTTTTTTTTTCAAATGGACTTTGTAAACTGTGTTCTAGCCAAAAAATGCAGTATCCTCATGACCTGTGTTAGCTTGCTGAAGAAGTATCTTTCCAGTTCTCATGTCAGTGCACCAATGGGCAGTGCAGCTCTTGAATGAATAATCATCGGCCAGAATCCAGACCACAATCTTTTAAGTCATTTTAATGTGGAGATCACTAAGCACATGTCCTATATAACAGCTTCAGGAGGAACAACATAGGGGGGTAAAACAGTGAAATTCAGTTCAAGCACACTAAGTAGTGTGAGTTTTTAAAACTACCTGCTGCACTGTTGAGCCACAAGACACTTGAATTTAGTTTACTAGCTTTTAAGACCACTATAAACCTGAGCAATCTGAAATATAATATAGTACGTTTTTTTTCCTTTGACTTTTTTTTTTAATCTCTAAGATTTAAAGAAACCCAATAAGATTTGAAAGATCTCTGTAGCAAAAGCTGCTTCAATAACTATTAAGTAGTTTAAGCCATCCAGCAAAGAAAAAAATGACTTGCTTTTAGCTGGGTAATGTTAGTATGTCCTACTACAGCATGACCATTTACTCCCAAATGAGATATAATCTTGGCTTAGCAGTGGAGTAAATAACCACAAAGGTTTGTGTCCTGTAGGCTATGGCTCTGCTCTTTATCATGAAATTTTATGGATTTTTCTCTTCTCATGTCACAGCTGCTGATGAAAGCGTCCAAGTGGGTGCCCATCGACAGTTCCTAAAACGCTCCACTTGCAAACTAAACATGGTACCTGGCAAACGGTACCTTCTCATGGGGAAAGATGGGCAAACTGTTGATTGCAACGACAAGTAAGTGCATAGTTCCTGAGCCACAAGAGACTGCTATCTTGGATCATGAATCGAAATGGTACTCAAACTATCAGAATGCCTCCAGAAAGCAAAAGAAGGGACAGATTTCTCAGGGACTGACTCTGCTGCCTTTACTAAAATGCAGCGTACCACTCCATAGTCAAAAGGGCAGCTGTAAGGAACAGCTGAGCCACCCAAATCTAGAGACTATGTCTAAAAGGAGCCCTCAAAGTTTGTTACGTCATGCGTGCAGCTCATTATTCTTCTTTCTCATTTTCACACTTGAATGAAGAAAAAGGGAATTTATCTGAGGAGGAATTTAGTCTGCCTCTATTAAGTATTCAGTGAGGAAAACATCTTAAATGTTTGATTTCCCTGCACAAAAGTGGAGAAAGATAGTGCCTTGGAAACTTCAAGGAAGGAAAGGAAGGAGACCATAACCAATCAAATTGTAAGTGCCACTTCCTAAAATCTTAAAAGGTCCCTTCTCAATTCTGAATAACACCAATACGAGTGCTTAAGTTAGGGGGACTGCTTCAACCGATACCTACTAAAGACTGAAGACTCCCAGCAGAGGTGAGAAGCTACATGGCTTCTCACCACAGAAAATTAGGCAACATTGAGATATACTCTGTTGAAACTAAATGCCCCTTTACTGTGTCTCATTGGTGTTCACTCTTTTTTTTTTTTTTTGTGCCATTCCACAAAGCTGTAATAGAAACTCATCCCAACTTTTACTGTTGTCACACAAAACACAAGTACACCCAGGTTTGTCCCAGCTTGGCAGTGACTCTTCCTAAACTCTAGCCAAAGCTCAGTTAACCTGCTGATGGAAGAAGGTTTCAGGCAAGCTTCACGGCTAGCATGGCTCCTCGTGACCTCAGAGGTGCCTCGGTAGAGGGAGGCAGCCTCACAGGGTTTATGCTTTCCAGTTGCTCCATGTCAGCCGTGATAACTCACCTCATTTACCTCTTCCTCTTGCACTCAGGATGCAGTACTTCCTTGATTCACAAGCCTGGGTAGAGAAAATTCCAGACGACAGCGAGTGCCGCACCACCCTGCACCGGCAAGCCTGTGCTCACCTGCAGGACTTCATGAGCAAGCATGACAACCTCTGCCTCTTCTGAAAGACTGCTCCGCTCCTCACATCCCACCTGTGTTACTGCAACTCAGCTCCTTCCTAATTTTTTCTTGCAAATCCTGTACATTGAAGAGGCACCTGAGACATGGCAGAGCTGCTTCTGTTGCTAGCTGTTTTTCTTCCGTACTTGTTGAGTGGGACTTCTTCCTGTAGATGTATGTGCAGGGCTAATATGACAAAAATTGCAGTTACTCTACTAATTGGTTGTTGTGTTTATTGTCGCAGACACAGGTGAAGAGGGAAAAGGAATTTCTATCTCCCTGACCCATTACTCAATAGGGCAATTATCCTGCAGGGGCAGTTTTTTTTTTTTTAAGCAGAACACTGTGCTTGCAGAGATGATTAATTTCCCTAAACATTGTCACTGGATGATAAAGAGGCCAAGAAATTTGCATGGGTCAGGAAGAAAACTGCATTCACGGGCTTAGCAAGTACAGCCTGCGATCCAATGCTGCCAAAAGATAGCACTCACACTTCAGCACATCAGTTCATTTCTGATATTAATTGTAGGACCTCATGTGGGTGAACAAATGACCCCACTTGTACCCACAGCAGGATTCTCATACACACTTCTGAAGCAGGAACTGGCTCAGCATCAGGGACGGATGACTGGGCTGGATGTGCCCTGTGCCTGACCCTGGAGTCCTGCACGGGCTAGTTAGTAGCTCACCAAGGGCACAGAGTTATTTTCTAATTGCACTCTGTAGTCACATGTCTTCCAAGCTTTTCCTTTCTACAGTTTAATTAATTTGCACGGCTTTAAAGTAATGATGCAATCTGTGGGTGCATTTCTGTAACACACTGCTGCTTCTGTGGCTACGCAAGCAGCTCTGTAGTGGAGATGAAACAGTTGTCTGGGAGAGGCAGGGGAATTCTCCTGCCGTAGTTATAAAGGCTTCCACAAAAGACAAACTAAATCGAGAATGAAAAATAACACCCAAATTCAAAACATCTCTTTTCTTAGGATAGGAGCCTCTCTGCCAAATGTTAAGAAGGATGATTTGTGAATGTTGGTTTTATATCTTTGCCAACAACAATGCCATTTGGCAGTCATGTCTGAAGCAGAGAAGAGAGCTGCAATGAAAAGCTGCGTTTGCTGAGCAGGTCACCATCCTCAGATGCTCACACCACTGTCTTTGTGCCAGCAGTTGCTGGGTGCAAAAATTTGTCACCTGGACTGCTTGTGCTACCTTGCAGCCAAAATGAGATGGGCCTGTATCAACAATATAATTAGCAAATCCATGCTGATCTCATGAATTTGGAGTCAAATGACCTTACCATATAGGAGGGGCAGCAGTGAGCCTTGTGTGGAAGAGACGCTACATAGCAGCATCTACCAGAGCAGCTACACCACGAGAGACTTCAGATTCATGTACAGACAGCCCATCGCTGTGTGGCAGCAATGTGAACAGCCCAGCTGCTTCTGAAGGCTGTAAACTCAGCTAGGATAGCTGAACTCAGATATCAGCAATGTCCCCACTCAGCTGCAAAAAATTGCATGGATGGAGAGTGGGGAAGGCTCATTTTATGAAAACCTGCACCACCACTTTATGGTATCAGCAAGGCAGAATAAGAAACCTCTTGTGGATGAAAGAGAGACACTTAAATTAACATAGGATAATTTGTTTTCCTTGAAGCTTGCATCAGCTTTCAAATTCAAGAAATGTGACTGCAATATATGGACATATATTCTTTTCCCATTACAAACCTTAGACAAATGTCAGTGATACAGCAAAATCCAGTTTAGGTCAGTAAAGCAACTGCTAATTTTTACTCACATAAGATAAAGAATAGGCTATTCTACTGACATACCAATGATCCAATAATTCTGTTGATAGTTATAAAAGAATACTAAGAATACTAAGGTTGGGACCAAATCCTCCTTTCCACTCCAGAAGACTTAAGTTATACACCAGTACCTGACCCTTCTGCTGGGTGGAGCAGTTTTGTAACCTCATCAGGAGCCCATAGGTTCTTAATTATCAGACAGATCACCAAATAATTGCTATGCCCAAGCAGTTGCAATACATGGTGAAAGCATCATTAAAATTTCTTATTAGGTCTAACATGAATTTTATATATTTTCTTCCATTTCACCTGGAGATGAATCTAAGATGAAACTGCTTGGTGCCTGAATTTTGCAACCTTCAGTGCTCAAATGCAGTCTCCTAATGTGGGAATTATGAGTGGTTATTAAACTATTTCTACTCTAGCTTTGGTAATCTGGAACCCTTTGCTTTCTGAGAAACCCTTTAAATCTCTCGGCCCAAGCAGCTAGCAAAGAACAGTATCTATCCCCCTCTATTTTTCTGTCCCAATTTTTCAAACATATTAATAGGGAGAGGGAAGACAATGGTGGAGTTATTCTCTGCTGCCAAAGTTGTTAAAGTTTGCAGGTAGCGCAGCTGAAGACCTGCTGGGGACTCGGCCAGCACCACGGAGGCCTGCTTGAGGGCTTTAGAAGCATTCCTCTCTCCCTCTGCTGCCACAACCTGCAACGTAAGAGAAATGGAAATGGCATTGCAACACTGCCGGTAGTGAGGAAAAGCCACCTTTACAACGAGGAGAAAACAAAGGCACACTTGGATGCCCAGGACAAAGTTGTGGGATGTTGTAGCTTGTGAGTAGACATAGCCATGGGTCTCACCTTAGCTCTTGCTTCTTGTGCAGCTTCTGCTTCGGCTGCCATCGTCCTCTGCATGGCCACGGGAATCCTGATGTCTTTGATCTCCACACGAGCCACTTTGATTCCCCACTGCTCCGTAGCACTGTCAAGGATGTCCTTAGAGACAAACACCGACATGAAGAGCACAGCGGTGGCAGAGAGAACTCAGTGTGATTTACCCTGCTGCCTTAACAGTAGGAAAGGAAGAGGGCAGACCTGCACAGCAGGAAGATGGAGCCCTCCCAGGGTACTAGCACCCGTGGTGGTGTGAGCATGGCAGGTACCCCTGCCTTACAAAACTCTTCCTTATCAACACCTGTGTCTGAGACAGGGTGCTGGTTGGTACCTGAAGTTTCTCTCCTACATAGGGCTTTTGTAGCGGCTCCCTCCTGCCTCCTAAGCTACGATTCCCACCCTTTCTTTAGGCAGACACTTACCACACTTCTCTCTCTTACAAAGTAGTAATATAGCAACTTCTGAGAGCAAGAGTCATTGTACAAACATATTGATGACTGACACGTCACAGCCCTGCAGCACTCAGGATCTGTGTTGGAGCACCATAACCACAAAATGCCTCAATTCTGTACTTGTAGCCATTATGGCACAAGACCTGACAATTTAAACCTCAATCAAGGGTCTGCTGCAGATAGAGATTCCCGCAAAGAGCTGACATCTTTCTCATTGCTTGCAGCAATCTCTGAGCAAAGTCTGCTTGTGCTGATTTATTCAACTCACTGGATAATTTCAGCACCTTCACTGCTTTTTGATGGGAAATAATTCTTCTACAGGAATCTGGGGAAATGCCTGTACAATAATTCTTTCTTGCTTCAGGCAATGAGAAGTATAACTGAAAAGACCATTCAGGAAAATTTTGCTATCACTATTAAAGAAAATAAGGGAGATTATTTCTAATTCGTTTCTCCCCAGAACAAATCTCCCTGCTTGGCAATGAATTCAAGAGCCAGATTTACCTGGATACCGTGAGCAATCTCTTCTCGACCAGCCAGGAGCTGAGCCAAGCTCTTTGTACCCAGCACATTTCTCAGGGTCGTCTGTGCCAAGAGGAAGGTGGCTGAATGGACATCGCTGACGTTGGCAACGGCGCTGACCGCACTGTGGATCCTGTAGTACACCACCCCATCCACTTGGGTGGTAACAGCATCTTTTGTCAGAATCTGCATCGTAGAAACATGCAGAATTACAGAGCGGTCCAATAACGCACCCCTTGACAAGGAAGGGGAATTATTGTTATTCCTTTTCGTTTTAGTGAAGAAGGGAGCCTGGTAATTCAAGGAAAACAATAATTTAGTTTGGTTTCTTTGTTTTCTCTTCAAGGAAGTCATTTTGCAACACCAACAGTTTAAACCAGGGCAAAATGTTATATATACTATTGAGACAGTTGTTTAAAAGCTAGGTGAATCTCATCACCTGCATGAATTTCTTCTGCAATAATAAAGAATGCTTATCCTGTTTCGTTCTTGCAGAAAGTGCCAGAACTGATTTTCATACATTGCATGTAGTTTGGAAGACCACTGCTCCTTTAACTAAACAATGTATTTGTAAGAAACAAACACCCACAAATTAAATCAAAGGTGAAAAGCAAAGTGCAAAAATCAGTGAAAAGAAACTCCGAAAGCTATTTCAGTATTCATAAAGGAGTTATTTTTGCCAGCGCAAGGAGAGGCAAATGCCCTGTGCCTCAGCAGACAGCTGGCCTCAGCAGAGCACTGACGATGCTCCACTGTTTCTTCCCTCCTCAGCACCTTTTCCCGCAATTAAGTGCTCCACAGAAACTCTGCCAACAGCTGCAGAAACCTTGCCAAAAGCTGTTAAACCTCATACAGCACAAGTACTGCAACCATTTTTCTTCCTGCCTTCTATTTTGGGAGAGCCACCCCTGCAACCTCTCTTCTCTCATCCCATCTATCTCCTATTTGGAGCTCCAACCCCACCTTCTTTATCTTTTATCTCACACATCAGCAAGAGGAGTCTGCTTGGCCTGCAATGATTCACCTGTGGGTTTTCATAAGTAGAAGAAGTTTTGTAAGCTGTTTGGAAGTCAGAAGATACAGAAAATAAGCTAAACTGTGTATGATAGCTCACAGCTGCAAGACTACAAAACACCCACGTTATTTTTGATCGTGCCACAAACCAGCTCTGTTTTACTTCTCTTTTAGATGGCTGCTAGAGAATAGTTACCTCTTGTGGAGGAATGTTACAGGTAACAGTTCTAAGATCAACCCTGATAAACGTATCTGTACATGGAAGTATGAGGATCAAACCTGAAAAATAAAAATAATTAGATGAAACACTTTGGAGAGATAAGTCTAGAGCCAGGTACCTGCACAATGCAAACAGATGGAAATATCCACAAGGTGGGGAATGAGCCAGGGAGCTGTGCAGCAATTTGTTACTGCAGCTGTTCTTCTGTTACAGGAGGTGACAGCAGTGAAGTTCTGCATTTTCAAGCAACAGAGGGGAATGCAGATATCTGCAAAGATGTGAACTTACCAGACATTAATGGCTTAGAGCTCTGGGCAGGGAATGGACAGACTTCAGTTCTGGTTTCAAATATGTCATGAGGCTTTTGGAAAAAATCCTTCCATGCCTTTACTTATTTTCTCCTCTTTCAATCATAACCAATTGCCATACAATGTGTTTGACCCCAGAAAAGACACCTCCCTTCTCCAGAGTCCTCTACCACATGTAGAAGCTCACATTAGAAACTTTGTCCTCAGATCTGAACCATCCTGCAAAGTGGGAGACGTGACTTTTTTTTTAACCTCAGCACCTTGCTTAGGTGCCCAGAGCCAAGCAGAGGAGTTCAGCACCTGCCCTAGCTGTATTTTGGACCACATGGTTATTATTTAAGAGGAAAGACAGCATCTGAAAAGGACTTTTTCCTCTTATTTCAGCTTCCAGTTTGCCCAGTTCCACTGCAGAAAGGTGGTAACTGTACCTATGCAATTATTTTGTGTTGTTGGGTTTGTTTTGTATTTGCAGTTTGTATCCTGATCCTAGGCGACTGTAACAGACTCTGTGTGGGTACAGAGTGTGGGAAGGCTCCTGTGCTGAAACGTTTACAATTTTCAGAGCACAATACAACTAAAGAGCTGGCAACAAAAAGTAACATTGGAAGTGAGGAATAAGGAGAGTGGCCATGGTCACCCAAAAAATTCTGTTGTAGAGACGAAGACTGCATTTAAACCTCTCTGGTCCCCCACCAGTGCCTGCAGCATGAGTTCAAGCTTCCGTCATCCAATCTACACAACAGCAAAGCCATACCTGGTCTTTACCCAGAAGACCTTAAACCAGAAGGTCTTCGACCTTCTGTGTTGTGCTGTGACAAGCGGGTGACATTACTTTCTAGTCAGGAAAAAAAAAAAAAAAAAAAAAAAAACAGAAAAAAACAGCTTGCAGGCAAAGAAACTGCAACAGAGGACCTTCTCACCCCCCCTTATGCTGTGAAGAATTTATGGACCTCTGCAGTTCTCTGTGTGATTACAGTGCATCTTAATAGAATAAAACTGCATGCATTCACCTGGTCCCTTCGCTTTCTTAGGCAGTATACGTCCCAGCCGAAATACAACAGCACGTTCATATTCTCTGACAACCTAGGAAAATATTTTAAAATTAGAATTTTACAACTAATCCTATTCCTCCTCTCTGGCATATATATTTTAAAAAATATATATTTGACATCCATATTATGTGAGAAATACAGCTAGTATAGACACTAACAAAACTGCAAGTTGCAAAGCATTTTTATATTTTCTCACCTCATCCTTTGCTGGAAAAAAGCTCAGACCTTGGCCCTGTGACTAAGTCATAAAATAGACCAAATATGCAAGAAATGCCACTGATTTAACGAGGCTATCCACAACTCTTTCAGCATCAGTGCTACACTCAGAGGAGCTAGCTGTAGGCAGAGTAAAGCATCTCTAACATCAGATAATCTACCCAATTACTTCAGATAGTAGGGTGACTCATGTTCTGGGGTTCACTGCAATCACCCTGGTAACTCACCCCTAAAAACTGCTTTAAATGAATCATATTATGCCCACGTCTTGAAGGGACTGTGGGCTTAGGTTGCATAATCCCTCACTGTCGGGACTTGACTCCTTTTTCTCTCATTACCTATGTTAATGACTATTGCTGGCAGCATCAAATGACTTCTTCAAAAACATTTTTAGATTTATTCTCCCAATGTGTTGTAAAGCAAGGAAGACAAGGAAGTTTAACTGGTTATGGAAGCTGATATGGGAAGAAATCAAATGAATCAAATGAGTAAGTTGTGGTGCTACAGAAAGTCAGTGGAAGTCTGTGCATCTCTTGGTCCCAGACCACAAGCTCTTATGATATCAAAAAACCTAATGTGTGTTTTAATAAATCAATAAATGTAAGTAACAATGATGGCAATAGATTATTCTTTCTGTGCCCCAAATCCCGCTAGCTTACCTTGATACATGCCCAGATGGAAAAAGGAAAGGTAATAAGCACCAACAGGAAAGAAATTGAAACCAGGATCCAGCCACAGACACCAATTCCTTCCCGCCTATCAGCTATAAAAGAATATGGAAAAAAAAAAGCAATAATAAATGCAAATCCTGAAAAAAGTTATCAAAGAGAAGTAGATCTAACCCACTACAATAATGATGGTCTGCAAAGTCTGCAAAGACTTGGTCCCTCTCTCCTCCCTCTCAACACTCACCAAAAACACCAAACCCCAAACATCCTCCTGCACGAAAAATTAAAAGGTTTAAAAAGCACATTTTGCAGCAGGAAAGAAGACAGAAAAGTGAAAGGCATTGCCAAATCTAGGGGCTTAAAGAAATAAATAATCAGGTAGAATATCCATGGATGTGAATCAATGTCAGTGTGTCATGGCTGGGGCAAGAGATTTAGTTTGTACGAAACAGATAATAAGGAAAATGAGGGAAACTCCTGCTATCTTTAGATGGAAGCTTTGAAGAACACTGATGGACCAGTTCCTCCACTGGAAGACAAGATTCAGAATTGGTGCTTGTCAAAACGCACACCCATGCACTTTGGGTAGCTCTCTCACTGTGTTTAGCCCTTCTCACCCCAAAATATTAATTTAATTATCTTAGTGCCTGAAGGGAAGGCAGGGGTGAGTTGTTGTTCGTGTACTAAAAGTTTGGGAGGGTTTTTGTAGGGGAAAGGGGATCAAAGAGCTGCTGCTCTTCCGAGAGATTAGCAGCTGGAGATGCTGAGGTCTTCACAGAAGAGGCAGAGAAAAGGGTGAGGAATGGAGCAGGCCACTCCTGCCGTAAGGACTGAGTGCTGCAATGTCAACTGAATCTTGCTGAACGCAGAAATGTGTTGGATCTGGAGAGCTGTGAGAAAAGCAGAAGCAGGGATGCTAGCTGGGCATCCATTGAGAAGAGGACTTCTGCAGGCATGACCATCAGCAGAAGCAAAGGTGAACTCAGTAGACTTTCAACCCTTCCCAACACACTTTATCATAGGCCGGAGAGGAGACAAAGGCTCAGAGGTCTCCTGAGCATTGGGGATTTCCGACATCAAATAAAATTCATATAAAGACAGAAACTGATCAATACAATAGAAAAAAAAAAAAGAAAAAAAAAAAAAGATTCATTTTATACTTTGTGAGAAAAAATTGTTGCCACAGTGAGACAGCATGAGGCTACCTGATCCCCAGGGCACAAGTTAACAGAGCAGTGGAGCTGGCCGGACAGGTTTGTCAGAAAACCCCTGGTGATCCTGCAGGAGACACAAACCACCCCTCCCGCAATGCTGGCCTCTTGTAGGAAACTCCACACAGAGCTCCTTACAGGCTCCGGCAAGGAAGCCACACTAACTGCACACCTAGATGTTACAACCAAGCCCTTTGCTCCTTGCAGTTTTTCCCTTTCTACTTCTGAGGTCCTCACTAGAGGTTTAATCACTCGTAAAAAAGTTTGGGTCTGATAGGGCCCGGTTTGAGGCCTCTCTCTAAATGCTGGCCATGAGAGCTGGGCACAGAACTGCTGCACTGGAAGCCTGGCTTTCCTCCTCACCCTTTCTGACAAATAATAATTTGAATCCCTGGTTGCTTAATGGGGTATCATCAGCTATTCTGTAATCACTGGTAGGAATGGTTTGAGGAGCTCCTCTGAGCATTAAGCAAACCCCAAGGCCATGTGTTTGAAGACAAGACTTGTAAAATTTTATGTGAAAAGCTTTAACACTTTCGCTGGTACTTGTTTGCCACATGACATTCTTCACATTACAGCAATAGTGCACAGGCTACAAAAGGTACCTGCAGTACCAGCAGTCGAGTGTCTTTTAATCAGTGGAGAGAGATCAAGGGAACTCATGGAGTGGGCATCATTTGTAATTCTTAATGAAAAGTTTGAGGAAATTAATCACAAAGGGATGTTCATGTCTGATCATGAGCACACAATGCTCTGCTCTCTCCCTCTCCATTTCACCTAAATGATTAGCATACAGAGAGATGACTGAAAATCTTTCTCTTCAGTGCCAAGTTTGGCCATGAAGAACAGCCCTCAAAAGCTAATTTTGGATTGTAGCATTATCTGCCACCATCCACCTGAGACCACTGTGAATACAGATGGGAATGATGCAGTCCTATTAGGACTAACACAACCCACAGATGGGGGGGTGGCTGAGAACAAATGCCTCTGCAGATGGATATTCAAGCACCTGAGAAGGGAGAGGTCAAGATATCACCGGTATGGGTAAGAAGCACTCATCTAAACCTTGAAAAAGTTCTACCGACTCCTCTGTGAGACCTGTCCTGGAGATCCTGATCCACCTAAAAGTGCAGATTCCAATGAGAAAAGCAGCGTATGAAAATACACCTGCTTAACAGTGAATCCAGACCTAATCTCCAAAGACCGCAACAAATATACTCTGATTACCCCAAAGTTTCAAACCATTTAACCACAAGACAAATGAAGATTTCTAGAAAAACACAATAGCGAAGAATAGTGACTACCCAACATATGACTGACTTGATTTTGCCATCCCCATATATTGACTACAGTAGTCACAACCAGCAAAAACCTACCTCAGGTCTACAGGCCATAGCAAACGAAAACGTGCAATACACTGCAAAATGTGGCAGCTCATTGAGCAGCACTGATGTTATTGCTAGGCCACTCCATCATCTTTAAAATGTCATGGAGAACAGAGAGGGTGCCTGAGGGCTGGAAGAAAGCCAGTGTCACACAAGAAGGATCCAGGCAACTACAGGCCAGTCAGCCTCACCTCTATCCCTGGAAAGGTGATGGAACAGCTCATCCTGGAGGTCATCTCCAAGCATTTGGAGGATAAGAAAGTGATCAGAAATAGTCAGAATGTGCTCAACAAGGGGAAGTGCTTAACCAATCTGATATCCTTCTATAAGGGGATGACTAGCTGGATAGATGAGGGGAGAGTGGTGGATGTTGTCTACCTCTACTTCAGCAAAGTTTTTGACTCTGTCTACCATAACATCCTCATAGACAAGCTCAGGAAGTGTGGCCTGGATGAGTGGACAGTGAGGTGGATTGAGAACAGGCTGGATAGCAGAGCTCAGAGGGTTGTGCTCAGTGGTGCGGAGTCTAGTTGGAGGCCTGTAGCTAACAGTGTTCCCCAGGGGTCAGTACTGGGTCCAGTGTTGTTCAACTTATTCAATGACCTGGATGATGGAATTGCGTGCACCCTCAGCAAGTTTGCTGACGACACAGATCTCGGAGGAATGGCTGATACCCCAGAGGGCTGTGCTGCCATTCAGAGGGACCTTGACAGGCTGGAGGGTTGGGCCGAGAGGAACCTTATGAAGTTCAACAAAGGGCAAGTGCAGGGTCCTGCCCCCAGGGAGGAATAACCCCAAGCACCAGTACAGGCTGGGGACATACCCACTGGAGAGTAGCTCTGCAGAGAGAGACCTGGCAGTCCTGGTGGGCAGCAGGCTGACCATGAGCCAGCAATGTGCCCTTGTGGCCAAGAAGGCCAATGGTATCCTGGGCTGCATTCAAAAGAGTGTTGCCAGCAGGTCAAGAGAGGTGATTCTCCCCCTCTACTCAGTCCTGGTGAAGCCACACCTGGAGCATCCCTTCCTTCTGTTGTATCGACTGCACCACTCAGCTTGGTGTCATCTGCAAACTTGCTGGGGTTGCATTCAATCCTACTGTCTATACCATTGATAAAGATATTAAACAGCATTGGTCCAAGACAGACCCCTGAGGGACACCACTCATCAACAGCCTACACCTGGATGTGGAGTTGTTGACCACCCTTCTCTGGGTTTGGCCTTCAAGTCAATTCCTTATCCACTGAATGGCCCACCCATCAAACACATCTCTCGCCAACTTGGAGACCAGGATGTCATGTGGGACTGTGTCAAAGGCCTTGCAGAAGTCCAGGTAGATGACATCGGTCGGTCTTCCCTTGTCAACTGATGCAGTCGTAGAAAGCCACCAGATTGGTCAGGCATGATTTGCCCTTGGTGAAGCCATGCTGGCTGTCCTGGATCACCTCCTTGTCTTGCATGTGCCTTGACACTGCTTCCAGGAGGATCTTTTCCACGATCTTGCCAGGCACAGAGGTGAGGCTCACTGGTCTGTAGTTCCCTGGGTCCTCCTTTCGACCATTTCTAAAAATGGGAGTGAGGTTTGCATTTTTCTAGTCACCAGGGACTTCAGCTGACTGTCAGGACTTTTCAGGCATGACAGAGAGAGGCTTGGCAGCTCCATCAGCCAGTTCCTTCAGGACCCTGGGATGCACAGCATCGGGCCCCATAGACTTGTACTTGTTCAGTTCCATCAGGTGGTCTTGAACCTGCTCTTCACTTACAGTAGGAGGGACTTTGCTCCCCCAGGTTCAGGGAAATGAAAGACTTGGGAAGCCTGACTGGCAGCAAAGACTGAGGCCAAGAAGTTGCTGAGTACCTCAGCCTTCTCCACGTCTGTCGTTACCAGTTCACCGTTCTCATCCATCGCAGGGGGCGCACTGTCCTTGGCCTTTCTTTTCCGGCCAACGTAACTAGAGAACCCCTTCTTGTCATTCTTTGCATCCCTTGCCAGGCTCAGCTGTACCCATGCCTTGGCTTTCCTGTCCCCAACCCTGCACACCCAGACAGCATCCCTGTGCTCTTCCCAGGCCACGTGTCCCTGCTTCCCCTGTCTGTGCATTTCCTTCTTGCACCCCAGTCTGACCAGCAGGTCCTTGCTCAGCCATCCCAGTTGGTATCAGCTCCCCTGTTTGAAGGGAGCACCAGGTGTTCATTACACAATCCCAACCACATTAAGTGTCCTTTTTGGGCCGAAAAATTACTCTGCCTTTCCTCACTCACACCTGTTTTTCCCTTTCTATCCTGTCCCTATGTGTACAGCTGTATCAATCACTGACTTGGCCATTTTAGTCCCTGAGGTCATTATCCTGGCAGGTAAATGCTGAAGCTTCCTGGCAGGGCAGTATGAGGTAATTTGTCATGTCACTTACAGCGGCAGATTCTGGATTTTCATCTCCAACCTATAAGGGAGACCTACAATGAATGTCTGGGTTCAAATGTACTTTTTGATTATTACCGAGAAAAACACAAACACACACACAAAAAAATGAGGCTTACCAATTAGATGCTCCGTGTTGTTTTTCTTGGGTGTCTCTCTCTTGGGATCCATCTCATTCTAGTGAAGTCCTGATCCCCTCACAAAGACAGCAGCATACCTTGAAACACAGCACTCATACAAAACACAGAAGAGGGAAGCTCTGTGAGAGGAGAAATCCCCACTTGTACGAGAGCCCTCTGGGAGTCAGTAACCCTGGTGAGGATGGCATGTTTACAAAAACAAAGTCTTGCGGGTCACCGTTGCCTCTGGTGTAACTCCACAGCCTCCTGTGGCAGGCTTTTGGCTGGGGATGCACATGGCCCAGCTGGTTTTACACCCTACAGTATCCAAGCTGGAAATTATTTCTCTGGATCACAGTAATATCTGCCACCAGAGATAAAAACAAAAAGCAAGACAAAACAGAAAGAGAAGATAAAGCTAGTGGGTGTAGATTGAGTACTGTTCTTCTCTTGCTCACTTCTTAGTAGGTGAAGTCCCGCTGTCATGTGGAATATCTCTTCAGATATTTCTTGATACATCACAGTATGTCGAACCCTCTTGCACCAATAAAATAAAAACCCAGTAGAACCATTTCAACCCCCAAGTCTTAAAATTTTCCCCCAAATAAAAGTGATCTTCTAAAACACTTTCCTTCCAGTACTGACATCAAACCAAGTGTAATTGGTCTCTCAGCAGAGAGTGACTTCTCAAAGGACACAAAACTGCTCCATGTAATGAGAAAAAATGAGGGGTGTTTTTTCATATGTAATTTACAAATTTAACTTGTAGCTGCATCAATTCTATGGTTGTTTTCTGTGGGCATCCATCATCTAGAGTACCTTGGAAGAGCTGGCTCCAGCTTCATGTAACATAAGTCTTCATCCATGTCAGTAATCACATTGGTCCCAGATGGGTCATTCAAAGCTGATTGCTCCCCAGAGAACTCTTCCAGCTTCACAAAGACAGGAACCTACCCCCACTGAATGGGCGTTTTAAATCACTGTGAAAGCTATAAGCACAGCTTGCAAAACTGGGATTCACATGCTTATCGAAATGCCCTCCCTAACATATCACAGTATCTGTATGAAGTCATTTGTTGCATTTTCCCAATTATTTGGCCTGTCATGCTTAGGCTGCAAGACCAAACCTGTCCATGACAAAAATCCTACTAATAGGACAGCACAGGTGAAGAGTTAGAAAATGTGTGTGCTTTTAAGTATTTCACAAGGGAAAAATCTAACATGCAAAACTACCCCAACTTTCTTTTTTTTTCTTTTTTTTTTTTTAAATCAACTGTTTTATGGAAAATGGCTTGTAATAAATGAAGTTATCTGAATGCTACAATCTACACAGCTGCTTACACTGTGAGATAGATGAGCAAAACATTAAAATCTAACAGAAATAATTGCTCCCTGCTGTTTTCTGAGAATACCCTGAGGCGCTTGTAAATATATCCCTTGAAAGGTGGCTCAAGCAGATGGTGTTTTTCTTTGATGTTGAGGAACATCACTGTACTACTTTGTGTTAACTTCCGCTGCACTTTTATTCTTTCATTTTCAAAAATTTGAAGTCAAAGGTAGGGCAATCATAATCCTTTCTCCTTGGGGCTATGCTGGGAATGTGGATAACACAGTAACTAGCTCTCATGTCTTCAAGTGCAAAATACACGAGCACTGAAGCAGTCTGCAAGCTGGAATTTTACTAGTGCTGAACAACCTGGTACAGCTCTGCAGTACAGAGCAATACCACAAAGAAAAACAGCTCAAGTCCAAAGCCACTTTAGCAGAGCTTATCGACTTAGATGCAGCATCAGGTGAACAGTGGGTAGCAGCTGAGGTGTTTCTGCAGTGTTCTGATGTAGCTAACACAACTTTTATTCCTAAAACACCACAAAGGCTTAGGTTAGGTGATTTGGTGCTTACCTGTAAACATTCTGTTCTCCAACATTTCCCTGCATCAATCGCTCCATTTGCAAAATGTGACCAGTCCTTTACAGTTCAAAGTTTCCATCTACTTGCACTACCCATTGATATATTTGCATATCATGAGATTTGCATATAACATAGTTAGTTTGTCTTTCTATGATCTTTTTAGGCCCATACTACTCTTTCCCTCACATGGATCGGTGGCTTTGGCCACCCCTTAAAGATTTCTCAGCCTATTCCTCATCTGGCCCTGAACAAACACCAGCCTTTTTGCTTCAGGCTTCTCATTCATCTCCCTCAGATAAAAATTTAAAAGAAGGGGCAGGACATAGAGAAGATTAACATCTTATTGCTGATAGGAACATCCACACCTTGCTCCTCCTCCTTTAACGTGAAAAAGACGTCAGCTTTCAAGAGCAGAAAATGTGGAGATGACAGAAGAGACCCTTTGGCTACACTTCACTACAACATAAGTAAATACGAGAGAGAGTCAACCAAAGGGGTCCCTTACATCTCAATCTAGAAAGGCAGACAATCTGCAAGAAAGTAAGAATGCTCATACCATGATAAGTTTCTTAAGCTGCAACTGAAGTACCTGTAATAAATAGCAAAACCTGTAGTTGCAAACATAGTCCCAATACGTTCTCATGTTCTGAATGAAGGTTTTATTTCAAAGAATGTTTCACTGCACCGTATCTTTGAAGTCTTTCAGCATAGCTGAAATACAGCAGTAAGAAGCAACCAAACAATCAAATCACAATTAGTCCAGACTTAAGTCACACAACAACAGTCCTTTCCCAACATAATCTCAGTGTAAGATCTGGCACAGTTTGCCTCAGGAGCAGGCTTTTCCCTGGCTTTTTAAAAATGGTGCTCAAGTAAGCATGAAAGAGCTCAGGACAAATCACCCCCTTCAGAAATTCCAAGGTTGGGTCACAGGAGTTTGCTTCAAGCTGCAGTGCAGAACACTGATTTTATTCCTGAGGAGAAAAAATTAATAAAAGACAATTTTACATCAGGAAAGACTTTTAAGAAATTGAAACTTACCTTAATCCTAACCACTTGACAGTTCAATTTACAATATCCTGTTGAACATGGTTCAGTAAGAAACAAAGAGCCCGTTCTAGAGAAAACACTGTTGAATAGTTTAATGCTTCTTAACCAATTTATTCACGTCTGACACTGATGACAAGCTCCTCTATGATGACACCAGCTGTGCATGAAATTCTCTTTTCTTGGTAAAGGACATTTCCCAGCAGGTAGGCACTGCTTATCAAGTACCTTGTTTTGGGAGAACATTTAATACAGTGGATATTTACTACTTCTCACCTGATTTCATTTGGAGAAACAAGGCTTCACCGTCTCTTAGGTATCTTTGAGATGTCTAAGGTTCAGACAGAAAAAAATCCACCACAAACACACAACCCATGACCATTCATTACATGTTTTCAGAAACAGACATACAAACTGCTTACATTTGATAAAGCAGGACATAACAGCTAATGTTTGGTACTTGTTTTAGAGAACAAGGTAAAGTGAGTTAGTTTAAGTTTTTTGATTGCTTGGTTGAAACTAGGACTTAAATCAGCGATCAAACTCAGCACCTTGGTAAGGTTACAAAATAAATACTAATATTTTTATTTTCTCCTTCTCCAATTGATCTACAAATCTACAAAGAACAGCTTGTAAAAGGACTGAAGACAAAAGTACTGAAGGATGGTAGAAATTTTTTCTACAGATTTCTTGAGTCAAGAGGTAAGGCACTAACTTTACAAGCAGTTCAAAGTGGAGAATCATTAGAAATCAACAGCTTTCATGAAGTAAAAAATTGCGAAAATGCAACATATTTTAAGTTTAAAGTAATATGTTATTTTGATTACAAAAATGCAAGACTACCTCAATTGCTGACAAAGTATGTAGGACACTATTAAAGTTTTCTATCTAAACACTTCAGAGGGTATTTCTGTTACCACTCTTTAGGAAACCTATTTTTATAATTCAGGATATAATTCTCCATCATAAAAAACAGCATAAGTAAGACCGAACATGAGGAAGTGTCTTAGCAAAAACAAATTTATTCATCTATATTTTAAGCAAATAGGTAAATAGTCAGCAAAGCCTTTTTGCCATGACTGTAAACTTTTTATTTTAAAAAATTGTGTTAAAAACCAGTACAGGAATTTCCATTAATGTTCTAAAAAAGTTTGTTCACATCTTGAAAGAAAATACATTAGCAACATCTCCCAGCAGAATTCATCTTTAAAAAAGTAAAACTCTAGGTGCAGAGCTTTTCTACATTATAGTATCCTCTACGTTTTAATTTAACCACAGGATTGAATATCATTCTTCTCTATTATCTCTAAAACATGATCAAGAGTTTACCTTACATAGATGATATTCAATGATGTGTTACACATTGCCACAGGTACTAGCATTATTAAAAGAGTGCACAACTGAATTTCACTAACAAAGCAAGACCTTTCTATATACTGCATCATAACCCTTCCTAACCAATACAGTTAATTTAGCTATATGCCTTTAAAATCATGTACGTTTTCCAAGGAAAAATACTAAAAATCCCATGGTCCAAATTCTGCTCCCACTTACATTCACAGGATAACTTGTAAGCACCGTCAAGTTGTGGTTTATAGCAAAAAAGCTAAGAGAGAACCAGTGGGTTTGTGAATATAAGGGAGAGAAGAACTTGACACATGTCTGTAAACATTCACAAAAGTCTGCAGTCAAAAGTGCCGGATAGGCAGCCTATCCGCAGTACAATTATTTCATTCACAGAGAGATGTGGGGGCAGGGAAAATGTTACAGAACATTTTTTTAGATGCAAATTAAAAGGCTTTTTATGGACTTTGGAAAGACATATTTCCAGCTAGCTAAACCATACTCCAGTAAAATGTAATCCACTTCTATCCAAATACAATACAGCACCATCTCCTAGTTCTCCTGCTCAGATTCTGACAGAGTACTCAATTCAGCAGCAAGCCCATGACAATATCTCAAAGCATAAGAATACCCCCAAACCCCTCTGATCTAGTCTCCCCTTAACATACTACTGATGCTAACAGGAGATCCTCACACATACAAACAAAAGATCTGAAGAACCATACACTGATCTTGATCTACGCACACACGAGAGGTGTGCAGCTAGACTAAAGATCGTCTACAGCTTTAAGTATCTAATTTCAGTCTAGATCTCATTCTATATTAACCACATATACCATACAAAACGTAACAGAAGAATAGGTGCTTATACACACTATTATGTATACTTGTTTTCCCCATTCAGTTTGATAGCCAATTGCTCTATTTACACAAATGCCTGTTTGAACGTTCTTGATCCTGTAAGAAACCAAACATTCAATTTATAAGACACAAGTAGAGTCAGGGATGCTCAGCAATTCACAGGATCAGACCCTGAATCAGTTAAATGCAATCACAAATTAGGTTTGACATCTGACACAGTTGCCTGGAATCATTTTATCCTCACATTTCCCCCTCTTTCCCCAATTCAGACCACAATCCCACTCAAGCAGAGTGCTTCCACTAAAGTGGAGTCAGCCTTCAAAGTGAATAGGATCAGGCTCTGTCAAGCAACCACTGCAGTCTTTAAAAATGTCTGGTATTTATTGCCATCCACTCTGGGGCAGACTTGTCTGCAGTGAAAATGGTGTTCCTGGTGTTGATGGATAGTTAGCAAAACCTTCAGGCTGAGCTGTATAGTTCTCCAGAGCAGAAGCAGAGTGTGCCTTCAAGGAAGAGAAGAAGTTAGGAAACAGCACAGATAAAAAAACAAACAAAAACCTAAATCAAGCAAAATTTCAGGCACAATACCGATCATACTCAAGCCAAAACAAAAAAAAATACTTAAAGTTTAATCTGAAGTATGCAAAGAATGAAGAAGAGCAATGCAGCTATATGCATGTGTTAAACTGCAGTGCAATTATTGCTCTGAAATACCAGAGTGAGAAAAGCAGTTGGATTAAGAGGAAATATGAAGAAGCATTATTGGCATTTATTTTTCAGTGTAGGAAGCCACAGCTGATCTGGAAGACATAGCTTAATTAGAAGCTGTAGTATTTCACAGACTCTGAGCCTTCTTTATCTACATTGCTCAAGTATTCATTTCAGTGACTGTAACTTGTAAACAAGAAAAACATTTCCTCAATGCAATCTGCATACATTGATCTACACAGAATAATTTCCTGAGCTGGAAAAGCAACATGGCTGAGATTAAGTCATTTGCTTCTTTTGATCTATTTCCTCTGATATTCAAGAGGTATCTGACAGTATTCTGCATATTGAACATTATTAGACACGTGCTCCATCTCAAAAATTCATGTGTCACAGAACAGAGAAATCATCAATTTGAGACACTTAACTGTCTGTTCTAGTATTTTGTATGGAAGGACAAAAATTCTTCCAGAATCCTTAATCTGTACAGAAGCCCTTTTAAACAAAAGACAAATCAAACATCTAAATTATCTAATACAAACTCTGACGATAGCTTCAGTTAACCTCTGTAGGCTGCTGACTGCAATGAGTTGCTTCATGAACAAGAGAGATGATGAAACTACACATTACCTAAAGCCACCTCAAGCTTATATTATGAGGACTATATTTGTGGGAACTGTCAAGACAAAGGCACAACAGCAAACACAAATTCAATAAAATCTCACTGTGGATGTAGAGAGGCGCATAAAGACAAAGTGGTTTTCCAAAGTATTAAAATATCAGACTGGAACTGAGCTCACATTTTGCAACTACATGGTCAGCTCAATAGATTTAACATAAATCTAAACAAAATTTTTACTCTCCTGCCTTCTCTTTTTTTCTTTCACGCCTCATTTTACAAAGAATTTTCAGAAATAGTTTAATTACATGTATAACCTCCAGCAGCACTGTATATTGATTGGTCTCCGCAGACCTTCAGTAAAAAAAATCATCTGAGTTGTTCTTTTTCATCATCCTTGTAACTGTTTCCCAGACAGGTTAGAGGTTTTAACCATTTACGTATTTAAACTAATTCCAAGAAGTTGACACTGAAGTACAAACTGCTACTGGAAGGAGAACAGTATTAACAAATAGGTACATTACCTGTAGCAGTGCCGACTGTGCAGCCGCACTATGCTGCAATTCCTGTAAGGAAGATTGTGTGGCACTTTGAGGAAAGCCAGGGATACCAGGGAGAGATAAAAGACCAGGAAAAACTGCATTTCCCGGTGTCTGTAGTCCAGAAGTCAAACTGAAAGAAATCAAGATGTGGCTGTTACTAGGAATATCTGCATGACATTTTATCCTATCTTCCTCTCTGTATAACCTTATGTCTATATAAATTGGAAAGGCATCTCTTTTTCTAAACCTCGTAAAGGCCAGAACTTCCAAACAGAAGCCCACTCTCTACCCACCTACAAATTATTCATGCACACACAAACCAAGACCGTCTGGAACACAATGTGCCTAAGAAGGGAACTCAGAAATTTTTGCACCTTGGCTCGGCCTACTATTCACACACAAACACCTTTGTAGACAGAAGTTAATGATAAATACTTCCTTAAAATATAGGAACATCTAGGAACATCATCTGCTATTACCTGGATATGTCAATGGATGCCAGTGTGGAATCCATTCACGTAAAGGCCTAGGAGGTGCCAAGTATCCTCATCTGGGACATAAGACTACTCAGCACCTCACTGGATTAGACTGTGGTAACCAGAATTACCAAGAGCAACCTATTCAGTAACTACTATATTAGCTTCTAAAGACAGGTGGCAATGTACTGGTGAACTAAGTTTACAAATTAACTGTAATTACTAACTGTGACTGAAAATAATGTCTATGCATAAAGTAAAATCACGGTTTTGCTCAAGAGAAAAAGAAATGGTTCTGACCTCCTTCAGAAACAAAACATACCCAGCCTGTGCAACAAGTGCAGAGTTGAAGTTTGAGCTAAAGGCCGAGGCAAACCCTGGCAGGACCGGAGCCGGAGATGGGGCTGTGGCAGCTGCCGGCAACGGTGCAACTGCTGCTACTGCAGAAGATGCCTGGAGGCCAGGGAAAGAAGGGAGAGCAGGAGTGACAGAGGGTGTGTTAGAGACAGGAAAACCAGGGAAGGATGGGTTTGATGATCCCAGAGGTCCCTGGGCAACAGAAAAAAGGGAAGGGACAGCACTGGACAAGTTAAGCGAAAAGGGTGGAGCGGAGACTGTTGCTGAGGCGGCGAGTCCTGAGAGTACGGCGGCTGTGGAACTCACATGAGGGGCAGACACAGCTGAAGCAGTTGTAGACGGAGTAGCTAACAAAGACCCTGGGAGAGTGACGGGTGGCGTAAGTGCTGGATTACCAGTAAAAGCAAAGTTACTGGTTAGAGACGTGAAAGGAGGAAGTCCATTAAATACGGGGGCAATGGGAGCAGTGGAGCCATGGGGGGCGAGGGAAATGGAAGCCAGAGAACTGGAGTTGTTTAGAGGAGCACTCAAGGAGGAGAGACCTGACAGTGCTGGATTCAGGGAACTGGGTAAACTGACTGGCACTGAAGCTGCTGAGGTGTACGCACGCCCAAGCACTGACAGTCCTATAGTGCCATGAGAAGGGCCAGCTGAGTGAGAAGGACCTTTGAAGGCTGAGAGGGTAGGACTCATGGGTTCTGTTTTGACTAGAACTTGTGGAATACTTGTGGTAGCTGGGGCTGATGAGAGCTGCTGGTCAGGATTAGTAGGGCTCGTGCCATGCAAGAGGGAGGCTGATGAGCCACAGTTGACTGGCATAATCGATGGTGAAGTGGTCAAAGGTGACTGTGCAGGCAATGTTGGAGGAGTGGAACTAGAATTGGTCACAGATGGGGATGGAAGACCTGGAAAAATGGCCAGCCCGGGTGTGGAGGAACGCTGTGGGGTGGGGGTGGCTGATGGAGTATAACATTTGTTGACAGAGGAAGTGGGAGGGTCAGAGCTTTGATTAGCTAGAGCAGATAAAGAAGCAAGCTCACTTGTCATAGCAGAAGGTAAAGCAGATGAGTTGATTAATGAAGTGTCATTTGATGTCAGAAATCCTTTTAAGACAGACAAAATTGGGTTAGGCAGGCTAAGTGAACCAGGAATGGTGGTGGCAGGAGAATTAGCAACTGTAGAGGGAACAGGACTAGAAATCCCTTGGACATTGGGTGGCAAGGACAAAGGGAGACCAGCAAAAACTGATGACAATGGAGTGGGGTTGTTAGCTGAAGCAACTGAAGAGGTTGCAGAAAAAGGGAGGCCAGCAAATGGTGCAGTAGCAGATGCAAACGCTTCATTAGGTGCAGGTGTGGCACATGGTGTAGAAGAACCTTGTGGAGCTGGTGTAGCAGTGGGTATAGAAGCCAGCCCAGAGAAAACTGCAGGGATGGGTGTAGAGGTAGCACTGTGAACAGATGTGACAGGAACACCAGGCAATGAAAGGGATTTGATGACAGTCGGGGTTGGGGTGGATGGCTGAGATGTATGGATGGAAGAGGAGACCTGTCCTGGGAAAACAGGAAGGACAGGGGTAGACATGTTCATCCCAGAGATGAGTGGAGTTGCAGGTGCTAATGGATGGCTTATTGCCTTGACAGGTGATGGGGTAGGGACTGGAGTAGCAGCAGGTGTTGAAGGATTAGAACCATGAGGAGTAAAGAGCTGATTCGCTTGTGCAGAAAAAGCTGCAAAGAAACAAAACTGGTAAGAATACTTGAAACTGTCAGAAATGTTTGAAATCAACACAAAACACATTTTATACAGCATTTCAAAATATGATACACAGGCAATAGCTAACATACAACGTCTATATACAAAAAAATCCACACTGGAAACAAAACGGTATGTACGAACACATCACACAAGCTGTACATGACATATGCTACCACTTCTCTTTAGAACACTTTGCGACATCTACCACCTCTTCATAATTTCATGCAAGACAGTTGAGATATTCACGTATACTCCATAAGAATAGTTAAGCGATACAGGTAAACACCCTCCCTCTGATCCCTAATATCTAGTGGTACCCAAACCAGATCTAACATTCCACTGGCATCAGATCACCTGGGCTCCTCTGCATTCACTCTCACTGAAGGTCAGAATTTCCTTCAGAACCAGTTAATTCAATGTATCATGATTTCAGAGAAGTTTAGTCAACATCTGAAGAAAGCTGATTTCAGGTGCTGGTATTTTTCTTTCTTTCAAACCAGGTCATTCTCTTCACTGTGTTTCCTTCATACTTTGATTCTAAGAAGGTACACTTTTAAATTCATGTATCACACTACAGTATTAAACTAACATTGGCACTTGACCTTCTCAACAAGTATTTCTGGAAGTCTGAAGTCAGGCGTCTATAATTGAGGCAAGCACCTGACACTAGGAGTATGGACTTATATCAACCCTACAAAGCAAGTAAAAGAGACATCAGTCAAGCTGAAGGAAAACAGGGAGGCACACGGCTAACAGGGCTGTGGAGATTTGGCAGAAAAAATGCCTTTATGAACACTGGCACAATAAAAACCTGATATCTCTACATCTAGATCCTTGTGGAATATGAACGTGTTGATTAACCTCAAATAACCCTCATATTTTATTTTACTTTTAAAGTGGTCTAGCTTGCCAATGGTCTGCAAGCAGATCATTGATCCAACCAGCCAAACTCAACACCGTAAATCTAAAATAAGCTAGATTTCTCTCTCATCTAAATTCTGTGCATAAACAAAAAAAAGTGGAATATTTAAAATCCTGGACCTAAATTGATACAACAAACTCTTATTTTATTATGTATCTTGAAACTCTAAAATGAGTAAGCTTGCAAACAAACCACTTCCTTGTATATAGTCTTTTCCAAAAACCTAGACCTAGATCACTCCGCTCTGGATGCTGTCTTTTCCTTCGTTTCCAAGTTGAATACTCTCCTAATGATCACTGTTTTTAATCCAGTCAGCAGAGATAATCACCAAAGAAACACAGCAGCAACAGAGCTGTTACTGAATTTCTTCTCCTAAGCGGCTCTTTTACTCCTTACAATATATTGATTTACCTGTATAAACTACCTTTTCAATGTCACATGTAAATTCATGCATACTTAAAGGGTATATATGAATAAAGTGATTCTTTGAAATAGCGACCTTTCTGTAGAACCATCCCTGGGCTTAGAGGAGAAAAGACAAAATGTAACTTTTTTTTTCCTCCGGAAATATTTACAGGAGCTAAACTTATCTAGGTCACGTTATCTATTTTGAGTATTTGCTAATACATCTGACTCAACATGTAGCAGATTCTTAGTTTGTATTTGTCAAAGTTAACAAAGTTTTATCAAACGCTTTGTATAAGTAGCTCAACGTCCAATTTATTATTTGTATTATATCACCTCAATCCCCAAACTTCAGTACACTATGTACCACACAAATACAGACCAAAAAATGCACAATTCTCTTCTGAAAAAAGAACTGGAATTTAAAGTGTAAGACAAAATTGCAGGAGACGTACTTGGATTTAACAGTTAAGACATTCTACATACGGATTTCAACAAACAAAGAACAAAGAATCTCTCTTCTGTATTCCTAGTCATCCATTGCAACTAATATATGAAATTAAAAAGTGCATAGATTTTCAAATAGATGTCTGAGGTTTTTAACAACTGTAAAAAATACTGAAGCGTTTCAGTGTACTACATTGCAAAGCATATCTTGATTTAACTTTTTGCATTTCTTACATACATATATAGATACTTAAGAATATAAAACTTAATGAGCTAACACAAAAGGCCAGATTTTAACTTTTTAATACTTTCAAGTGTAAAACGCCTAAAACGAATTTTTATCAGTTTTCAAGAGATTCTCTTGCAACAGCAATTAAACACATAGATCCTTATGGAAATCCTACTAAACAAGTAAGTTATTTACATTTTCAGAATAATTAATGGGGTTACAAACAACACAATAAACCCCCTGCAGATTTGCAATTTACCTTGATTTTGGGAAGGTTTTGCCTGGCTGGAAAGGTCCTCGTTTTCTAAACAGAGAACAACAGCTGATTATTTAAAAGCAAATGGAACTCTAGCAATAAATGATCCAGTCAGAACAAGGAAGGAGGAGAAAATATCATCAACATTTTTAAAGCTATGCATGCTTTACCTGCTATCACTTGATTAGCAGTGTATGGTGGAGGAGCTGGTAAGCCTGGAGCTATGACATTAGCCATTGGAACTAAGCCAGCATTGTTGTAAGCACCTAAAAGAAGAAATGCAATATACACCTTAGTTGCCAGAAGAACATGTATATGAATGACCTATTAAGTGTCTTTCCTTGCAAAGAACATTTTCAAGATTATAAGACATTACTTCACCAAAGAGCCAGAGCTGTTAATCATTCAGGTTGCTGCCGCCAATGTCTGCCTGAGTGACATGCACTGTGACCCAAATTTTACTAAGGGCAGTTCTCCCATCATTTTTTACAACAAAACCAAGCAGAAACTGAAATTAAAATTTTGCACCTTGAAAGAGCCTGAAAAAGACAGGTTTCAATTGCTTTCACTTCCATGCTGCCTGAAAAACTTAAAGGGGAGACAAGAATCAGAGTGTCTGCAGCATCATTTGTTCTTTTTCTATTCCTAACTTAAAGGCTGTTGCAACCCTTCGTTTAACATGAAAACCTTTACAAAAAAAAAAAAAAAAGCCAAACATACCAATGATCATGCTCAGCCCTCCATCACTAGTGACAAAATTCAGAGAATGATGTCACATCTCTGTGCATATCAAATTCTTAATCTACCACTCTTCAATATTTCTTTAAATGTGAAGAAATCAAAGTAGGATAGTAGATGATTTTTATATAAAATGCTTATTGTATTAAACATGTCAAAAGTAACTTTTTTCCCCTCCTTATTCTTTGGAGCAACTTGAACTGCTGTTTGATAGCTATGGTATACAGTTCTGATGAAGAGTACAAGAATTTAACTCACAGTAATATAAATACAATTCACAATGGTCCTGAATGAGTATCTTAAGAGTATACAAACTTATGCTCCATAGGAAAAAGCAACACTTGAAAAATACTCAAAGTGCAGTAATTTAACATAAAAAAAAAACTTTCTGATTTCATAGTTTCATAGAAGTTCTTCCTAATGTTATGATTTCTTGCAGGACAACTCATGATCCAAAATCAGAGAAGTAACTAACAATCACTGTGTCATGGAGGAAGCAAATATTATACCAAAACATGTAAGAGGCAGAAAACAAAACTTCATCCAACTTTTTTTGCCCATTGCTTGAATCAGATTCAATAGTTTCAGGTCATTAACTGCAATCTCATTAAACACAATTTTATATATATGTATGTATGCACGTATCATTAGCCATCAGTTCCCTTGTCACAAGGGTTTTCTAAAACCACGTTGCAGTTTAATAAGGCCTTGAGACGATAAAAAAACTATTCCATATCCTAAAATGTACTAGTATTTATGTCCAGTCACAGGCCAAATTTTGTGCCCTAACCTATTTTGCATAGGATTTATTTAATATAAATTTGAACTGGTCTGCAAGTTTCCTGTACAGTTTTTGGAGAGCAAGCCATTTCTAGGGCACAAGCCATCAGACTTTAGCTGCTAGTACTGCCCATTTTTCTGGACTGATATAAAGAGATTTGTAGACGTTGAGTTGGTTAGATGACTCACCTTTCAATATGCTTGCCAAATGGTCTATCACGCTTTCTCATCAAATGCCTTAAAAACTCCCTGAAATTCCTAAAACCAGTGAAAAGCAAGCTTGCAAACCAGAGCACTCTTCACTTTGCAGTACAGAATTGCAAGATCAGAAAAAGTTTTCAGCTGCTGCACAAAAAAGACTGCAGCCTGCCTATATATAAGTACTCCAACCTTCTATTCCAAAGAAATGTCAGTTTAATAGTACTGCAAGCAAAGTCTTCGTCACTCATTTGTGTCACTTGCTAGGAAGAGCATTTAGGCAGATCAAGTCCAGTTGCAGGTGAGACAAGTGCTACCAAGTGCCTTGAATCAAACAACTGATGCAGCAGAACAAAGAGAGGAACATAGAAAGAAAGGCTCAATCTTGCCTAAAGCACAAGGATAGGAACAGGCAGACCAAACGTGCAGCAAGGGCAATCGTTATATCCCTTCTGAGACTGAAATCTACATGCCTAAAGTTTTCTTTTATGAAACTGTGTTCCATTGTGATAGACAGGCAGCAGAGTGCTTTTACTGAAGCTAACTGAGAAACAAATTACTGCCACCCAGCAAGTTGCTACATCTTTCCACCTAATTCAGTGCTGTGCCTGACCATATCCTAAGTTTGGCACAATAGCAACAAGTTAACAGACTTGTCAAGCCAAAATTCAAACCTTGGTCAAACATTAAAACAAAGACACAGCCCTAGTCTTATCCAACACACATGCCTCCCATAAATGAATTACTCTGGCATCAGAACAGGATCGGTATTCTTTCTTATGATGTTAATGTTCAAAAAAGAATTAAATTTTATCTTTTTATCAACTCTGCATTCATGAAAAAGAGGTAGAAGCCGGTATTCAGAGCGTGCTTACGGAGCACAAACCCATTTCAGAAACAGTCAGAGAAACCGACACTTAATTACTTAAAAGGCAAATGCATGAAACAATAGTATCAACCTAAAACACATAGAAGTCTTACTTGGTGCAATAGTTGCATGTGGCCGACATGGTGGGATGGGGTATGGAACAGGTTTGTGAGGATTGTAGGTTGATGGAGCCTACATAAATAAAAAACAAACAGAAGAAGCAATAATGAAAGCATTACCTAATATTTCGCAGAAAGCTAACATTTAGATAGTACTACAGGCAGCTGTTCTTCATAGTAAAAATATTTATGATATCAAATTCCTTTGCAATATCCACAATGACTGCAAATATTTCATTATTTCTAAAGAGAAGGAAACAAACATCACTAGTACAACTTTAGATTTTAACGTAAACCTGAGCACCGGTGGGAAAGGGAACTCCTTCCTGTAGTCTTCACACTGCAGTCTTGGACCGATTTCCCATTTTAAAGATAAAGCAGATTTAAAACTAATGAATGCTGCCTTTAAAATAATACAGATCAGTGGGAAATATCTCATAATAAAAGTGGAAATAAAACATTAGAACAATACTTCCAAATAGTATTAGCTTCTTTGAAAGTTTGTCCTACATGCTTAAAAACATTGAAATATAGATCAGATGTGCTGTTCAGAAAAAATAACCTTCTCCTATAGCACTGCCATAATTCACACTTCCAAGATGCATTTTTATGTTCATGTAGCGAAACCCCAGAGACTGTAATATAAAATTGCAGATATTTGTGCCTAAAGCTTCTACTAGCTCATGACAGACTACTAAAACTGCTTTTAGTTTTCTCTTCTGCTACTGTAGTTTAAATTCTGCTTTTGAATGCATGCATGCTGAATCCACTAGAGAATCCTATTCCCTGAAGATATAATACAGAGTTTGATTCTTTTAAAGTTAAATAAAAAAAATTCTAGGTCATATTATCTTTATTATAAAAGCTCAGTTTTGTTTAAATTGCCGCTCTTCTTGAAACATAACAGTATTTCATATAAAAGCCTTATTAAATCTGCAGTTGAATTTTTTTTTTCTTAAAAGTTTCATTTATTCATTCATTTTTAACACATACTGGTTTGGATGGTCCAAGTATGCGGGCTGCTATTCCCTTTCCTTCATTAGTACACTCTTCTGTGTCCTTTTTGACAGGGGTTCCCTGAAACAAAAGAAAATTACCTATTAGGTATTAATTTAGAAATAAATAGTGCTATAGAATTTCTGGCATATTTGCCTTATTTCTAAACTACATCGGAGTTTTTGAATATTCTGAAAGTGACACTTAATATCTGTTAAAAAAATAAATTGTGTTCTAGGCTTGTTAAATGTGAAGTATGTAACACTGGGCTTTTCTTCTAAATAGGTGCATGGTAAAACAGTCCACATTTCTGACATAATTAGAATTCTGAGTTTTGACCTGTGGTCACGATAACTTACATTTCCATTCCTTGAAATGTTCTCAGGAAATACTCAACTTGGCTGTTCAAGAACTACACTAAGATTATCAGTAGTAATGTAGTGACCATATCAGGCCATCTTACTTACCTACCAGGAAGGCTCCTTATATCTCTTCTGATTCTGCCAAATATTGCTATAGTTTATTTACCATGTTTTTCCTTACAAGAACAGTATCTTATTTATGCAGTAATCTTTATACAAAGCAGCACAGGAAGAATGCACAAGTAAAAATAATGCAAATACACTGTGAAAGTGTTATGGGGTACTATAATAAAAAACATTGCTTTCAATTCCACTCCTCCTTACATGTATACAAATCCTAGCTTGGTTATACTATAATGAATCATAAATCAAGAATGCTGTGAAAAGCAAAGGCATAAGATTGTGCTTACTGGAAAAATTCCATTTATACGGCTTGGTTTGCCCTTGGGATAAGGATTGCCAGGAATCATGCCACATGATGATATCATAGCATGAGGAGCCTTACAACCTGTTTTTGAAGCCTGCAAAATAATCAAGAAAGGTCATTATTTGCTATCAAGTTCAATGCTTTAAAGAAATACATTAATATTTCATGACATTTAGACTGCATAAATCGATCTACAGGGAACAACTCAAAGCTTTGTCTCTATCTGTCAGATCTTGCCAAGTAGTCCTTGTGAGGTTCTGCCAAAGTCCGCTTTGCTTTGAACAACTCTACTCAGCCCACCTCTGCTTGTACTGAACTTAGGGTTAAGCACTTGGTGTTCTCTTAAACAAATCCAGACTATTTCCTTAAGTATTGGTTGTTTCTGTACCTATTTTCCACATTATTCTAACGTCTGACAAAAACTTCCCTTTTTTTTCCCATGTATTACATAGCTCTTTTCTTTTTGCAGCCGGTTCTTTCAGCCTGCTTTCCACCAGTTGTTCCCAGCAGTCCTCATGGGAAGTCTTCACCCCGCAGTGACCATTAAGGATGCAAACAATACCGTATTTGACAGAATCAAGGAAACTAGAGTATCTTGACTACCTGCTCAAGAATTCTTCTGCACCTTTTCTTCTCTGACATATTAATTCTGAACAGATCTTCAATAAGGCGGTAATTCTGAGCATCAACAATGTTGCTACAAATAAAAACAATGACGAACGATTACTATCGTTTCATATGCTTATCAGAAATAATGCACTACTGAAAAGCCAGTATCCAACAATACGTTAAAAAGCATAATTAGTTCAGGTCATAATGTTACTATTATTATTAAAACAAAAGGCTTAAGTATGGACTTCATACCTATAAGTGAAACACGGTATCAAAATTGCTGATGAATGTGGAACAATGGACAATGATGGCTGGACTTTATGGTAAAAATAACTATGCTGACAAAATGGATTTTGCGTCATAGCATTTTGTTAGAAAATTTTAATTACTACTAGCAAAAAATTCCCAGCACAGCAGAAAAAAAGCACCAACTAATGAGTTTGTTGCTGTTTCTTAGTAGACTGGTAGGGAAACAAATTTTCATCTTATTTATTCCACAATGGAAAAGATGAAACCCCTGGCAATTCTATCCACGTTCTGCAGAGCTAGTAAAACTCCTCAGATACCTCCAAAAACTACCCTTCCTTTCTCCTTGCTCCTCTCCCAAAAATAACGCTCGACACACCAAAGAGAACAACAAAATTTGCAAGTACAGAACGCCTAATGCCTGATTCCACCTGCCTTTTTCAAAACCCTGACCACAGCACATTTACTGCTGTCAAACATCACACCCCCCACCAAGCTACTGGAAATACAATATAGCTGCTTAAAGAACAAATTATCAAAGGAGGAAAATATTAGAATAAATGGAATCAGCAGAATGTTGAACAAAGCCAAGAAAAATACCTCAAAGATGGTATTAAAATATGAATGATCACACCAGCTGAAGTGTAACAACAAAAGAGCCTATGAGCTCCAAATCCATTTCAAGAAGCAAAACAGGTTAGTCTATTATGCCGCTGAACTTCCTCTAGGCTACCCTGTTTTGCTTTGGTTTGAAGAGACTAGGAGCATTCATACAGATTCTCACAGCTCAACTCCAACTGTAAGGTCATGCCTATATCCTCAATCTTATTTGTTGTATGGATACCTGTATCACAAATCTGTATCCCCCCAAATGTTCAAGCCAGCACAGCATTCATATGCAAGGCAGACATACCAAATGCAAAAAAAAAAACACCACCACCACCAAAAAACAAATAGAAGAGTTCCAATATAAACATGTGTAAAAGGTAGATCCTTTGAAGCTGCTATGCATAGTTTAAAAAAAAAAAACACACTTTCCGTACAAGCATACATTTAGAACATCTATACATCTTTTACAGACATTGGATCGATAAACCAAATATGTCAATTTAAGAGAAGTATTTACTTAACTCATTTTTATGTATGTAATACTTAAAGGACTTCAAATGCAAAAGGGTAAATACTCAGAACACTCTGGTCTCAAGCCTTTTACATTTCAGTGAGCAGAAATAGGCTTAAGGCCCTCTTTACTCTCAAAAATATTTAAAGACCACTGTAAAAATACTAGCAGAGCAACACTTTTCCAGCAAGCAGAAAAGGCATACACAAGACTCAGATGGAATTCTGCACAATGTCTGCTTCTATTTCTTCTTTTACAGCCCCATCAATAATGGATATGTGCTTTCCCTTAACTGGCCACAGTTCTTCATTCTAGAAGTATATTACGTTTTACATACTCAAACTTTAGCAAAATACAATATATACATCATAAGGAAATACAGCATGAGAGGTACTTACGAAGCTAAGATTTCAAGGGCGATAAGTTTATCTTTACTGAATGTGAAGCAGTTGAGAATATTAACCATTTTTGATGCAGGAACTGCCACTATTTTCTGACAAGCAAGCGAGAAAAAAAAAAAGTGGATATAAAACAAGGCACTACAATTACTTTAATTAGAAATGACACTCAGTAACAGCTTTGTATCATGTATTTCAGCAAACAATTAAATATTTATTTAATTTCTGTGAAGGAGATTCTATGTGTTAAATCCTGGAAAAGGAACCCTACAAAGCACTTGCCAAAAGCAGAGATATTAGGAAAGTTAACAATAGTTAGAGGGCTACATCTATTCTCGTGATACACAGGAAAGTCAAAGATACTTTAGTGAGAAAAAAATACCCTGGTTAAAAGTATGAGATTTCATAGAAAAAAAAAAGATGAGGAAACACTGAAGATCAAAGGGTAGACCCATCAGTTGCAAAAGCACACATCACAAATTTAAAATGAGATTAAAAGAGCAAACATACTCCACAGAATGATTCCACTACAACTTACATGTTGTAAAGCCTTTATTGCCTTGAGCTGTGGTTCAGCCCAGGAAAAGTATCTCAGTAACTCAACGACCTGCAACAGAAAAGCCATCAATTAATCTTTTATGTATATTCAAAAATGATGCTAATAGCATCAATATGATCTTTCCATTCTTTGAATACAGTGGTATACAGCTAAAAACACAAACCTATCTGTGATATTTGACTACCTCAATGCCTATCAATATCTAATGTTCTTTTTATGTCCAAGTAGGCTCCTAAATAATCATCCTATGTCATGAGATTATATGAAAGTATTTAAAATAGATACGTATTCCTCTTTATGTATTTCTATATATGCACAATTGCCACAGTATGACAACAAAAAAAATAAGTCTTTTGTAAAAAGCTTATTAACATGCACTATCTCAAACAGCATATTTGCTAAGCATGCATAGAAAGCAAAGAAACGAACAAAAAAATCCAGATAGGACCAAAATAACAGTTGGGTACTTATTGTAATACACCAGTTTAGAAGATACATGCAAAATAATCCCAAATTCCATGATTAATTTCCCCAATTTTCCTCACACAAGAGGAGCTAAAATGCAATGGTTTTGATAACATAAAATAACTTAGTATTACTTTTAGCAGATTAATGTTGATATAATAATTAGAAATTATATCTCCCCAGTTAATAAATAAAAAAAGTGAGTATGATCAGCCTCAGTATGACCGGAGATGCAGTCTTTCTGTACTACTGAACACACAATACCAACAGCTCCCATTAAATCCATGATAGTGTTGACTTTTACCTGTTCACTAGAGAAGTATCCATGAACATATTCAATAGCTTTTAATTTGTACTCAGTCAATACAGCCTAGAAGATACAGGGGGGGGAAAAAAAAAAAAGACAAGACACATCAGTAGCCCCTCAAAATTAAAATTATAGCACAATCATCTGTTAGATTAAACTATTAATCTAAAAAACATACCCGACCTTACAAAATGACCTTTGCATCAATTAACTGCAGTATTTTTAAGTGACGCTATATTCCTCAGTGAATTAAGGGAACAATGAAAAGCAGAGGGAGGTCATTTAATTTTTCTGTTTTTAAAGAAATACTATTTGGGGGTTTTATTTCATTTCACACTGTTTTTTAGGTTAAAGCTGAACTGAAAGAACATCATATTCTTTCTTCCTTTTGCCCCTACAGTTTACATCAACGTTACGCTAAATAAGATAATACAGTTCATTATTCACTCAGTCCCTTTGTATGTTCCCATAACATAATTAGCAGAGTATCTTACTGCAGTGAATTTATGTGGAGACTGGGTAACAAGACCGGATGGACAGAATTAAGTACTTCAGAAAAGTGATGTTGTCTTATCATTACCTTCCCACAATTCAAACTTGAATATGCAACCGCTAAAACGAAGGAAGCAAGGTAGTTTAATGCAGTACTGGCCTCTACTTTTGACTTGGTGGTAAGACAGTTTTGTTGACAATCACACGGGCCAGCAGCCGGGGTTGCCTCCCTCTCTTCATGCTCAGCTCACTGGTACACGTGCAGCGCAGGAAGAAGACAGGACACCTTTCTTCTCCAGTTTCCAAGCCCCCCATCTATCGCTAGCTCTCATGCTAAATATCCTGGTCATCTCCAGCTTCATCCACACCCATTTCTCTTTTCCCCAACTGCATAGCATAGCCCTAAAACCTCTCCCCTACTCTTTCAGGTTTTTGTCCCTTGTTCCTCCACACAGACAGAAATGAAGGTCTCCATCACTGCAATCTGTCCGTAGGAGCACAGCTGCGCAGAAACACGCTTGCACACTGATTGAGGCAAACCTCTAGCTCATTAAGAGACCAAGACTACCAGAAACACTGAAGCCACAGGGGATTCAGAGCCACTTCTCCATGATCATTTTTAATTCTCTCCCATCCTTCTCTTCCCATGGACGGGGAAAAAAAAAAAAAAGAAAACTAGCATGTCACATAACAATTTCTTTACCAAAAGAAATGTCAGTCCTTAAATCAACAACAGAATGACTTCATAGTAACAACAGCACCAGAAAGCACTGTTGTTTTGAAAAGGCTATTTTATTTTGTTAATAATCCTAAACATGTACGGGGAAAGATGGCACTAAGCTGCACATTAAGACATTTGAATAATTCTTTCCTGCTAATTGTGAGGCTGAAAATGAAATGTACCAACACAAATTACTTGTGAGATAGATAATAAATAAGGTTCTACTCCAGAGCTAGACTAAGTTTAAACAGAGAGCTACCAACAAAGATACAAACAGATATATTACACTGATACAGCACAGCTAGTCTTAACAGCACAGTGCTGATCCTTAGATGAACCGTAAATTCAGTTTACGGGAATACAGGCAGAGAGCATACAGGAAATATAATTGCCTGCAATCACGTCATAACCCCTTTTGTCTGAAGTATTTAGTAATCACAGAGCGTATTCTGAAGGGCTGCAATGCAGACATGATGTTTGAAACATTACTCCTTCCCACCACCAATTCTCAGAAAAAGTACTTCACGTGCCAAGTTGCTCCTTGATTTTTTCCCCAAATTTTCCATAAAATATCTTAGACTAGGATGGAAGTCCACACCCTGAAATCTCTTAATCTGTCATTTTTAGATGGTTACACAGCATAGGTATACGTACCCCTAAACCAATCTGTTTTATAAAGGGGTGTTTAAGGCTCTACACAAAAAGCAAGCGAGCGCTGCGGTGCTAAGGAAGCCCATCACTGGGGCTCTGTGCAGGAGTGGTTTGTACCTCGGTGTACCCCAGAAGGACATTACTCCCACTGCAGTCACCATGGCCCTGAGCAGTGGCTGGACCGAACCTGCTCTCTGTAGCACCCCAGTGTCTGCAGGTAAATACCCCCTCCTAGACAGCTCATGATAACAAACTCCTGGGACTAGCCCTTCCTTTCCTTACCACGACAGCTTTACCAGCACACTAGTGACATACATCACCCCTAGTTAATGTTTCAGCTACAGCAAAACGCCTCACCCCAGGTTTGCACTTCCCACACAAGGCATGAACCATCCTTTTATTCGTCTCTCAGTTCCTGAAGGATCCAGACTTTTTTTCTACCTCCTTTTCCACTTCCAGCAGTTGGTGAACTGCCCCAAACATGGACCTCTAGTTTCTCTGTTAAAAGCAGGCCTCTGTGCACAAAGAAGTGAGAGCATCTGCCAGACATCTCTGGGTTTGCGTCTCCGCATCCCACATCAACCAAGTATTTTGCTCAGGGCATTTTCAACAGGAGATGCACAAACTGTCCAGACAGGGGACCAAAATGCAGGACTCCACATCCTGGAGGAAGGCATGCACATGCTCCTGAGCAGGGGGAGATGGCAGAATGCAGCTTAGTCATCAGCCCTCTCACACGTTATGTGTTTTTATCTCCTAAATACAAAAGGTGTTATATGAAATACACCTCACATTATAAGCCCACTTCTTCCTGTGGACAAAGCAAATGCCCTCCCCTCACTTAAGAACTATTCGGTTAGTTTGGCTTTTCATCCTCCTCTACCTTGACAGAAAAAAATTCATGGTAACTTATTCCACTGTTTATTTCAGATGAGCACTTTTTCAAGTACATCTTGTCCATGCTTTCAGCACTAAACTAACATCATCTCAGTTTTCCAAGAGAATAAAAATATCTCAAACAGAGCAAGCACATCACGACAGCTTTATGCTATTATATTTGATATACACTGAGTAGGATACACCGATAACACAGGATTACAGTTTTTTCAAACTGAAGTGCAATTTAGTCTTTATTGAAGCCTCAAGTGATTATTAAAGAACACAAATTAACGTGGTGTGCTCATCATATTCTAGATGAAATGGTTAAGATGGCATGCAAAACGAAAAATTACCTTTCTAATTTCATCCAGCACGGTCTCAAACGATTTCTTATCCATCTTTATTAGTTCATTCAATGCAGATATACGAAAAGGGTGGGGAAAAAAATAATCCAGGCCAAAGATTTTAACGAGAGTATATATAAAAATATATAATTAGTTAAGATATATAGATTAGTTAAAATTTATAGATTAGTTAAAAAACAGACAGCAGGAAAGGCGGCCCGGGCTCTTCCCAGCCCCTGAGGCTAGCGCTGACGGCTCTGCACGGCGGCTCGCAGCGGGACAGACGGACAGGGACAGACGTGCGGCTGCGGGGCGGCCCCGCTCGCCATGCCGGCTGCTGCGCTGCCTGGACCCAGCACCGAGGTGAGGCGAGGCGAGGAACCCCCAGCTACCGCCCCGCTGCCCCGGTCCTGCCGCTCTGCTAGGCGCGCCGCTATGACGCCAAAGCGCCAGCACCGAGCCCCGCTTTTGGGCGCCGCTCGCCCTCCGCGGTGCCTGAGGAGAAGCTGCAGCCCCAAGGCGGCCTCGCAACTCCCGCGGTTCCCCAGAACCACCGCACACAGCGCGGAGCCTTCCTCCTGTGCGCCTCCTCCTCCTCCTCTCCTCATCCCCGCCGGGCCGGCGCCATCTTGGGCAGCCCGCCGCCATTTTGTGGGCGGGCACCGCCTGGGGACCGAGCGGCTGTCACGAGGCTGCCATGGCAACGCCGCCCGCCCGGCCCGGCCCGGCCTCGCCTCCATGAGGGGGAAGCGGGCGGTGGGGCCGTGGCTGGTGATGGCGGGCGCCCTGCTGGTGCTGCTCGGCCTCCTCGGGGGCTCGCAGGTGGGCGGGGGGTGCCGGCAGCGCCCCGGGGGGTGTAGGTGTGTGTGGGGAGGGAGCTGGTGTGTGTGGGGAGGGGGGCTCCATGGTAGTTTGATGCGTTCTCAGTTCCGATCCACGTACCCCTACCTCTAGCGGACAGAGCGGACAGGAACATTAAAAAGATTTTTAGTTCTCGGCCATCCCCGCTTTGTGAGTGCTCAGCTCCAGCCGGATCCCTCAGCGCTGAGGTCCCCGCCCGGTGCTTGCAGGAAAGCAGCTGTGCTCGCCTTCCCTTCCTCAGCTCTGCTAATACAACCGAAAAGCTGCAGCTTCTTTCCTTCCATTACATTTAAAAATCCATACATTGGCTTAAGTTGTGCCGTTCCTACTTACACTTCCTCATTTCTAGCTTCTTTCTTTCCATTACATTTTAAAATCCATACATTGGCTTAAGTTGTGCCGTTCCTACTTACGCTTCCTCATTTCTACGATGTAGTTTTCTTTCTTGATGTGTGCTGTCCTATTTTTCTGATTTCATTGCTTTTTTTAAGTAGTTATTGATTCTGTTGCATTTGAAACCTTCTCTACTGCTTTCCTCCTTGGGGTGGGACAATTGACAGATAGCAATAGCAACTTCAGTACAAGAAGTTTCACGGTGTATTTTTGCCTTTAAGTTCTAGAGCTTCCCCAATCCAACCTTTGTTACTTAATTTCCAGTTTGTTAAATTTTTCCCACATACAGTCCAAAAAGATAACTACAAACCTTTTTCTGTTTACATTTCTAACATGAATAAATCAATTTATGATGTTTTATGTACAGTTAGTTTCTATTGCTGTTTCTCCTGATCCTCATATTTGTTAAAACTGGTTATAAACAAACATCCCACCATTGTGGAATCTAATTACTAATGGATATGTATTTTTGTATTGTCAGGTGTTGAAAGCATTTGATTACTTTTATCCTTCGAGCGGACAGCAACAGATGTACAAGTTGGACATAAGCTGGCCTAAAATTCCAGAGTATTTCACTGGCCAAACGTTTTGTGTTGCTGTTGATTCTCTTCATGGTTTGGTCTACGTGGGACAAGTGAGTGAGAGTACTACATTTCTCTTCTTGTTAATCCAATGTATTTGTACCCTTAAAATGTCTGCTTTAGATTAAAAAATAAATATTTATTTTATATGTATATTACATAAAATTCATTTTTATGTTATCAGTTTATATACTTATTATATACACACATAATTTTACATAGATAAATACATATACATATGTATTTACGTGTATTTGTAAATATAAATGTGTGTAAACTATAATTATATATATTATATATATTATATGTAAAATATTTTATATTATAAATAATATATAAATGTGATAAAAATTGTGTGTATATATATAAAATATTTTATATTATATAAATATGGGGAAAATATACTTTCTACTAATTTCAATATAACAACTAAATATTTAAAGTATAAAAAGTAATTATTGTATCAAAATTAGTGAAAATATAAGTATAGATCTTTCTGCCTTACCTATTTTAAAAGAAGTTCTGGGATCATACTTTTTTGTCCTTATTTAAAAAAAGAATTTAATTTCTGTGATATTAACACATGATGTAATTTAACTGAGTTATAGTAGCCTCTTTTCTAACTATAAGTTCCAGTGTGTTTCTGGTGCATCTTGACTAGTCCCCTTCCTCTCATTCAGCCTGTGTCCCATGGAATCAAAGCCACGCAGTTAAAATAATTGGGGTTCAGGTACTTGCATTACCCACTTCCATGCATTGTATCTTTAGATCATGGATAAGGTGATCTTTCTGTAGAAACTGGTGGGGTTTAATTACACAGCAGAGCATGAGTACTTTAGTACCATGTAACTAACTGGTACAGTTAGTTTTTTTGTACCTGTATTGTGCTTGATGTATTTTTCATCAAGAGTATATAAATACGATTCAAAATGAAGATCAAGACAGGTGCAGGAGCTTGGCTGCTCTGAAAATTGGACTCTACATGATTTAAGTTGAAGGCCAGAATGAGTGGAGGGTTTTGCATGTTAAATTTGGACCCTTCTCTCTCTCTTTCCTGTTTCATCTGGAAAAAATGAACTACCAGTTTCAAGAGATTTCCATGATTCACGAAGCATCAAAAAAAAAAAAAAAACTTACAAGGAGGAATTTTCAAAAGTTTGTTTACTTGGTTAATATGTTTTCTTAATAGATCTGTTTTGCTTTTTCAGAGGGGAGATAATGTACCAAAGGTACTTGTATTCTCAGAGGAAGGCTATTTTCTTTACTCCTGGAATGATACAGTTGAAATGCCTCATGGTATCTTTGTATTAAACACCGCAACTGATAGTTCAGTATGGATCACAGATGTTGGAACAGGTATGCAAGGTGGAGATGTGAGAAGTATTAGGCAGGGAAGAAAATGCAAATTGTGCAGATATAACTTTAAATAGCTCATTTATTTAAATAAGGCTCTCAAATAATTGTGAAACAGATTTGTGCTTTTCTTGCCAGGAACAAACTGCTCAGGTGCTGCATAAAATAATCTAAAGGTTCATGAGTAGTTCTATGTGTTTGTTTGTAGCGTCTAAATTTAGCAAAGACATTTTTTATTTTACTTTTTTGCCCAGGAGAAGGATAAGGAAAACAATACCTTGTGGCTGTGAGACTTGTCTTCTGCCCTAGGTTTGGTGACCGTAATACAACAGCTAAATACTGCTGTAGCTTATGGATTTGCTAACCCACAGCCATGGTCTCATGGTATAAGTTTGTTTTGATTCATTGATCTCACTTGCTAGTGTCCGGAGATTTTCCTTTTAATCTCTGTAACCAATTGTAATACTTACTGTTTTGTTTTCTTAAGACATTTTTGCACTTTTTAAATCTTACTTCAGGAAAATACGGGCACACCGTGAAACAGTACAGCCCTTCTGGTAAACTTTTGCAAATCTTGGGCACGCCAGGGAATGCTGGTTCAAGTTTGAATCCGATACAATTTGATCAACCAGCAGAGATTTTTGTAGAGGAAAGCGGAGATATGTATGTTGTGGATGGAGATGGAGGGATGAATAACAGACTGCTCAAACTGTCCACAGGTATGGAAAAACAGATTTCTGCAGCAGGTGGGAATTGCAACTTGAATTTTAAATGATAACTTGAGAATACTATTAAGTGGGGACTAGGCTGAGCTGCTACTTTTAAAATTAGCTTGAAGACTTTGTTGGGTAAGATCCTGTTTTACTGCTTGTCACTTAGTAGAAATCTCCTAATTGTTTACGACAAGAAGGTGAGAGAGTGAATTTGTTCAGTCTTGAGGATAAAAGGCTAAGGTAGTTTCTTATCACTGTCTTCAAGTTACTGATGGGAGGGTATAGAGAAGACAGAGTCATGGATTTCTGGGATGTGCGCAATGAAGAACGAGGAATTAACAAAAGTTGCCATGAGGGAGGAATTTCAGTTTGATCTTGGGGAGGGATTCACTGTGAAGGGCGATCAGGCAGTGAGTAGTTTTCCCAGAGAGGCTGGGCAGTCTCCACCCTTGTAGGTGCTCAAAACTTGATATGAGCAACCTGATTTAACTTCAGGTTTTGATTTGCTATCAACACTAGCCCTACTTTGACAGACAGGTTGGGCCAGATGGTGTCTAGATATCCTTATATTCTGTGATTCTGATTAGCTTGTTCATATTCCCCAGCAGAGATGATCAGTGTTGGTTAGGGCAGTGAATCTGTTCATGGATGCAGCTGGGAAAAAGGGGAGGTGTGGCAGTTAGCCTACATTTAGTTTGCGAAGAGATGAATTCTTAAAACTGACTCAAAACTGCCATAATGAAAAACATCAATTTTCTAAACAAATGGATATCATACTCATTCAGTTGTTACTATATTTTTTTATTTATTTTTCAATATAGTGCTTAACAAAGCTTTGAACTATGGCTGCATTTCTCTAACCATGATCCTGTAACCACTAATAACAATCCAGTAGTCACTGTAGTAGTTCCAGTATTTCCAGTATCAGAAGTACTGTGATTAAAATTCCAGGTTTAGAAACACCATCTTTTAAAAGTGACTGAAAATAACTTTGCAAGGGAATGACTTAAAGCTAAAGTTATTTTGTTTTCTTCTTACTTTATTTTTTTGCTTTTATTTTACATGATGTTTACTGCTTAGATTATAAAGAGATCTGGCTGAGTGGAGAAAATGGGACTGGCATTGGCCAGTTCAAGATTCCTCACAGCGTGACAGTGGATCCGTATGGACGGGTAAAGATTTAAAGGACTATTTTATTTTATTTTATTTTTATTTTTATTTTTTTTACATGTAAACAAGTCCGTTGGCAGATGAATTTGAAAAACACAAATTGTATTTCTTTTTCCTTGACCTGTTGGGAACTTGGTCATTTATGTGGCTTACAGTTTTCAGTGTGAAAGCGGTCATGAGCTGAAGTTTCATACTGAAGATTCTGCTGAAAGAGCTGTCTCCAGGGTTGACACAAGGGTCCTGCCAGTTACTGTCTGTTGTTGCATGGACATTGGCAATGCTCTTATACAGTTTCTCACAGGTTGCCATGGTGAGAGTACAGCAGATTTTTGTTCTGTAACGAATATCTACCCAAGCACTTAAGTTTCTTCAATTTCATATTTGGAAATTGCAGATAAGCTTTAAGAGAATGGTAAGGCACTGGCTAGGTTGTGGGCATCTGTCCTCATCTACATGTAGCTCAAGGCATTCAAGGTTCTACTTCTTCTAGATGTTAATGTAATCTGGCTTCTCCCCTGCTGTTCTTAATATTTTGCTCCTTAATACTCTTCAGGGAAAATAAGATCACTTGGCTAAAACATCTTAAATAGCTGTTTTCAGCTAATTATGCTAATGCTGACTGAACCAGAATAAGAAATGTTTTTAGAAATCACTTCTCTGCCAAAACTGGCAGGGTGAGAGGGAGAAAAGATAGGGCAACTTGGTGTGGAAAGGGAACCGTGAGTATACGCATTCAAAGACAGCAATTGTGATGGGCCTAGAAATTATTGCCAAGGTGGTGCTGATCATCAGCCCAGGTTAGAATTCATTGTCAATTCCTAAGAAATCTGAGAGAGTGCTGTAGTGGTGTTTCACTTAAAAATAGCGATGAAGGATCTCAGGTCAACTTCTTTATTGCTCCCTTTTGGGTGATATCCCAGAAAAGTGATGAAACTTACTTATCTGACTGACAGGTTGTCAACAGCTAAAATTTCAGTGATTGTAGTAAATGAGATGTTTTCCTTGGAACTATCTAGTAGTATTGCTAGCTTACAGTGTTTGTTAACACAGGGTTGAACTGAGACAAACTTCACAAAACTACTTAAACAAAGCATGCTGAAAATGCCTAGTGTTGAAGTTGCTCAATATTTGTAGTAGCTTTAAACATATCTGTGTCTACAGATGCAGTCATCAGAGGTTTGGGTCATGAAATTACTGTTAAAAAACAAATTGTTAGTGGGTGACAGACCAGTATCTCTAGAATCAAAAAGGTGTGCATATGTTCTCACTGGGGGATATGGATTTATTCCCATTGAGTATATTTGTATCACAGCCACAGAAATGAAGAGAGAGCATTGATTTCTCTGCTAAAACAGTATAAAAGTAATTTGTGCATCTTAATTGTGTAGGCAGTTTGTTTTAAATCTGGAAGTCATATCTACTTACTCAGCTTTGAATGTGAAGGTGTTTTCCTCCTCGGTGTACTTTTTTACTTCAGGATACTTTGCTTATGTAAGAAACTGATGTGTTTAATTTGTTCTATTCGTGAATAGCCATGATTTTCGTCCTTTGTAGGTGTGGGTTGCAGACAGAGACAACAGAAGAATCCAGGTATTTGATAAAGTGACAGGGGAGTGGCTGGGGGCTTGGAGTAGCTGTTTCTCAGAAGATGGACCCTATTCTGTCAGGTATTGCTGAACAGTTCTTTTAGAAACATGCAATTACATAAATAAAAGATACACTCTTATTGGTGAGCTATAATGTTGATATCTAATGCCTGATGACAAGGAGTTAACCAGATTTATTAACGGACAGCTGGGTCCTGATTGCATGCAAAGATCTACACAGTTAGTTATATGCTGACGTGACAGCGGAATCCTGTTTTTATAACAGGCCATGTGGATTCAAGTGCTGAATTGGGAATTTTGTTTTAAAGTTGTATTTTGTTTGCCGTACTGTTGCAGCTTTTACAGGAAGAAAGATTGTCTTGAATGAATTTTCTGTTAATTCTCAATGTTTCACGGCATTTAGTCTGTTGTAGCCTTCAAAAACTTGAATATTAAGGAAGGAATGTTTGTTTTCTTTAAGTGCATCATGGTGTTTCCATGGGATGTCACATGGAGTGCATCATTCAAAAATACATTTCTCTCTTTCACAGATTTACTGCCGATTACAAGTATCTGATTGTAGCTCAGATGAATATCAACCGTTTGGCAATCTTGGCAGCACCACCGGTTGGCATTATTGGGGACTGTGCTATAGTCAACGCAATCCAGCTGGCAGATGAAACCAAGCCACACCTTGTAGATATAGACATGAAGAGCGGAGCAATCTATATTGCAGAGATTGGAGCCCAGCAAGTACAAAAATATGTACCCATAAGCTGATGGTTTCCCACAACGACCATGGCACAAGCTCTATGACATGTGAGACGTATGACCGCATTTCCCTGAGTTTTTTGTGGTTTGTATTTCTTTAGACAAGCACAGAACATTGTGCTCCCAAAAGTCTAGGGCTAAGAATCTGTCCTAGCTGCCGTTCTGGAGAAGTACTTGGACTTGATCTGTTAATCACTTTAGTAATGCAATAATGGCTTTTGCTTTTGTTGCTGGGAATCTGAAAATGACTTTGTGTCTTAATTTTATTTTATATGATTTTGTAAACACAGCTGCTGTTCTTCAATGTGTAGGGCTTCATCTTGAGGCTCTTCTACTTAGCCTGTGTGCATTGTTAAATGAAGATCAGGTCTTGTCTGAAGGAAGTGTATAAATGATTGATTTCCTGGTAGTCAAACACCTCATTTTAATGTTTCTTCAGTTGTTTTTTGGAACTCTGTGCTGACACTGCCCAACACGGAATACAGGGATGCATTACGGTGTTGAATAAGACGCTGCTGGTTACCGTGTCAGTGCTGATGCTGGCATTTCCCTTCAGTGGCTAATGACACTGCAGTGAAATCAAAGTTTTCAGTTTCAGGTAAAGCAGTCAAGTCTGTAATAGGCTACAGTTAACTTGATCTCAGACATGTCAAACTAAATTAAAAGTATGTGCACAGCAGCCAGGTACTGATTCTTAACCATGTCAGTTCTTAACCTGATCTGATTTATACCAGGATGAGTTTCTGTTCATCAGGATTTCATAGCGGAACATACCATAGTTTAACTCATATAAGTTCCTCATGGAAAACAAATCTGAGTTTCCTAGGAAACTCTTAATTGGCATTAGGGGCCTAGGAGACACATGATTTTCTCCCAGTGTTCCATTTCCAGTCTGGAGTGGTTTCATTTTCTTTACAGGTTGCTATAAAATCTTAAGTTTACTTTATAGTATAGAGGGAGTACATGAGTACATGTAACAATAGTTACATGAAAGGGATGGAGAAAATGGCATGGCAGACTAGACCAAGGGCAGAAATGACACTTAGAGTGAGTAACTGAGTACTTCTCTAAAGCTGTGCACCCATATTCCATGTTCATCTACTAGCTTTTCAAAACATTTGGGAGGATTTGTTCTGTTTCCACACAGTAGAGTAAGTGTGGAATGATTTTAATGCTAATTACCAGCTAAGGGACACTTTTTTTTTTCTACTTCCTTAGAAAGGAATGTAGGAAATGGAATTTTTCTGATGGGGGGTATCCACATCAGTGAATGTCACCAAAAGCAAATGCATCTTTGTCTGGCAGGTTTCAATCTAAGACCCCAAAATTTCTGGGTCAGCAGATGGGAAAACTGTCCAGAAAAGCCAGATTCATGCATTCAGTGGAAAGTAATTCAGCTGTGGAGGCTGGTGCCCTGATTTCAGTGCTATTTGAGATTAATGCACCAAATATAAATGCTTTGTTGTTGGCTACGTCCACAATAATAAAGGCAGATCTAACCTGACTGCCCTTGTGCCAGCCTCAAAACCAGGACCTCAAGGTTATACACTAGCAAATATGACCCATGATTCACATGGTGTCGAATGGAAGCTAATAAGCAATATTTGTTAGCTGAAAAGGCAGCAGCAGTACTTCCTCTAGACCTAGGCAGATAGGTCCACATAGCTTTGCAGTGTGTTGTGTGGATTTTTTAACTGGGTCACCACTAGCTCAGGGATCTCTGTGCTTTGTGCAATTTAGCTATTTCTCACCTACAGAAGGTGGATTTATTTTTTAAAATGTTACCAAAATATCTTTAACTATATATATGAACATATCTTGGTGGTTTAAGGGTTTCAGGCACATTGATTATTCCTCGTCACATCTCATCCTTATTTATTTTGTCTTTGTCACATCCATTTGAAACAGAACTAGAAACTCTCTGGGAACATGTTTCTGTTTTCTCTGAAGGAGTGGTGCACTTGTGGATGTTGACAAATAAGTTATACAAGTTTCTGTTTGCTGCATGGATGTCTTACCAAGTCTATGTTTATGTGGGCTTTTGCAGCCCCTAGAAATGGGGAATATTCATACAGTTTTGTCTGAATTTACTGAAATTGGCCACGGTGCCAAAAAATGCCTTACATTTGGGAATTGGGTATCTATGCTAAGAAGGGAAGTATATAGTATGAGATGCTCAGACTCCTTTTCACCTTAGTGTCTATGGCCAAACTGAGAAAGTGATTGATTTGTGCACTAACTTTCTAATTCTGTGAAGCTTTTCATATGTATCATTCTGAAACTGATCTCTGAAAGATTGTGTAATAGGATAACTTGGTAAAATAAATTGAGAATTTTCCATTGTAAAAGGTTTGGGCTCTTTATTAATATCAATACATTTTATTACAGTGGATTACTCTTCTAAATACAGGGTTCCCAGCACTTAAATGTTGATATCAGAAATTTTTAAATACCTTATTAGAATGGAATCTAAAGTTCCATATTGTCTTTTTACTTTGCTATTTCTGTGGCCCATCTCTTTTGTGTTCTGATTTGTGTATAAAAAAAGCACAAATCTCTCCAAGATGTTTTCATCTGAATAATTTGTAAAATAGGGCGATAAATCACATAAGTACAAAACATTAAAAAAATAGATTGTATACCCTTTTTATGCTAATAGGGAAATTAAAAGCAAACTAGCAAATACTTCTTAATACAGAATCAGATTTTATTTCCTGAGAAGACTTATGGAGCAATCTGTTTAGTTTTTAGAAGATCAGGGAGGGAATTCTCTTTAAGATAGAAATACTTGCACAAGAAGAAAAATAACATACTGTAGTGTTAACCAGGCAAAGAAGAAAGCATGACTGCCAGAACCCAAGAAATTCTGATTTTAGTTGAAGTATGCCAGTTTTTAAGTGTGAGAAATTATTGCTGGAGCAACAAAATAAATAAGAATACACCATATTTTGATGGCTTCAACTTTGGGAAGGAACTATTTTTTTTTTTTCCTCAATTGATCTGGTCTTTGGGTGAGTGCCTGCATTGTTAATTGGATGACATTCCCAAAAAGTAAAAACAGATAGACCAGTCTTCTCTCCCTCTTCTAAGTTTCTCAGACCTATTAATACAATTCAGTTTAATTTTTCCCAGTGATGCTAACCAGACATATATTTTCTGAAATAGTCAGCAATGGATTTAACCACATCTGCCTGGTGAAAAACAACCCTGGATCACGTTTGTGCCAAGCAAGATCAGTTTAGCGAGGCTGAGCTATCTCAGTTCAGAGCTGCAGGGGAGGGTGCATAGGGATGTATGTGGGTCTGCTTATTATTGTAAGTTCACTGCCTTCAGGTGGTTATTAACCTTTTTGAAGCGTTAAGTGGTTAGTTATCTTAGTTGACACTTCCTTTCTCAACTATTTGTAACCTGAGAAACCTTTACGAGTGATCCATGAGCAAGTGAACATTTGCTATCATTGAAGTTGCTTGGATAAACCATAAGAGGGCACCAAACGCTTGCTGATGCTTGGCAGTGTAACCATATACCAGCAAAGTAAACAGCTGATAATTTCTGAGCATTTGGAGTAAGTCAACAAAGATAATGAATTGCTGCAGACTTCCTTTCTCTGTTCAACACAGACTGCTTTAAACATAAGCAAATAATTGTATTACAGTCATTTTGGTGTATTACTACTGGATTTATGTCCATCTTACGTTTATTTCCATTATTTTTCCTAGAAAAAATGAGTAATTCAGTGTCCAGAGACTACTGTGTATGGTGAATTGATTCTTCTATTCCTTATGCCATTGATTTCAATGGAATTACTCCTCATACGTTGTGTTGGAAACATAATAATTCGTAATAGTATAACTGTAGCAGCGTGATTATACAAAAGAGCAATGCTGGTGTATTTCCCTACAGAGATGACCCCAAGTGAGATTAGAGCTAAGCTTACTGGAGCTGATTCACCAGTTTCATTCTGCTCTTCCTTTCTCTAAAACCCTCCTATGATTTTGTATTATTATTTTATTCTACTTTTTTTTTTGTTTGCATCTGCAAAAGCTATTTGCCAGCAGTTTGCATCAAAAAGTTTCAACACAGACTTTCCGTGAGATAAATGTTTTGAAATATTTGAGTCTTTCAGAGTTCATAGAGCATCAGTCACTTTGCTTATATAAAATTTGAAAGTGGAGGCATATTAATTTTTGCATCCACGATGATTTGTTACTGAATTAAAACCCAAGCAACACTAATACAAATAAGATATGAACTTTGTCATAGGATCATGTTTTGAGGCTGAGGAAAATAAGTATGATTGTATAACTGGATCTTCAAAACAGAGGTTAATTAACTTTGTCAGTTACATCAGAAACAAGCCTGCTAACTTTTTTTTACAAACAAATTAAGACCTAAGAGCTCTTGAACAACTTAAGTCTGTATGTTTTAATCCTTCCCAGTGGACAATAAATGTAATCATTAAAAAAGGGGAAGGCTTCACATTTCGTTTAGATTTGCTTGGCTTCAACCTCATGTTTTCTATTTTCAGCTATCTTAGAGACGTGGCTAATCCAGGAAATTTTTTTACTTATCCCCCATGGACTCATTTACAAGTGATGACTCAGTCATCTTTTGCCTCACTCCCTCTATAAAACCATACAGATCAGAAAGCTTGCCTTGCAGCAGGAAAACTGGTAAGGCTTTAATTTAAAAATGTTGCCATAGTACTTTATTATTATTATTATTTAAAAATCCAAAAGAATGCTCACTGCTTGCTAGGAAGTCTGGATATTAGACCTGCCAGCACTGAACCTCTCTTAGTTCTGTGTGCTCTGCAGGGCTATGTCCCCACAAATTGTTATGGCCTGAATTCTTAGCTCTCAGGACAGTACTAGTAGTTGTCAGATGCTTTGGATGACTAGATGGACAAGGTGGAAAGGCACCCTGCATTAAGAATAGACCAGAATAGGTACTAAATTTTTATCTGTGCTTGCCTGTGAAGACATTAGCAAAATTTCTATGCAGTAACATTTTTTGACACCATCTTTATCAGAGGGTCTGGTTGAAATACAGGTGTCATTAAATGGCTTATTAAAACAAACTGATAAATTGCTAGCAAGTGTTCATTTCATTAAGGCTATTCAGCATTTTCAGAGGATTTCTGAAATGCCTACTTGCTCAGAACTGCCTTAGTACCAGTGGAAAGAAAACATTGCTAATATGGTTTAAGGAAAAAAAAAAAAAACACAAACCAACCAAACAAAAAAGGCAACAAACCGACACACGTGTGTGAGGATTCTGGAGAGGACCACCTGAACTAACTGGCAGCTCTACTTCACCAATTCACAAAAATCATAATGAAAGAATAGATGTACCATGATATGCCAAAAAAAAAAAAGTCACTTTTCACAGAAGACGTATTTTGCAAATCTGTTAAAGGTCGTTGGGAGAATCTCTGACTGTATCCTACTATGATGTCTGGTATCATCAGAATTTCATCATTTAAGGCATCTCCATGAACGTGCTTTCTTCCCTATAGCTGCTGCTCTGAAATAGTTTGGCTTCAGAGCTCTGTGAGGACGTGCAGTCTACCAGCACACAGAGGTGTGGTGGAGTATAAAGATGGGTGAAGAGATGTGGTGTCCATCAGGTGGGCCATGCAGGAGGAAATGCTAGCTTGAAAGGAAGTTGACAGTTTGCAAATATCCTAAGGTTTTAGGGTTAAAGGCACTTTTCGAATAGAACATAGAGTTAGAAAGTCATTTTATTGGTCTTACTGAAAACTGGGCTAGTCCCTAGTCCCTCTTCTCTCATACTGAGGCCTCCTAAACATTGTATTTTTAATCAAAAGTGTTGACAAAGCTGATTGGAGCTGCCCTTATTGCAGTCCAGTCCAGCTTTTATGTTCTCTCCAAGGTTCATGCCCTGGCTGCCTGTGGCACCTGTCCACTGTACCAGATATGAAAAGCACTATATTGCTGTGTCAGGTAACAAAATTGCAAAAAAAAGTTAATTTTTTCTGTAACACAGCATACCCTTGGTCTGACACGAATGTGAGGTAGCACAAGCCTAGGCTAATTTTTATTCAAAGATCAGAGCTCTTGAAAAATCTGGGGCGTAAAATGGAGTTTTCTTTCAACCATTTTAGCAATTTCTAACCACGATAAAATGCTGATGGTTGTTCTGGTTCGTTCTCATGTGCAATGATGTAGCTGGAACCATCAGACAGAAGATGATGTTGGCTCCCAGGTTTGGTCTCCTTGTATGATCCAGCTGCAGTATTCATGGCAGTGCTCTGCAAACCAATGCCCCTGTCTGTGTCTACAGGGATGCTGTAGATAAGGTATCATCGCATGAGGGGAAAGTTCTTCAGCAAGGCATAAATCTTACAGTAGAAACATGTCTTTAATCAATTAAGGAGGCCACCTGCAGGTCAGGGGGTGGAGGGAGGAGTGATTGTACCTTGTGTCTTCTACACTAGCTCTGTAATAAGCATCTGTAAGGCTCGCAACGTCTTACTTCATGCCCAGTCCAATGTCAGAGCTTTTAGTAATGGAAACTAGAGGATTCCTGTAAGAGTGGGAGATGATGCTACACCCGAGGGTTGCTGCGAAGTGCCTCCGGGGTGCTGCTTTAACGGGTCTTTGTGATAGATGAGTCTATGAGACAAAATCAGGAGAAAGAAAGGTTGAATCATCTGTGAGACAGATAACAAGCTGGAGGAACTGAAGATGTCTGAGATAACTTTTAAGGTGGCGTCTTGGAATTGGTTTGAAATTGGTGGCCTGTATTCTTGCAGGGACGCCTGGCCCGGCAGACAGCTTCTGATTTTCACTCTGCCTAATGCCCTTGTTGTAAATATTCCTTCTCAAAGACAATTGAGTCAGGAGGAAACACAGATCACAGCCAATATTTATTAAACACCTTTTATTAATTAAGCTGTTGTTATTAATAGAATCAAGCTGTTATGATTAATAGCAGATAACTATTTCACATTGTCTTCACCTACCCACTCCCAACCTCCACACAGACAGCTACCAGGGCAGAGCACCATCTGGGAGGTCCACCTCAGCCTCCTCAGGTGCAGAGGGTCACACAGATACACCAGTGGCTCTGGGAAGTCAATCAGCAAGTCCTTCAGGGGGTCTTTTTCTTAAATAATAGAATATCCTAAGTTGGAAGGGAGCCACAAGGATCATCGAGTCCAACAATCTGAACTTACTGAAAAAGCAGACTTGCAGGCCATGTTGGAGAGGCCACCTCCAAAGCAGGGCTGGCCACCAGGCTCTGCTAGGGACACTACCAGCTGCTTTGAAACCCCTACAGTCCTGGGAAGTGCTCATGTGAGGTCTGGGGCATCACACCTGCTTCTCCTTGTGTCCTTCCTGCTTTGCATCAATCCCAAGAGCCCTTCAGTCTTTCTGAGCACCACGTTCGTTATCCAACAGAGGAAGCAATCATGCTGCTGTTGTAAAGCCCACAACGGTCTGCAGGCACAAGCATGGCAACATTTGCAAGGGAAAACAATATATTTCATTAGCCCAGTTGTGGCTGTTAAAAATGGGAGACAAGCTTTTGAATATGCAAATCCTTGTGTAATTTTCTTGCAACTATCTCACTTGATATAATAAAGTGTATCACCTCCCCCAGGAAATCTTGGCTTGTTCAAGAAATAGAAGTCATGGAAGAAGTTTCAGATTGTATATATTGCATCTCCTAAACATGCCCACTCACGTGTACATAGATTAGATATATCAGGAGAGGTGTGTGTAGCAGATGCAGTATATATAATCTAATAGTCATGTATGTTATTTTTTTTAATTGAAATAATCTGGGTCACAGGCACTCTGGGAGAGAAAAGTGATAACACGTATTTCTATAATGAAACCGTCTAAGCCACCCAATATCAGCAGTAGTTCCCTGCTATATTTGTACTGTATATTTATATGTATGACAAAGAGACGGCCCTTACCCTGGAGGCTATTGCTGAAAAAAAAAAAAAAAGGGACTGGTGTAAGAGAAAAGCAATATATGATTCAGTAAGAAAAACAAGCCAAACTGAAACTTCATACTCTCAAAAGGTCCACTAGATCCCTCAGCTCAGGTGTCCCAAGGAGTGCTGTTATAACTAACCCAGTGAGTTAATTCTAGTGTATGATTTTAATGGATTTTATGTCTCACTGCTCTGCTTGTGTGAAATTTCATCTAGGATAAGAAAGGAATAATATCCTCTTGACCTAAAATCTTTATCAGCAAAGAAACATTTGCAGCTTGATCTAAAAAATCTCAAAACCCATTAATTATTTCAAAAGGGAAAAAAAAAAAAAAAGTGCTTGGCACTACACAGTAAATGAGATGAAAGCCTGTGCCCTGCCAAGAGCTTGACATGAGTACATTACAGATAATGGAAACAGTGGAAAAATTAAGAGATAGGAAATTCTGAGCGGAAAAATTAAGAGAGAGGAAATTCTGAGTGCCTGCTAAAAAGGTGTGTTATGAACATGCTTGTTAGCTTGTGGAAGGATTTATTTTTCACTGGGATGTGGTTAGAGGTGAATCCAAGTAAACAAAGCATTCAACATTTAGGTAGACCACAGTGGCCTTTAATGAACGTATGCCTCCATGAGACAGGCTGGAAACACAGCCTTTTCCTCAGACAAAGCTTTACGCAAGCCTAGTCAAATTAACGTGATTAACAGTGCACACATCTGAAGAAGGAGGCAGATACTTGCCCCGGGACAGCAGTTTCAAGCTGGAGATGCTGATTAGGCTCCAGATGAGGAGAGGCAAGTGGCTTTGGCCTCCCCTCGGCCTTATGCTGCCATCTTATATGGGGACCAGTGTTAGACCCTAACCCCTGATGCCTTTTTCCTCTTCCTTGCAGTGCCGGTAAAGAAAATCCTAGGGACTTTGGTGGGCATCCGCTTATGAAAATGTGAGCTGTGGGATTAAGTAAATCCGATCATGTCACCGAGCTGAAAGTTTTCAAGACTTGCCTTTTTTTAGACACTGCTTTTTTCGCTTTTGACCTTTGATGTTGAACTATCCAGGTTGAAATCACCCATGCAATGGATTTGCTTTAGCTTCTGCTGAAATCCATGACTTCTAAGAAAGTATATTGTTTCCTGCTTATTTAAAAGAATTGGAAAACGTGGAGAAGCTCTACTGCTTTCTTACTAAATATGGCTTTAAATTCAGCAAAGGGCATGTCCCCTGCATGAGATAATTTCCACTTGTTATTCCTGTGGAAAATATGCGAATGTTTGGCTGTGCAGGGAGCCTGCAGAGGACCAAGGAACGGGCAGCTGGAGGAGGAGCATCCAGCAGAGGACACTGAATGAGACAAGAGCCCCTGGGGAGAAAATAAATTGGGTGGTGATGTTATCAAGGATTGCAGCCCTGATGCACGTGGGGAAAGGACAGATTTAGGGTAACACGGCTCGCATTAATTCTGACACTTCCTAGGTTTTTGCCTGCTTGCGTTTGCAGAATTAATAAGGTTTTTAAGATGTGTATGTGCATGTAAAGTAATGTTTTTTGACAATGCCCCTTTAAACTGGTAATCCTTTTTATAATTTGCAATACCTTGACACACAGTGTTACTCAACGGAAATAGCTGTTTTGCAAAGCGCACCCTGAGACATAACTGAGGAGCACATAAAATTACAATGAGAAGCGGGCTTTCACTGTTACAGCAAAAAATAACCAATGCCAACAGAGGTGCGTTTCTCCTTTGGATCTTATTTCCTACTTGCAGTTTTCCTTACAGCTGTGTGATGGCATTTCCAATGCACGTGCTGAAGAGGAGGGAAAACTGTCCGCTGGAGTTCTCACGAACCTACAGTAAAAGCAACCTGTGGGCTTTTCAGAGTTACTCATTTTTGCCATTTCTGCAATCAGATCTACATTTTGCTCCTTCTTAAGTTGAATTTTTTTTCCTCTCCCCCCTGCCTCTACACAGATACACATACAGAATAGGCCAGTGTCCCCTCTCCCACATAGCTTTCCCTGAAAGATTCTTCCTGTTGTTTGCAAATAGGAATATGAATTACAAGAAGCATTGGACAAATAATTCTCTGTAGTGAACTACAACAGGTGTTTTCCTCTCTGCACCTCTTCTAATTACTTGCTGTTTTTTCTTATTGCTTTTATAGCTTTGACAAGTTTTTACATGTTTAAGACATTTCTCCAGATTATTTTGCTGGTGAGCAGAGTTGTTTTATGGTTGGTCCTTCCATCTCCTTACCATCTTATTACTTTATCACTTAAGATTTTATGAGTAGTAGTCCTATCTTGCTAAAATTTGCAAATCGAATTCCTTTTAATTTAAAGGAGAATGATTTGATGGTAGTGTCTGTTGGGTTCAGTTAAAATAAATCAAAACACACTCCGTGTAGCTGAAATTGTCTTGAAAGCAGAAAGGCAGTTGCAATGTAAATCTGTGGGGGTGGAGGTGATGAATTACACTGTGAAGGAAAATGAAAACCAGATGGCACTTGCCAAACACCAACACAGTGCAATTATGCACAGTGGAGGCATAACCATGTAGCACGTACGCAAACCTGTTATCTACACCCTCACCAGACTGCTGAGAGGAGTGCAGCTCCAGTTTTACTGAAGTGTCTGGTGACACTGGAGTTTTGCAAGATGAAGACAAAGCAGCAGCTTGGGCTGAACGAGCCCGAGCTGGAGAAGAGATGGTGCACAGGCACTTCGCTGGGAGCTCCGCGGCACTGCTGGCTTTGCCCAGTTATGAATCCTGCTTCAGTATAGGAGGAATCCAGACCTGATATAGAAGGAAGACCCTAAAGAAAAGAGTAAAATCCCAACTGCACTGCAGTCAGTAATAAAATTGTCACTGACAGCTACAGCAGAAACAGGGCTTCCCCCTGGGCAAACAGACTGCTTTTGTTGTTGCTGTTGACCCCGCTCACGAGGACTGCAGAAAACGCAAGCAGGCGCAACCTGGTGACAGGGGACTGGCATCGGGGCTGGGCTGATTCTGCTGCCCCAGAGCATTCACAGTTTACAAGCTGGGGAGGGGAGCTGTAAGTGAACAGAAGCGTCTGCTCAGCGAGTTACTGCTTATTAAATGCCGTTGCTTGAATTTCTTTGCAACTTTAAAGTAGATTTTCCAATCACCAGATGAGTCATCCCCCTAATCCTCTTTATTTTGCCAACAGACAAGTGAAAAGACCCAACTGATATACAGCTTGGCATGTTGCCATTTTATGATTCAATTTACTATCGTAATTGTTTGTTGTTCTGCTTTGTTTCTGCAAAACTGATGGATTATAATAGTTATTTTGCATATTGTATTTCTCTTTCAGTCCTTAAATATAGAGAAAGGTATCTGGACCATTATTTTTTTTGCAAGTGAAGCACAGAAGGGGCATGCCACTTTCGTTTAGAGATATCTAGGATAACCTTTATTATCAATATATGCTATTAGCAACATTAAGGAGTCAAATTGATTCCCAGGAAAATCCTTCTGGGCAGTTCCCCATCAGCTGAAAGGTCATGGCACTGCAGAGTTAAAACCTAATCATCTCCATATGACAATTCTTGCTGGGTTTGTTCCAGCTAAAATATCTTGTGAGACGGTCATATGAGTGCTTTATGACTGAATGAAGCAATCTGCAGAAGACACTTCCCCCTTGGCAGGGATTCACCACTCTGCAGCTGTGATGCAGTGACTGACAGCATGCCTGCTGCAAGGGGAAGTGTACATCAAAAAGGGAAAGGCTAACACATCGTGTGGGTACACATTTTTAGGGGTTCTGCCACGCAAGGAGCTCAAGGTGAAGAAGTTTGGTCCATTTACATTTCAAAACTGGCCTCTACTTGAGCTTGGGTGAATGTTGCGTGTCACAACACAGAAAGCCTCTCCGCAATGAGAACTTCCAGGAGAGACCTCTCGTCCACTGCATTGTGCAGGCAAGGGCCTGATAGATCTGTCAGCTATTTTCTGGCAAGAACCTCCTGGCTAGGAGGCCACCTATGTGTGGCACGAGGCTGTATGTCCATGTTGGAGGGGCCAGAGCTTTCTGGGGTAGGATTGAGTTCACCCATGGTGCCTTCTGGGAGCTGCTGCTGGGAAAAAACTCTCCCCAGAAGCATGCATGGGCTTTGTCTTGAAACTAAAGCCTGGTGGAGAGCTAGCAAGCAAACAAAAATTTCAGCAGAGTTGGGGTCCGGTACTCAGGCTCACTCCCTGCCTCCCATTTTTCAGCAGTACTGGCATACCAAGAGTCATCACCTTATTTTAGCCAGAACAGTGTCACCAAATGAGCAGAAAGGGGGTGACAAAAATCATACTCAACACTGTACATGCTCATGCTCTGCCAGGAAGCAGACATTCCCATCGGATGCTGTTAGTTTAATCCAGAAAAAAAAAGAAAAAAAAAGTTGGCAGGGAAAGAATCTTCTGTCTCTCAAGTCAAAGTGCCTCTTGGGACTTCTTCCAGGGAACACAGCACATGCCCCACCTCCTGCTCAAGGTCGCATCCAAAATTATGGTTTCATCTTATGCAAAACAGCCTAATTTTTTGGCAGAAAACTTGAAAATGAATACTGCAGCTTAATTGTGGAAATTCCCCTCTTTTTAATAGGATTTTATGCCTGGCTAATAAATAAGTTGTCTTTTGAATGAAAGCTGCCCCAACTCTGTTCTCCCACTGAATCCCAGCCCAGCTAGGAGAGGAGAAAACTCTGGAGAAGTTCGGCTCTCTCTGACAATAATCAATGCTGTTGAACGACACGCAATGGCAATATCTTTATTTATTTATTTATTGAGTTGCTACCATTAATCTCTGTTGCACTACTGCGTGCTCTCTCTCCCCATGGCTTTAAGACAAATGTTACAATTTGGGTGATTTTTTTTTTCCCAAGTGCTTTTGCCACCTTGCCTGTTTGCTGTTGCCGCCTCCTGTCTTCCATCCCTGGGGGTAGTTCTCTGTTGTCTTCATGCTTTTTCTGTCTTAGGGTTAGTTCTTGCAGTCATTTTTCCCTTGGGATGGGGGAATGGACTGAAAAATGGGGTCAGCAGCGAATGGAAGGAGGATGGCTGCATACCCCAGCAGGGTAAAATACTGACTTAAGCAGCAAAGATTTTGACAATCAAACTATCTTCCCAGCTACTTTGCTGGTCATGATCTCCACAGGTCACTGCTGTGCTGGGTGGACACAAGCTCCTCAGAACAACAAATATATATTTATTTATCTGTGAGGCAGCCAGCACAGCAGCGGCGCTTCTGAATGCAGACAATAATTCACTTCTGGCACTGTCTTGTGCCGTGTTAATATGAAAATGCAATGCTGATTCGGTTTGTTTGTTTTGTGCATGGAGATTGATGCTAAATTTCCCCCTGCAAATCCAACAGGATCGTTGTGGTTTAAGATAATTGCATAGCTTAGCAGAGTTGTAAAACTGCAGTTGATTCTGGCACTGAGAGCCTGCTTTCATGTGCCTCAGGTTCATCGCCTGAAACTGAGTGCCAATTTGTTCAACAATCCACCATTTATTTATTTATTTAAATTTAAAATAATCAAGATAGGTTCCCAAGGCTCTATGGTCCTGCCATAATAAATTATGCAAAAAATACCATTGAATGAAACCTCGGCAGTTCAGCCAGCCAGCTATCTACCTCTGCTGTCATCTGGAAAGCATGTTTCTATCTCCTTTGAAAGCCTCTCACATAAATGTCTTTTGCAGTCTGCTTGGAAAGTCAGCAAATTCGATGTCTTCAAACAGAGAAGAGGAACAATTTCCAGAGCCGTCAGACATAGCACTTTACAAGCTCCCCCTGTGCTTTTCCCAGTTTCTAGGTCCTAGGATTGCTGAACGCAGGCTATTTTTGGGTGTACGAAGCCCAGACCACAGAGAACTTTACTGTGCACACAGATACTGAGAGTGTGGGAGGACAGGACACTAAACTGTACGGTGAAACCACAGATGTATTCTCTCTGCTTTCCCAGGCAAATACCGTAAACTCCAAGCAGACTCCAAGGCGCTGAACACAGCTCCTGAGACACCAATATCTTGTATCTTGTATTTAGATACTTTGCCTGGATTTCAGCTTTTGCTCTGCATTTTACTTTAACCATCATACATTTACTTTACTAACCATCATAAGGATCACACTGCCAGCGTCTGTGCCCAGGAGAGAAGGCTATATGTGCCTAATGAGACACACATGATGAAAACTGACTGAAAAGTATGCTTGGAAAGGAAGTAGAAAAATCATAACGAAGTAGGCTTAAAAAATAGGGAACTTATTTTAACTAGGACTTGGTCTCGTGCTTTGTCTCCCTAAAGTTCAATTCAATGATAATATGGCATGCTGGCATAAACAGCATACACGTATTATTACCCTCCAAAACGCATGCCCACATCCAGTCTGCCTACAGGCACTGATCTTTGACCTGTAATAACTCCTGTGCTCACAAATTGTCTAGGAAAGTGCTTGTAGACCTCCAAGCCAAGGTCTCCATGCAGCAGTTCAGCACAATTCAGGCAGTTTCAAAAAGCACCTTCTGCAATCAACGGAGAGCAACAGGCCCTGCCCAGCCGAGGATGCTGCCCACCCAGCAAAGCTCCTGACTCAGGGGTCTTAAGCTTTGTGGCTGAACCTGGGCTTGTTGCCCACCTGCATCTTTTGTCGCCTCAATGTCTGTGCCTTGGGATGGACTCTAAGAGCCCCAGTAAAGGAGGGGCCCAGTACTAGGTGGGAAAAAAGCACCCTAAAAAAGGAAGGGTAGTGAAAACTTGACTGAGAGAAGACCAGACTTTAGCTAGATCCCGAAATCCCCTTTTTACAGATGTGACCTTTAGATCTTACAATACCAAGTAGAGCCAAGTACAAACACCTTCCAGAATTAAGGAGTTATACATTCTTTGAAAATCCTCCTCTGCAGGCTTCAGCCAAGGCCACGTACCAAATGTAACAAAACTGTGGAGTTCTGTCCTTCAGCATTTCTGTGATTGATCACGGGACTGTTAAACACCCTCGGCCCAAGGTTGCTTATTGTTTCATGTTGGAAACTCACTACTTTCAGTAATTTCTGAATGAAAGACTCCTTAGGATGTGGAAAAGGGAAAGACTGTAGCATGTTTCCATGTATTCAGGGATTTCAAAATCAGAAGCAACAGTGAGATTATGTGTTAGGCATCCTTTTAAACCTGGCTGTATATTGTCATTTCTATCGTGGCTTTGTTGAAGCCTCTGAAAAACTCAGCCTTCGAAGCTAGCTAGGGTGGTAAAAAATTATTCAACAGTTAGGGAGCACAATCCAGAGAACTGAAATGAAAGAGCCTGCAACTTGTTTTGCTGAAATTACCAGTATGTGTAATTAAATCATATGTATGCATGCTGTATGTTTCAGCAAAGTTGGGTTTAAGCTGTTTTTCTTCTCAAAAGACAAAACCAGCTCCCTCTTTCCCACAGGTGAATGCATTTTAGATATGTTAGTAGGTAAAACAGACACAGCAGCTGCAGGTTTAATTAAACGTTTGCCTAACCACGTAAAGAGACAGTGATATATCTTCATAGCATCTGGCAGTTTAACCATTCGCTAGTCATCCTATAATTAGCATGCTGGTGAATTTAATAGAAAACTGTTCTAATGTAGTGCCAGATGGTCCTTCTGACTGACAAGGGGAATGACAATTTTTGTCATGTTTACTTCAAGGGTAGCAGAACAGTCAAAAAGATCCTTCTTTGAGCACAACGCTGATGAAGTAAGAGGTCGTGTTTGCTGTCTTCTGAAAGCAATAGCTTTGCATATTGCTATATGGAGTAAGAATGATTCATGAACTTCCCGTCAAAAGTTTTCCTTAGCTTTCCTTGTTTATTTCTCCGATGTTATAAAGGAATTAGCTTGCTTGTGTTTGCAGAAGAGCTCTGCATAAGTCAACTTTAGCATCCGAAGGTCCTGTGGGACAGGAGGAGGTGGGGGACGTAAAAGCAGTGCTGAGTGAGGTCTGCTCCCCAGAGAAGCCTGGGTGTCAGCCCCTGACCTTCGCAGGGGAACTTCAAATTAGCTCAAACACTACACAAGTGACTCAGCCACAGTTCCGTTCATTAGAGAAATTAGCTTTGACTAGGCAACTAGTGAAATGGCAAGACCATTAAAATAAGGAATATCAATGGAGAAGAAAATTAGAAGACAGAGGAGTTCTTGTTGTTAATAAATGAAGACAATTATTATGTAGCCTCTGGAAAATTTCGATAAACTTCAGCATCATTCTGGAGTTTATAATAGATTTTACTGGATTTAATAGTCAGACTATAGCAATCTTGTTATCAAAGAATGTCTTGTAACTAAAATCCTCTGGAAGAAGATACTGTGTGGAACCGGTAGATCTCAGTGGTTCTTTCATTTTGAAGCTGGATGCAGCCTATTAAGCCAAAGACTCTTTCATGATAGGTATTGATCAAGTTCCAGTTAAGCACCAGCTAACGTTTTGAACAGTAAAACTTGCTGACTGGTTTTCATACAGCCTGTATGTACAATCCCTTTTCCTTAAATAATAAAATGGATGGATGGATTGATCCATCCATCTATACTGTCAAAATGTCAGTGTAGGAGCTCATTACAGCAGACTGCTACCTTATCAACATGAGCAGCACATTTCTTACTAATGTCCCGAGTCCCTCTCTACAGAGAACAACTGCTCTTAATGTGAGGCTCTTTCAAAATGCATCTAGACTGATGGAGATCTCCAGCTGCTTTTATGGGCCCCTGCAGTGATCCTGATCGAAAGACCATTGTACATCAAGGATTAGTGATCCACATAACAGTGAACCTGAGTAGGCACAGGTCTGTGCTGCACATACAGCATCGCCTTCGGGCCTGTGCCGTGCTGCACGTCTCCCTCAGCTGCAGGACAAACTCAGCTGGGTGATGGTAACAGGAGCCTGCAGGCGGCTCCCACTCAGGCCTGGCGATTGCACCACCTGCACGGCCTTGCCTTTATCTAAAAGCGGGGTGAGTTCTCATGAGAACATCCTCCGTGTTTGACAGCAGAAATGATGAATTGAGCTGTTTTCTTGTAAGAAATCCTATATGAGCTTGAATGAGCTAAATAGGATAACCCCTTCTACTGACAGTGTCTGCACAGCATGCTGCGTGTGGAGGGGAGGCCTGCCCAGCGCTGCACAACTCGGGGGTCCTAGCATCTGACGGAACGTAAGATTTACTACACTTTTCTCTTTCTTTGTACTGTTAGCTCTGATAAGTAGCATTTCAAATGATATGTTACAAAGCTTGGCTGCTGTTTTTACTGGGAGCGTAACTGTCCCAAAGCACCCGGTGCAAAGGGCAGGTCCCAGTGCAAAAAGCTTTTGTGGAGAAAGGGTGGAAAGGGAGAGAGGGTGCCCAGGTGGCTGTCACAGAGGTCTGGGAAAGCGAGGCGTTTTCTGATCACCTCACAACAGCTGAAATATTAACATGCCTCAGGAAACACGGGGTTGGGAGAGGCCAGGCCGGCCGGCCCCACAGCGGCGGCGGGCAACGAGCAGCGGGGAGTGGGGGACATGGGGGGCAGCGGGATGGAGGCCTTGGGGGCTGCGGGGTGAGGTGTGGGTGGCAGGATCGGGGGACGCGTATGGCTGCAGCAGGCCTCTCTGGCGGCCGGTGATTGCTTGGGGTGAGGGGGGCATAGAGCCACGTGCAGGGTGTGCAGCTTCCTTCACCCCCCTGCAAACCGGACTGGGGAGAGGGCGGCCCCTCTCCTGCACAGCTCAGCCAGCCGGTCTGCCCCACACAGACTGTGGGGAACCGGTGCCTGCACACTCCCGTCTGCTTGTAATACACCGGAGCTGGCGAAATATGCTATGGGTTGTGGCTCGGCTGGGCACAGGGGCAGAGGTGGCCCTAATTCACAGAAATCCACCCTGCTACCCCGATAATGAACAGGCGAATATTAACGCATTCTGGGGTGGCAGGGTGGAAGAGCAGACTGGAGAAGTCTGTCGGGGTTGCTGAAGATGAGGTTGGACATCAGTTCACTGAGAGGGTGATCAAGCACTGGAACAGGTTTCCTGGAAGGGGGGGGGGGGTGGTGTCACGGCATCAAGTCTGTCGGTGTTCAAGATGCATTTGGACAATGTTGTTAGATATATGGTTGGTCTGTTACGTTGTCCCATGCAGGGTCAGGAGTTGGTTTCAATGATCATCCTGGGTCCCTGTGAGAAACACTCTGTGGCCAATAACGTAGGCTCAGGAGAGGATCTCAGTGAAGTAGTATTTTTTATTCGCAATTGCAATGGCAGGCGTCCCGCAAACAGGAGCGCACCTACTAGTTCCATAACACAGTTTATATAATTTATTTCTCAACTGGGACCCTCTCCTGTTTCCCCATTGATTGGGTAGCCCAGGTTCACAGTCTATCCGATGCTTTACAGATAATACTTGGCTTTCAGTTGCCAGCCTGTTATCTTTCAAATTTCTAGTGACTTTTTACTCTGTGAAGTGGTAATGTTTCTTCCGTTATCTGACTTGGCTTGACACCCCATGATTTTCGCTTAATTGAGCTAAAGAGTCTGTTACCTGCATTTTTCAAGGTTGTCTGGTAAGCTTTCTTAAGCATATCAATGCCACATTCCTTCCCTCTAAAGAATGTATCATTTCTAAAGAAAACTCTTTCTTACATGGTCACATACACCCAGTAAATGCTTTTCTGTTGAGTATAGATTTAGTACTTGTCTTTCTTCCCCTCCCGCCCCCCGTACATTGAGCATTCCCAAGAAGCAGCATGTCTGCTACTTCCTGTGCTTATGTTACCAAATCTGGTGCAAAAACTTTTTTGTTCCCACAGTCCCTTCCACTTCAGGATCTTCTATGATTCTGTGATCTGTCCTGGCAGCCAGGGCTATTGAAACTGCTCACATTGTGGGACGGGGGAACTCTGGGTGTGCCCAGGTCAGCTTCACATGAGCTGGGGCTGGGCACTAGCAGTGGGGAGGAGGTTCAGTTTGTGGACATTACCTCTTGTCACTGGATACCACTGAGAAGCTTAGGGGTGTCCTCCTTTCAGATACTGGTATACATTGAAGAGTTGTCCCTTTGCCGTCTTCTCTTGTCTGACCAGTCTCATCCCTCTCAGCCTTTCCTCCTGTGAGAGACCAGACCCAGTCCCCTCATCATCTAAGGTGTAGCTCAGAGGAGAAGAATCACAACCCTCAACCTGCTGGCAACACTCCACCTAATGCAGCCCAGAGTGCCATTAGCCTTCTTTGCAGCAAGGGCATTCATGTTCCGCTTGGTGTCCACCAGGATCCCAGATCCTATTCTGACAACCCACTTCCCAGTTGGGCAGCTGCCAGCATGTACTGGTGCCTGGGGTTGTTTCTCCCCAGGTGAACTTTGCTGTTCTCCTTGTTGTACTTGGCTCAACTGAACTGAGGTTCTTGTCAGACCATTTCTCCAGCCTGTCATTGTGGTAGGCAGCTAACCACCACACAAATACTCTCTCAGGTCCCTCTCCTCAGCAGGATGGGGCGGGGGGGTGAATAAGATGGAGGAAAAGAAACTTGCAGGTTTGAGATAGGAGTAGCTAAATGAAAGAATAGCAAAGGTTGCAAGGAAGAAAAGAAGAAAAAAGTACTCTTTACTTCCCACCAGCAGGCTATGTTCAGATACTGCCTGGGAGGCAGGGCCTCAGTGTATATAGAAAACAAACAGCTTCATAACAAGTGTTTCCTTGTTTCCTACCTTCTCCTTCTTCTTCCCCCAGCTTCTACTGCAGAGCATGACATCATATAGAGTCATAGCATGGCTTGGGTTGGAAGGGACCTTAAAGATCATCTAACTCCAACCTCCCTGCCACAGGTAGGGATTCCACCCATTAGATCAGGTTTTCTGGGGCCCCACCCGTCCTGGCCTTGAACACCTCCAGGGATGGGGCATCCACAGCTTCTCTGGGCAACCTGTGCTAGTGCCTCACTACCCTTACAGTGAAGAATTTCCTCCTAATACTTATACCAATTTTAGTTTAACACACTCCAGTCAGATCTGTCATTATCTCAACCTTTCGAGCCCCACGTTGGGCGCCAAAAGGACTGTTGTGGTTTAACCCAGACAGCAGCTAAGCACCACACAGCCATTTGCTCACCCTCCCCGCTTCCTCTCTGGGATGGGGGAGAGAAACGGGAAAATGAAGCCTGTGGGTTGAGATAGAGACAGTTTATTAAGACAGGAAAAAAAAATAATAATAATGATAGTACCACTAATAATAATGTGTATGAAACAAGTGATGCACAATGCAATTGCTCACCACCCGCTGACCGATGTCCAGCCTATCCCCAAGCAGCCGGCCCCCCACCCTGGCTAGCCACCCCTATATATTGTTTAGCATGATGTCAGATGGTATGGAATACCCCTTTGGCCAGTTTGGGTCAGCTGTCCTGGGTCTGTCCCCTCCCAGCTCCTGCTGCACCCCCAGCCTGCTCGCTGGCAGGACAGAGCGAGAAGCTGAAAAGTCCTTGGCTTAGTGTAAGCACTGCTCTGCAACAATTAAAACATCAGCATGTTATCAGCGCTCTTCTCATCCTAATCCAAAACATAGCACCCTACCAGCTACTAGGAGAAAAATTAAATCTATCCTAGCTGAAACCAGGATAGTGTGACATCATGTGGTATGGAATATCCCTTTGGTTGGTTTAGGTCAGCTGCCCTGGCGATGTCCCCTCCCCATCACTTGCCCACCCCCAGCCTGCTGGCTCTTGGGGGCTTGGAGGGAGTCCTGATGCTGTGCCAGCACTATGCAGCAATAGACACAACACTGGAGTGATACCAGTGCTGTTCCAGCTATGAGTGCAGAGCACAGCACTGTGTGGGCTGCTGCAGGGAAAGTTAACTCCATCCCAGACAGACCCAGCACAGCTATCCTGTCTCAGTCTTGTCCTTGTGATTAGTTCACAATATCTATAGAAATCCCTTATCCTCCAGAACTATCCTGTCTCAGTCCTGTCCCTGTGATTAGTTTACAATATCTACAGAAATCCCTTATTTTCCAGAGCTATCCTGTCTCAGTCCCTACTATAGTTCTATAGTTAACCCATTAGCATCTATTCCTTACTTCAGAGAGGTACTCCAGACCTCTGATCATCTTTGTGGCCCTTCTCTGGACCTGCTATAACAGATCCACATCCTTCTTGTGCTGGAGGCCCCAGACCTGGATGCAGAACTCCAAGTGGGGCCTCACAAGGGCAGAGCAGGGGGGACAATCATAGAATATCCCGAGTTCAAAGGGACACACAAGAATCATCGAGTCCAACTCCTGGCACCACACAGGTTTACCCAAAAATCAGAATTCAGACCATGTGACTAAGTGCACAGTCCAAACGCTTCTTAAACTCTGACAGGCTTGGTACCATGACGATGTCCCTGGGAAGCCTGTTCCAGTGTATGACCACCCTCTCGGTGAAGAACCTCTTCCTGATATCCAGCCTGAACTTCCCTTGTTGCAGCTTGATTCCATTCCCTCGGGTCCTATCACTGGCCACCAGAGAGAAGAGATTGGCACAGGCCCCTCCACTCCCCCTATTGAGGAAGTTGTAGACTGCGATGAGGTCCCCCCTCAGCCTCCTCTTCTCCAGGCTGAACAGGCCCAGTGACCTCAGCCGCTCCTCATACGTCTTCCCCTATAGGCCCTTCACCATCTTCGTCGCCCTCTTCTGGACACTCTCCAACAGTTTAATGTCCTTCTTGTACTGTGGTGTCCAGAACTGCACACAGTACTCGAGGTGAGGCCACACCAGCGCATAGTAGAGTGAGACAATCACTTCCCTCGACCGACTAGCAATGCTGTGCTTGGTGCACCCCAGGGTACGGTTGGCCCTCCTGGCTGCCAGGGCACACTGCTGGTTCATATTCAACTTGCTATCGACCACAACCCCCAGATCCCTTTCTGTGGGGCTGCTCTCCAGCGTCTCATCGCCCGGTCTGTACGTATAGCCAGGGTTGCCCCGTCCCAGGTGCAGGACCCGGCACTTGCTTTTGTTAAACTTCATGCGGTTGGTGATTGCCCAGCTCTCCAATCTGTCCAGATCTCTCTCTCTGGAGGTTTTTCCACCCTCTCCTCCAACAGCTCTTCCCAGTTTAGTATCATCAGCAAACTTACTCAGAACAACTTCTAGTCCTACACACAAGTCATTTATAAAAACATTGAAAAGAACTGTCCCTAAAATGGAGCCCTGGGGGACCCCACTGGTGACTGACCACCAGCCTGATGTAGTCCCATTTACCATAACCCTTCGAGTCCTACCATCAGCCAATTGCTCACCCATTGTATTATGTTTTTATGTAGCTGTATGCCGGACATCTTGTTCAGTAGGATCCTATGGTAAACTGTATAAAAGCTTTACTCAAATCCAAAAAGATTACATTAACTGGCTTCCCTTGCTCGATTAGATGGGTGATCTTATCATAAAAGGAATTTAAATTTGTTAAAAAGCACCTACCCCTCGTGAACCCATGTTGGCTAGGACCTATGACTTCATTGTCCCCCAGGTGCATTTCAATAACTTCAAGGATCATCTTCTCTGAGTCCCTTCTCTGGACTCGCTCGAGCACGTCCATGTCCTTCTTGTAGTGAGGGGCCCAAAACTGAACACAGTACTTGAGGTGCGGCCTCACCAGAGCCGAGTACAGGGGGACAATCACTTCCCTAGACCTCCTGGCCACGCTGCTTCTTATAAAAGCTAGGATGTTGCTGGCCTTCTTGGCCACCTGAGCACACTGCTGGCTCATATTCAATCGACTATCAACCAATACTCCCATGTCCTTCTCTGCCAGGCAGCTTTCCAACCACTCATCTCCCAGCCTGTAGCGCTGCTTGGGGTTGTTACGCCCCAGGTGCAGGACCCGGCACTTGGCCTTGTTGAACTTCATACAGTTGGCCTCAGCCCATCGGTCCAGCCTATCCAGATCCTCCTGCAGAGCCTTCCTTCCCTCAAGCAGATCGACACACGCACCTAACTTGGTGTCATCTGCAAACTTACTGAGGGTGCACTCAATCCCCTCATCCAGGTCATTGATAAAGATATTAAAGAGGACCGGCCCCAGTACTGAGCCCCGGGGGACTCCACTAGTGACCGGCCTCCAACTGGATTTGGCTCCATTCACCACAACTCTTTGGGCCCGGCTATCCAGACAGTTTTTAATCCAACGAAGCGTACGCCAGTCCAAGCCATGAGCAGCCAATTTCTTGAGGAGAATTCTATGGGAAACAGTGTCAAAAGCCTTACTGAAGTCAAGGTAGACCACATCCACAGCCTTTCCCTCATCCACTAAGCGTGTCACTTTGTCATAGAAGGAGATCAGGTTCGTCCAGCAGGACCTGCCTTTCATAAACCCATGCTGACTGGGCCTGATCGCCTGGTTGCCTTGTAAGTGCCGCGTGATGACATTCAAGATTATCTGCTCCATGAGCTTCCCTGGCGCTGATGTCAAGCTAACAGGCCTATAGTTCCCCGGGTCTACCCTCCGACCCTTCTTGTAGATGGGCGTCACATTTGCTAGCCGCCAGTTGACTGGGACCTCCCCTGATAGCCAGGACTGCCAATAAATGATGGAAAGCGGCTTGGCCAGCTCCTCCGCCAGTTCGCTCAGTACCCTCGGGTGGATCCCATCCGGCCACATCGACTTGCGTACATCCAAGTGCTGTAGCAGGTCGCCAACCATTTCCTCGTGGATAGTGAGGGCCACATCCTGTTCCCCATCCCCTTCCACCAGCTCAGGGTACCAGGTATCCAGAGAACAACTGGTTTTGCCACTCAAGAGTGAGGCAAAGAAGGCATTGAGCACCTCAGCCTTTTCCTCATCTTTTGTAACTAAGTTTCCCCCCGCATCCAGTAAAGGATGGAGATTCTCCTTAGTCCTCCTTTTGGTGTTGATGTATTTGTAAAAACGTTTTTTGTTATCTTTAACGGCAGTAGCCAGATTGAGCTCCAGATGAGCTTTGGCCTTTCTAATTTTGTCCCTACACATCCTTACAACTTCCTTATAATCCTTCTGAGTGGCCTGCCCTCTTTTCCAAAGATTATAAACCCTCATTTTTCTCCTAAGATCAAGCCACAACTCTGTTCAGCCAGGCTGGTCTTCTTCCGCGCTGGCTTGTCTTTGGGCATGTGGGGACAGACCGCTCCTGAGCCATTAAGATTTCCTTCTTGAAGAGTGCCCAGCCTTCCTGGACTCCTCTGCCCTTCAGAACCACCTCCCAAGGGACTCTGCCAACCAGTGTCTTGAACAGCTCAAAGTCAGCCCTCCGGAAGTCCAAGACAGCGGTTTTACTGGTCCCCTTCCTGGCTTCACCAAGAATAGAGTACTGAACCATTTTGTGGTCACTCTGCCCACGACAGCTCCCGACTGTTATGAACAGACTCGCATACGAAGTCAGTCTGTTAATAAATGTTATTAATCACAGAATTTATTAATTAATTAAGTAAGCAAGCAGAAGCAAAACAGCGCTGGGCGGCCGGGGAGTTCCGACTCCGCAGCGGCGCACAATTTTCCTTCTCCGGGGGTGCTGTTTTTTAGTATCCGAGTTCCAGCTTGTCCGGGCTTGTTGAACCAGCTGCGGCTATGCAGTCCAAAGTGGGGGGGGGGGGGGCTGCTTCCTCTCTTTGGTGCTCAGGCGTTGTGCTAATGTTTGGGTGGGGGGAGTGAAGTAGCAGACAGGATGTCTTGCGATGGGGTATTTCACAGAGTCTTTGTACCTGTTCAAGGATGTTTACCCAACACCCCCCCTTCTTGTTATCTGCCTAATAAGCCTCCCCTTCATTGAGGCAACATTGTGCAACCTTATCTCCCTCGCAGATTCCCAAATTCCTTACAGATAGTTAGCAAATCCCCCCCCTCCCCAACTTTGTCATCATATATCAAGGTTCTATTATGATCAGGAAGCTCTGTCCCAACCTCGTGTAAAATACTATCTATTTTATAACCATCTTATCCCTTTTCTTTTCTTTTTTTTTTTTTTTTTTTATTTCTTTATACAATGAACAAATACATCTTACCCATTACAATCCCTCCTTTTTCTTTTAGGCTACTTATTTTGTTCATTAAATTCTTCCAAAGCTTTTTTACACATCATCAAGGTTTCAGTATCTTCTTCCTGATCTACAGTTTCATACTTAGCACGTATAAGCATCAAATGTGCAGCCTCCAGTCGACTTTTTACAATAGCAATTACCCGGTTAAAGATACATGGGCCAAAAGTCAACACAAATATTAGCAACAATAATGGTCCAGCAATAGTAGATAACAATGTTGTAAGCCAAGGTGAGTAATTAAACCAAGATTCATACCAACTCTGGCGAGCTTCGTGTTCCCTTTTTCGTTTCTCTAATCCTTCTCGGAGTTTTGTCATAGTGTCCCTTACTACTCCTGTATGGTCAGCATATACGTAACACTCTTCTCGCAGGGCTGCGCAAAGTCCTCCTTGTTGTAAGAATATCAAGTCCAGTCCTCTGCGATTTTGGAGCACTACTTCAAATAATGACCTGACTGACTTTTCTAGAGCCGTTATCGATTGCTCTATGCGAGCCAAGTCCTCATCCACAGCAACTCGTAAAGAGGTAAATTCTTGACTTTGTTTAACTAGGGATGCAATCCCCGTTCCAGCTCCCGCGGCCCCTAAAATCATTAAAGTGGCTAGGGTAACAGCTGTTACCGGTTCCCTCCTTTTTAGATTAAATTGTGGTATTGTGTGTTGCATGTATATATACTCTTCAGAATGGTACAGAATTCTTGGTATAATTACTACCTGTACACAGAAGTCGCGGGACGAATTAAACAATTTTAAAGACAGACACGGAGTTACCCCTAAAGACGAACATACCCATCGAGTATTATTAGCCGGAATCAACCAATTAGAGGGTTGTTTTCTATCTTCTGTAATACTGCATAAATCTCTTTTCCCTCTTGGGACTGTTCCTATACACCTACCTTTCCCTGTCACCTGTGTTAGAGTGATCCCGATTTCCTGCCCCCAGTTACATTTGCTGGGGTTTGATTCATTCGAGTATTCGAGTGCACCCATATCCCCTATTGCCTCGTAATATGGAGGCTGGGCACTGACACATAACCAGCATTTTTTTGTAATTTCCGGGTTTGTTTGATTAAGGAGTTGATAGCTGGCTTCAATAATTTTCCACATTCTACTTAAGGAAGAATCATCCCTATTTCTTCCTATCGCAGTGGGAGTAGGAGTGGGAATGGACGTCATTTTATTATTACCAGGCCGCGTGGGGGTCAATTTAGTTGTTGTGGGGCGAGACGTCCCTTTGTTTTCCAAATGTGAGAGGGGGCCTACCTTTCGAGGTGTTTTAGGCGGTTCTTCCTTCTTTATTAAAATTATTTCCCCTCTATCAGCTCCTTTCTCATAATACCTTATTCCCCAAGTCCTTCCAAGGATCCACCCCGGATCCATCGGATTAGTTACGTTAACCCACAAAAACGCGCAATTCCCTTTTTGTACGGTCCCTGTTCCACGGTGATAGACTGCCTCAACCGTGTTCCGATTACTGCAACCCTGAGGCCCAAATTGGACAGTTAAATATTTATCTTTTCCCCCGCCTGGATTCCATGCCGTGGCTATAGTTTCGCAACCCCAATAAGCGCAGTAATACTGTGCTGGGGAATTACAGTAGCTTTTCCCTGGGTTAGAAGCTGGGCATAAGTAGAAATCTGACTGATTGTTACATAGCTCCAAAGTCGTTGTGAGGTTGCAGAGATCAGTCTTAAAGCTGGGAGCCCCTGGCGTAACAATCTGCTGTACGACCGTAGTATCGAAAAGTCTTATCAAGCTCCACAAGAAAGGCTGATGCGGGTGGTGTTGACCAGCGGTGGGTGGCATGACCATCGCGAATAACCCCAAGCACCACAGGGGGTAGTGAAGGTCCATTCCCACTTGTTTTACCACTCTGCCTCGCCCGTCAGATGGGGTGCTACCACCTACGGGGTTATGATTCTTCTCGGCAGCAGTAGTATTCTTCAGGGACCATGGAGCCTCCACCCCTTCCCAGTAATGCCTACCGAGTTCGTCGCAGAGTCAGCTTTAAGTCCTCAGAGCCGGAAGTCACTTCCCACCTGTCGTTCTGTATTGGCCCTTTAACTCAGCTGGCGTGCGTCCATCCCCGTTCAGCAGTCCGGACAGCAGTCTCTGTAGTTAGCAAAATAATATAGGGACCTTCCCAACGTGGGGTCAATGCAGTTTCTTTCCAAGTTTTAATCAAGACCTGGTCCCCAGGCTGTATATTGTGTATTGCCATATCCAGAGGAGGGCGTTGTATAACCAGACCCCTTTTCTGCAATTCCCTCCTTCTGTTCCCTAACTGTACTAAATAAGACTTCAAACTCTCATCTTGAATGTGGGGGTGATCGACGGGTATCTCTAAGTCATAGGGCATCCCATATAGCATTTCAAATGGTGACAACCCCAGATCAGTTCGGGGTTTCGTACGCAGGTTTAGCAAAGCAAGAGGTAAGCATTTTATCCATGAGGTTTTAGTTTCTATCATCAATTTAGTAAGTTGTTTCTTAATTTCCCCACTCATTCGTTCTACTTTTCCCGAGCTCTCAGGGTGCCAAGGAGTGTGGTATTCCCACTTGATTCCTAAGTTTCTCATAATTTCTTGTATAACCTTTGACACAAAGTGAGGCCCTCTATCAGAATCTATCATTTCAATAACTCCGTATCGAGGGATTATGTTCTCCAGTAAAATTTTTACTACTGTTTGTGCCGTTGCCCTTGCCGTAGGGAATGCCTCGACAAAGTTAGTCAAATGATCTACTATCACGAGCAAATATTTATATCTCCCTACTCTGGGGAGTTCCGTAAAGTCCAATTGAATTTTTGCGAAGGGTCGATGGGCCAATTCCCTTCCTCCCATAATCCTTTTCCTTATGTTTTTGGCATTTACCCTTCGGCAAGTTATACATCCATTAACTATTGTCTTTGCTATATCATATATTCCAATACACATATACTTGTATGCAAATTGGTCCACTAGGGCCTGTACTCCCCAGTGGGATTGATCATGATATCTCCGTAGCACCCTCACAGCTACTGATTTAGGCAATACCTCTCTCCCATCAGGTAGCAACCATCTCCCTTCCTTATTTTCCTTAATTCCCATTTGTATCATTTTCCCTTTTTCTTGCACAGTAAAACACAACAAGGGGGAGAAGAAAGTCCCTCCTATCAAAGACATTTGCAAGCCATGTTTGAAACAATTTTTGTAAGGAGGGCTCTCTTCCTTTGAACAATTACATTCTACTCCATCCATCCCCCAATTCTTCCAACACCCATAACAAGGTTCCCTCTTTAAATCCTCTCCACAAGTTGGGCAATCCGCCCTTTTTGTTATTACATAGTTAGTCATGAGGGCTACCCGCTTTGCCTCTTGATCAGCAAGATTGTTTCCCCTTATTTGCGGGGTCAGTCCACGCTGGTGGCCTTTTACATGTACCACCGCTATCTCTTTTGGCTCCCTAATCGCTTGTAAAACCCTAACAATCAATTCTTGATGAACTAGTCCTTTCCCCTGGGAGTTTATAAGTCCCCTCTCTTCCCAAATTTTTCCAAAGGTGTGTATTACCCCATAAACATATTTTGAATCCGTATAGATGGTTCCGCTTCTATCTTTCAATAATTTCAAAGCCCTTAACATTGCATATAATTCACAAGCCTGAGCTGACCAACTCGGACTGAGGGGTCCTGATTCTATGACTCTAAATGTTTTCCCATCTATCAGGGCATACCCCGATTTTCTTTTCCCTTCTATTACCCTAGAGGATCCATCCACATATATCTGTTCCCCATGAGTCAATTCGGTATCTTCTAAGTCCGGTCTTAATCTCGTATGTTCTTTGATGTTGCTGAGACAATCATGTTCTAGATGGCCATTTGTTTCTCCGTAGAGAAATTGCGCAGGGTTTTGTACTGGCGCAGTTTCTAGAGTCAATCTTGGGGAAGAGATCAATATCCCCTCGTATCTCAACAGCCTTGCGTCGGTGATCCATTTGTCTGCTTTTTGCTGCAACACTCCGCGAATGTTATGGGGAGATATTACTCTAATTTCTCCTCCAAAGGTAATCTTTTGTGCCTCCTCAACCAATAAGGCCGCTGCTGCAATTGCTTGTAAACAGTTTGGCCAGCCTCTAGTGACTGGATCTAGCAATTTTGACAAATAGGCCACAGGCTTTTTACATCCTGCCCATTCTTGTGCCAGTACTCCATACGCAGTTCCTTCTGTAGTATTAACAAACAGGAAAAAGGGCTTCTTTAATTCGGGAAAGCTTAAAACCGGTGGATTCACGAGTTCTTCTTTTAGGAGCATCAGTCATTCCTCATCCTCTTTTGTCCATTTAAGATGGCCCTCGTTACTCAATTTGTTGTATAAAAATTTTACCTTCCCGCTGTAATCCTCTATCCACTGTCTGCAGTACCCTGTCAATCCTAGCAACTGCCTGATTTGTTTTTTCGTCTCTGGTGCCCTGAGTTCTAAAATACCTCTAACTCTTTCAGGGTCTAATTTCTTTGTTCCTTTGCTTAATAAACGGCCTAAATACTTTACTTCTTCCTCCACGAATTGTAATTTTGCTTTTGAAACCTTTAGTCCCCGTGAGCCCAAAAAATTCAGCAAGTTTATACTTGCCTGTCGTACGATTTTCTCATCTTTCCCCGCTATTAATAAGTCATCTACATATTGGATCATTTTGGTCCCTGGCATTCTATCGTAATCCTCTAGAATTTGCTCCAGGGCCTGGCCAAACAAGTTTGGAGATTCTGTAAACCCCTGAGGTAACACTGTCCACCTTAGTTGCTGTTTCCTGTGAGTGTCGGGATCCTCCCATTCAAAGGCAAAATAATTCCTACTGTCCTCATCAAGAGGACAGGCCCAGAAAGCATCCTTTAAATCTATTACACTGTACCACTTGTCCTCTGGGCTTAATTGGCTCAATAAGGTATGTGGGTTTGCTACCACGGGGAATCTGGTTATAGTTCTCTTATTAATTTCTCTCAAATCATGTACCAATCGGTATTTACCATCCTTTCTTTTAACTGGTAATATAAGGGTGTTGAAAGGAGACATACAGGGTTCTAACAACCCCTGTTGTAATAATCGTTGTATGTCTTCCTTCAGACCCTTTCTACCCTCTTCAGACAAGGGGTATTGTTTTATCCTGATTGGTACTTCTGGCTCTTTGATAGTTACCTTAAATGGTTTAATGTTTAACCTTCCAACGCTCTCCGAGGTATACCAAACCTCGGGGTCTATCTCTTTCTCATCCTCTACCCGAAGAAGACACAGCTTTATTTCCAGTTTCTTTTCTACTACCTCTAGTCCTATGCCTAATTCTATTATCAAATCTCTACCTAATAAGTTATATTCGGCTTCTGGCACAAGAAGCAGATGCCCCGTACCCTTTTTTGATCCCAATTCAATCGGTACCTCTTTTATAACGGGGACCCCAAAAGGCTCCCCTTTTGCTCCTATTACCTGTATTCTATCCTTTGAAGTTCTACATCCTAAAGGTAATGTCTGGACAGTTGATCTTTCAGCTCCCGTGTCTATGAGGAATTCGATTTCCTCGCGCTGGGGGCCCACTCGTAACTTTATCAAGGGCTCACTGTTCCTTTGGGTCCCCAGCAAATAGAGCCCCTGACACCCCTATTCATTTCTAAACATTTTCTCATCCTCTTTCCTCTGTCGGCACTCCCTTTTCATGTGACCCTTCTTATTACAGTAAAAACAGGTCACATCTCTTCTTTCCTGGGCACCCTTTTTCTCTTTCCTATTCCTTCTAGTAAACCCTTCATTCCTCCATCTTTGTTCATTGCCAGCCCTTCTGGATCCTTCTCGCACCGCTGCCACCATCATTCGCACTTGCTTCTTTTCCTTCTCATCTTCCCTACGAACATACACCTTTTGTGCTTCCCTTAATAACTCGTCCAGACCTCTATCTTGCCAATCCTCTATTTTTTCCAATTTCTTTCTGATATCTATCCAAGACTTAGCCACAAACTGTGTCTTAAGTAATGCTTCCCCTAACGGGGTACCTGGGTCTAACCCACTGTATAATTGCAGACTTTTACGAAGTCTCTCCAACCATTCTGTTGGAGTTTCATCCTTTTTCTGTTGTTCACTGAATGCTTTATTTATATTCTGTCCTCTGGGCACAGATTCTCTGATTCCTTGTATTATGATTGTTCTTAGATCCTGCATGTGGCCCCTGTGTATTGGATCCTGGTTATTCCAGTTAGGTGTCTGCATTGGCCACTTAATATCAGCAGCAGGACCTTGCTGATGTTGCTGGTCCCAAATTCGCATACCTGCTCTCCTTATCATTCCTCTCTCTTCTGATGTAAATAATATTCCCAAAATAGATTGTAATTCTTCCAAAGTATAAATGTTTGGCCCTAAAAACTGATCTACCTGTTCGGCTACTCCTAACGGGTCTTCTAAGAGACTTCCCATCTCCTTTTTAAAGTCTCTAACGTCCCCTGAATTAATGGGGACGGCTACATATCCCATCCCTGGTTGAGGTCCCCCCATTGCAATCTCCCGCAAGGGGTACAACCCTTCTTTAGCGCGACGAGTCTGGCTTCTAGTTACTGGCCCTCGTCTCCCTTGGACCGAGGCACTGTCATCCGAATCCTCAGATTCGGCAGCAGAGGGTGCTGTTGGCAAAGAGGGCACGTAGGGAGGTGGCGCAACTGGGACTTCCAAATCTCTCTTCTTTCCCTTCCCTCCTTTTTCTTTTAGAGGGTATAACTGGGTCCCAGTTTCAAAATTTATCCATAAATGTGCGTATTCGCTTTCCTCTAAACTAAATGGTTCCTTTGAATTAACATAAATATTTAGAGCCTGACATATCCAATCCTCAAAGGAACCGAAAAGGGGCCAAAACACACTGTCCCCCTTTATGGGCTTATTACCCCAGATCTCTACACAATAATGAATCATTTTTACTTTACTTTTTCCCCGCCTAGAAGGGGAATTACTCCAATTCTTAATCATTAGCCCCAGCGGGCTATCCGGGGGAATAGGAGGAATATTCCTACCGCTATTTCCCCCACCCATGGGACCAGAAGGCTTACTTTTCTTCTGTCTCATCTTCCGGAGTACCTTCACTCACACACACACACACTTCCCCCTTTTCGTGGCCCAGTCCCTCGCGGGATGTGGGAACCGCACTACCGAGGGGTCCGCACTCGCTTCGGCCGCGATTGGCCGTCTCAGAAGCCGTACTCCGGGATTCCCCACCCTTACCGAACGGATCACCGGCCTATACTTACCCACCCCGTGGGTCTTCGTTCGGTCTTCGTGCACAAAGATTGCTAAGGGTTTGCCGGCTTTATTTGCTTCTGCTTAATTTTTGAGGTTCGTCGGTGAAGGCCTGAATGAGACTTCCTGCTTCGAGGGCCGCCAAAATCGGCGGGGCGCCACCCCCAAAGGGGAGTCCTCAATCAAATTGCCTATCCGAGTCACGGCACCAAATTGTTATGAACAGACTCGCATACGAAGTCGGTCTGTTAATAAATGTTATTAATCACAGAATTTATTAATTAATTAAGTAAGCAAGCAGAAGCAAAACAGCGCTGGGCGGCCGGGGAGTTCCGACTCCGCAGCGGCGCACAATTTTCCTTCTCCGGGGGTGCTGTTTTATAGTATCCGAGTTCCAGCTTGTCCGGGCTTGTTGAACCAGCTGCGGCTATGCAGTCCAAAGTGGGGGGGGGGGGCTGCTTCCTCTCTTTGGTGCTCAGGCGTTGTGCTAATGTTTGGGTGGGGGGAGTGAAGTAGCAGACAGGATGTCTTGCGATGGGGTATTTCACAGAGTCTTTGTACCTGTTCAAGGATGTTTACCCAACACCCCCCCTTCTTGTTATCTGCCTAATAAGCCTCCCCTTCATTGAGGCAACATTGTGCAACCTTATCTCCCTCGCAGATTCCCAAATTCCTTACAGATAGTTAGCAAATCCCCCCCCTCCCCAACTTTGTCATCATATATCAAGGTTCTATTATGATCAGGAAGCTCTGTCCCAACCTCGTGTAAAATACTATCTATTTTATAACCATCTTATCCCTTTTCTTTTTTTTTTTTTTTTTCTTTATACAATGAACAAATACATCTTACCCATTACACTCCCCAGGTGAACTTTGCTGTTCTCCTTGTTGTACTTGGCTCAACTGAACTGAGGTTCTTGTCAGACCATTTCTCCAGCCTGTCATTGTGGTAGGCAGCTAACCACCACACAAATACTCTCTCAGGTCCCTCTCCTCAGCAGGATGGGGGGGGGGGGGAATAAGATGGAGGAAAAGAAACTTGCAGGTTTGAGATAGGAGTAGCTAAATGAAAGAATAGCAAAGGTTGCAAGGAAGAAAAGAAGAAAAAAGTACTCTTTACTTCCCACCAGCAGGCTATGTTCAGATACTGCCTGGGAGGCAGGGCCTCAGTGTATGTAGAAAATAAACAGCTTCATAACAAGTGTTTCCTTGTTTCCTACCTTCTCCTTCTTCTTCCCCCAGCTTCTACTGCAGAGCATGACATCATATAGAGTCATAGAATGGCTTGGGTTGGAAGGGACCTTAAAGATCATCTAACTCCAACCTCCCTGCCACAGGTAGGGATTCCACCCATTAGATCAGGTTTGCCGGGGCCCCACCCGTCCTGGCCTTGAACACCTCCAGGGATGGGGCACCCACAGCTTCTCTGGGCAACCTGTGCTAGTGCCTCACTACCCTTACAGTGAAGAATTTCCTCCTAATACTCATACCAATTTTAGTTTAACACACTCCAGTCAGATCTGTCATTATCTCAACCTTTCGAGCCCCACGTTGGGCGCCAAAAGGACTGTTGTGGTTTAACCCAGACAGCAGCTAAGCACCACACAGCCATTTGCTCACCCTCCCCGCTTCCTCTCTGGGATGGGGGAGAGAAACGGGAAAATGAAGCCTGTGGGTTGAGATAGAGACAGTTTATTAAGACAGGAAAAAAAAATAATAATAATGATAGTACTACTAATAATAATGTGTATGAAACAAGTGATGCACAATGCAATTGCTCACCGCGCGTTGACCGATGCCCAGCCTATCCCCAAGCAGCCGGCCCCCCACCCTGGCTAGCCACCCCTATATATTGTTTAGCATGATGTCAGATGGTATGGAATACCCCTTTGGCCAGTTTGGGTCAGCTGTCCTGGGTCTGTCCCCTCCCAGCTCCTGCTGCACCCCCAGCCTGCTCGCTGGCAGGACAGAGCGAGAAGCTGAAAAGTCCTTGGCTTAGTGTAAGCACTGCTCTGCAACAATTAAAACATCAGCATGTTATCAGCGCTCTTCTCATCCTAATCCAAAACATAGCACCCTACCAGCTACTAGGAGAAAAATTAAATCTATCCTAGCTGAAACCAGGATAGTGTGACATCATGTGGTATGGAATATCCCTTTGGTTGGTTTAGGTCAGCTGCCCTGGCGATGTCCCCTCCCCATCACTTGCCCACCCCCAGCCTGCTGGCTCTTGGGGGCTTGGAGGGAGTCCTGATGCTGTGCCAGCACTATGCAGCAATAGACACAACACTGGAGTGATACCAGTGCTGTTCCAGCTATGAGTGCAGAGCACAGCACTGTGTGGGCTGCTGCAGGGAAAGTTAACTCCATCCCAGACAGACCCAGCACAGCTATCCTGTCTCAGTCTTGTCCTTGTGATTAGTTCACAATATCTATAGAAATCCCTTATCCTCCAGAACTATCCTGTCTCAGTCCTGTCCCTGTGATTAGTTTACAATATCTATAGCAATCCCTTATTTTCCAGAGCTATCCTGTCTCAGTCCCTACTATAGTTCTATAGTTAACCCATTAGCATCTATTCCTTACTTCAGAGAGGTACTCCAGACCTCTGATCATCTTTGTGGCCCTTCTCTGGACCTGCTATAACAGATCCACATCCTTCTTGTGCTGGAGGCCCCAGACCTGGATACAGAACTCCAAGTGGGGCCTCACAAGGGCAGAGCAGGGGGGACAATCATAGAATATCCCGAGTTCAAAGGGACACACAAGAATCATCGAGTCCAACTCCTGGCACCACACAGGTTTACCCAAAAATCAGAATTCAGACCATGTGACTAAGTGCACAGTCCAAACGCTTCTTAAACTCTGACAGGCTTGGTACCATGACGATGTCCCTGGGAAGCCTGTTCCAGTGTATGACCACCCTCTCGGTGAAGAACCTCTTCCTGATATCCAGCCTGAACTTCCCTTGTTGCAGCTTGATTCCATTCCCTCGGGTCCTATCACTGGCCACCAGAGAGAAGAGATTGGCACAGGCCCCTCCACTCCCCCTATTGAGGAAGCTGTAGACTGCGATGAGGTCCCCCCTCAGCCTCCTCTTCTCCAGGCTGAACAGGCCCAGTGACCTCAGCCGCTCCTCATACGTCTTCCCCTCTAGGCCCTTCACCATCTTCGTCACCCTCCTCTGGACACTCTCCAACAGTTTAATGTCCTTCTTGTACTGTGGTGTCCAGAACTGCACACAGTACTCGAGGTGAAGCCGCACCAGCGCATAGTAGAGTGAGACAATCACTTCCCTCGACCGACTAGCAATGCTGTGCTTGGTGCACCCCAGGGTATGGTTGGCCCTCCTGGCTGCCAGGGCACACTGCTGGTTCATATTCAACTTGCTATCGACCACAACCCCCAGATCCCTTTCTGTGGGGCTGCTCTCCAGCGTCTCGTCGCCCAGTCTGTACGTATAGCCAGGGTTGCCCCGTCCCAGGTGCAGGACCCGGCACTTGCTTTTGTTAAACTTCATGCGGTTGGTGATTGCCCAGCTCTCCAATCTGTCCAGATCTCTCTCTCTGGAGGTTTTTCCACCCTCTCCTCCAACAGCTCTTCCCAGTTTAGTATCATCAGCAAACTTACTCAGAACAACTTCTAGTCCTACACACAAGTCATTTATAAAAACATTGAAAAGAACTGTCCCTAAAATGGAGCCCTGGGGGACCCCACTGGTGACTGACCACCAGCCTGATGTAGTCCCATTTACCATAACCCTTCGAGTCCTACCATCAGCCAATTGCTCACCCATTGTATTATGTTTTTATGTAGCTGTATGCCGGACATCTTGTTCAGTAGGATCCTATGGTAAACTGTATAAAAGCTTTACTCAAATCCAAAAAGATTACATTAACTGGCTTCCCTTGCTCGATTAGATGGGTGATCTTATCATAAAAGGAATTTAAATTTGTTAAAAAGCACCTACCCCTCGTGAACCCATGTTGGCTAGGACCTATGACTTCATTGTCCCCCAGGTGCATTTCAATAACTTCAAGGATCATCTTCTCTGAGTCCCTTCTCTGGACTCTCTCGAGCACCTCCATGTCCTTCTTGTAGTGAGGGGCACAAAACTGAACGCAGTACTTGAGGTGCGGCCTCACCAGAGCCGAGTACAGGGGGACAATCACTTCCCTAGACCTCCTGGCCACGCTGCTTCTTATAAAAGCTAGGATGTTGCTGGCCTTCTTGGCCACCTGAGCACACTGCTGGCTCATATTCAGCCGACTATCAACCAGTACTCCCAGGTCCTTCTCCGCCAGGCAGCTTTCCAACCACTCATCTCCCAGCCTGTAGCGCTGCTTGGGGTTGTTACGCCCCAGGTGCAGGACCCGGCACTTGGCCTTGTTGAACTTCATACAGTTGGCCTCAGCCCATCGGTCCAGCCTATCCAGATCCTCCTGCAGAGCCTTCCTTCCCTCAAGCAGATCGACACACGCACCTAACTTGGTGTCATCTGCAAACTTACTGAGGGTGCACTCAATCCCCTCATCCAGGTCATTGATAAAGATATTAAAGAGGACCGGCCCCAGTACTGAGCCCCGGGGGATGCCACTAGTGACCGGCCTCCAACTGGATTTGACTCCATTCACCACAACTCTTTGGGCCCGGCTATCCAGACAGTTTTTAATCCAGTGAAGCGTACGCCAGTCCAAGCTATGAGCAGCCAATTTCTTGAGGAGAATGCTATGGGAAACGGTGTCAAAAGCCTTACTGAAGTCAAGGTAGACCACATCCACAGCCTTTCCCTCATCCACTAAGCGTGTCACTTTGTCATAGAAAGAGATCAGGTTCGTCAAGCAGGACCTGCCTTTCATAAACCCATGCTGACTGGGCCTGATCGCCTGGTTGCCCTGCAAGTGCCGCGTGATGACATTCAAGATTATCTGCTCCATGAGCTTCCCTGGCGCTGATGTCAAACTAACAGGCCTATAGTTTCCCGGGTCTACCCTCCGACCCTTCTTGTAGATGGGCGTCACATTTGCTAGCTGCCAGTCGACTGGGACCTCCCCTGATAGCCAGGACTGCCAATGAATGATGGAAAGCGGCTTGGCCAGCTCCTCCGCCAGTTCGCTCAGTACTCTCGGGTGGATCCCATCCGGCCACATCGACTTGCTTACACCCAAGTGCTGTAGCAGGTCGCCAACCATTTTCTCGTGGATAGTGAGGGCCACATCCCGTTCCCCATCCCCTTCCACCAGCTCAGGGTACCAGGTATCCAGAGAACAACTGGTTTTGCCACTCAAGAGTGAGGCAAAGAAGGCATTGAGCACCTCAGCCTTTTCCTCATCTTTTGTAACTAAGTTTCCCCCCGCATCCAGTAAAGGATGGAGATTCTCCTTAGTCCTCCTTTTGGTGTTGATGTATTTGTAAAAACGTTTTTGTTATCTTTAACGGCAGTAGCCAGATTGAGCTCCAGATGAGCTTTGGCCTTTCTAATTTTGTCCCTGCACAGCCTCGCAACAGCGTTATAGTCCTCGTGAGTGGCCTGCCCTCTTTTCCAAAGATTATAAACCCTCCTTTTTCTCCTAAGATCAAGCCACAACTCTCTGTTCAGCCAGGTCGGTCTAGTTCCGCGCCGGCTTGTCTTTGGGCATGTGGGGACAGACCGCTCGTGAGCCATTAAGATTTCCTTCTTGAAGAGTGCCCAGCCTTCCTGGACTCCTTTGCCCTTCAGAACCACCTCCCAAGGGACTCTGCCAATCAGTGTCTTGAACAGCTCAAAGTCAGCCCTCCGGAAGTCCAAGACAGCGGTTTTACTGGTCCCCTTCCTGGCTTCACCAAGAATAGAGTACTGAACCATTTTGTGGTCACTCTGCCCATGACAGCTCCCGACCACCACATCTCCCGCCAGTCCTTCTCTGTTTGTGAACAGAAGGTCTAGCGGGGCACCTCCCCTGGTAGGCTCTCTAACCAGCTGCGTCAGGAAACTTTCTTCCATGCTCTCCAGAAGCCTCCTAGACTGCTTTCTCTGGGCTGCGTTGTGCTTCCAGAATATGTCTGGGAAGTTGAAGTGCCCCATGAGAACGAGCGCTGACGATTTCACAATTTCTGCCAGCTGCCTGTAGAACTCCTCATCAGTCTCCTCATCCTGGTTCGGCAGTTTATAACAGACCCCCACCAGGATGCTTGCCTTGTTGGCCTTACCATTGATCCTAACCCATAGGGACTCAACCTTATCATTCCCAGCCTCAAGTTCCACAACATCAAAACACTCTCTAATATAGAGAGCCATACCACCACCCCTTCTGTGCTGCCTGTCCCTTCTGAAGAGCCTATAGCCAGACATTGCGGCACTCCAGTCATGAGAGTGGTCCCACCACGTTTCCGTGATGGCAACCAAGTCATAGCCTTCCCGCTGCACGATGGCTTCCAGCTCCTCTTGTTTGTTACCCATGCTGTGTGCATTAGTGTAGATGCACTTCAGTTGGGCCATTGCCTTCTCCCCCGGCCTTGCCATTGTTCCCCCTGGCACACCTCTAACAAGCCTTATTTCATCCCTGTCCCCCTTCTTACCTAGTTTAAAGCCCTCTCAATGAGCCCTGCCAGCTCCTGGGGTAGGATCCATTTTCCCCTAAGAGACAGGTGGGACCCGTCTGGGGGTTCCGAGTGCCGGGTGCCGAGTAAAGCACCCCATGGTCAAAAAAAAAACACAAAATTTCTGTGTTGGCACCAGCCTCTGAGCCATGTATTTATCAGGTGGGCTTTCCGTGTCCTCTCTGTACCCCTCCCTGCCACTGTAGGGATGGACGAAAACACCACTGTACTCCCGTTCCATCCACTAACCGGCCCAGTCCCCTAAAGTCTTGTTTGATAGCCTTCAGGCTTCTCTCTTCAGTATTATCCCTGCCAGCCTGGACTATCAAAAGAGGGTAGTAATCAGAGGGGTGAACCAGGTTGGGAAGCTTTCTGGCAACATCCCTGACCCTGGCCCCAGGGAGGCAGCAGACTTCCCTACTGGTAGGGTCAGGTTGACAAATAGGGCCCTCTGTCCCCCTGAGAACAGAGTCACCTACAACGATTACCCTTCTATCTTTCTTGGTGGAGGCAGTCTTGAGGCGTGGAGTCAACCTCCTCGCCCTAGTCATTCTCCTGGGTAGACTTTCTACCTTGTCCTCACCCACCGGTCTGTCAAGCTCCAGGACCTCAAATCTGTTGTGTAAGGGCACCTGGGAAGTTGGGGCCAGTAGAAGGGGGGAGTTGCCTGCGAGGTCGAGCAGGGACCTGTTTCCATTCCTCCTCAACTCCTAGGTCGCCTCCCTCTGCCCGACAGCGACAGGGCAGGGGATCCACCCCCATTTGGGGTGTCTCGCCCCGGTACCTCTCCTTCAGGCCTTGCAGGAGTTTCGTCTCATATTTATGCGGAACCTCCTATGTTCCAGCTTGCACCCTTTGCCCCCGGTCCTATCATCAGATATCACTGAGAAGAGCCTGGCTCCTTCCTCCTGACCCTCACCCTTTACATATTTATAAACATTAAGAAGGTCACCCCTCAGTCTCCTCTTCTCCAAGCTAAAGAGACCCAGCTCCCTCAGCCTTTCCTCAAAAGGGAGATGCTTCACTCCCTTAATCATCGTCAAGGCTCTGCGCTGGACTCTCTCAAGCAGTTCCCTGTCCTTGAACTGAAGGGCCCAGAACTGGACATAATATTCCAGATGGGGTCTCACCATGGCAGAGCAGAGGGGGAGGAGAACCTCTCTCAAGCTACTAACCCCATATTTATGGATGTCCAGCTTGCTTAATCAGTCCTTAACCCAGTCCTCATCAACGAAGGTAAACTCCTCCTTTATCCTGACTTCCTCTGGGGCCTCAGGGGTATGGGCTCCTCAGGACAGCCTCTGGCAGTATAGACAGAGATCAAGAAGGCATTCAGTAACTCTGCCTTCTCTGTATCTTCTGTCACCAGGGCACCCACCTCGTTCATCATTCATTCAGCCTTAAAGATCATCTAGTTTCAACCTCCCTGCTCTGGACAGGGTTGCCAACCAGTACAGCAGGCTGCCCAGAGCCACGCCCAGCCTGGCCTTGAATGCCTCTAGGGATGGGGCATCCACAACCTCTCTGGGCAGCCTGTTCCAGTGCTTCACCACCCTCTGAGTGAAAAACTTCCTCCTAACATCTAACCTAAACCTCTCCTGTCTTAGTCTAAAACCATTCCCCCTTGTCCTATCACTATCAAGACATGTAAACAGGTTTTTTATTCTGTTTATACGCTCCCTTCTATTTATACGCTACCTTTAAGTACTGGAAGGCTGCAATGAGGTCTCCCTGGAGCCTTCTCTTCTCCAAGCTAAACAAGCCCAGTTTCTTCATAGGAGAGGTGCTCGAGCCCTCTGATCATCTTAGTGGCCCTCCTCTGGACCTGTTCTAAGAGCTCCACATCCTTCTTGTGCTGGGGGCCCCAGGCCTGTACATAATATTCCAGGTGGCGTCTCACAAGAAAAAGTAGAGGGGGACAATAACTTCCCTCTACCTGCTGGCCACCCCTTTTTTAATGCAGCCCAGCACATAGTTGGCCTTCTAAACTGCAAGCGCACACTGCTGGCTCATGTCCAGCTTCTCGTCCAGCAGGACCCCCAAGTCCTTCTCTGCAGGGCTGTTCTCAAGTTCTTCTTCTCCCAGTCTATATAAATACCTGGGGTTGCCCCAGCCCAAGTGCAATACCTTGCACTTGGCCTCGTTGAACCTCTTTGGGTTCTCATGGGCCCACTTCTCCAGCCTGTCCAAGTCCCTCTGGATGGCATCCCTTCCCTCTAGTGTATTGACTGCACTGCTCAGCATGGTGTCATCTGCAAATTTGCTGAGGGTGCACTCGATTCCGTCATCTGTGTCACTGATAAAGATATTGAAGAGCACTGGTCCCAGGACCGACCCCTGAGGGACACCACTTGTGACCGGCCTCCACTCAGACATAGAACTGTTGACCACAACCCTTTGGCTGTGACCAGCCAACCAATTCTTTATCCACCTAACAGTCCATCCTTCAAATCCATACCTCTCCAATTTAGAGAGAAGAATGTTGTGAGGGACCATATCAAAGGCTTTGCTCAAGTTCAGGTAGATGATATCCATCGCTCTTCCTTTGTCCACCGATGCTGTCACTCCATTCTAGAAGGCCACCAGATTGGTTAGGCAAGATCTGCCTTTGGTGAAGCCATGCTGGCCATCTCGGATCATCTCTTTATCTTGTATATGCCTTAACATGTCTTCCAGGAGGATCTGCTCCATGATCTTCCCAGGCAAAGAGGTGAGGCTCACCAGCCTGTAGTTCCCCTGGTCTTCCTTTCTCCCTTTCTTAAAAATTGGAGCAATGTTTCTCTTTTTCCAGTCACCAGGGACTTCACCCGACAACCATGATTTTTCAAATATGATGGAGAGTGGCTCGGCAACCACATCAGCCATCTCTCTCAGCACCCTGGGATGTATACCATCTGGCCCCATGGACTTATACACATCCAATTTCATTAGGCAGTCCTGAACTCGTTCCACTGTCACAGTGGGACGGAATCCACTCCTCTCACACTCTCCTCGAGGTTCAGGGTCCTGACATGTGGCGTAATGACCACATGGATACCTGGGTAAGTTTAAGGATCAATAACTTCAACCACTTTATTGAGGACAGGCTCCCTTCTTATACCATTAACTCTACAAGCGGTATTTTCTCACTATTCATTGGTTAATAACTTTGCACAGCAACAGCAAACATTTAGCAACTTCCATATCTTAACAGATGGAGAACAAGCAGTTTGAGACAGCAAGGCGTCTTGTGAATCACCACTTTGTTCCTTCTAACTTGTTTACATTCCTCACGGCTTTATTGTTAGGAGTCCGATGGTATAGAATCATAGAATATCCCGAGTTGAAAGGGACCCATAAGGATCATCGAGTCCAACTCACGGCACCACACAGGTCTACCCAAAAATTCAGACCACGTGACTAAGTGCACAGTCCAAATGCTTCTTAAACTCTGACAGGCTTGGTGCAATGACTCCTTCCCTGGGGAGCCTGTTCCAGTGTGCAACAACCCTCTCAGTGAAGAACCTCTTCCTGATGTCTAGCCTAAATCTCCCCTGCCCTGTTTCCACTGCCTGTGCAGTTCCTTCTTTTGCCTAAGTTTGACTGGTCATTGCTCAGCCATACCAGTTTCCTGCCTTCCCTGCTTGATTTATTGCACATGGGGATGGAGAGCTCTTGCGCTCTAAGAAATATATCCTTAGAGTTCCCAGCTCTGATCATATCTTCTGTCCCTAAGGACAGTGTCCCACAAGATCTCATCCACTAATTCTCTGAACAACTGGAAGTTTGCTCTTCTAAACTTGAAGGTCCTGACTTTGCTCTTTGTCAGGCCCACATCCCTCGAGATCACAAACTCAATCAGGGCGTGGTCATTGCAACCCAGACTGTCTCCAATCTTAACCTCTTCAATGAGGTCATCCACACTGGTGAGCACCAGATCCAGAAACACTTCTCCTCTTGTTGGTTTGTCTAATACCTGGACGAGGAAGTTGATAATCTGCTTCATGAACTTCCCTGGCACTGAGGTCAAACTAACAGGCCTATAGTTCCCCGGGTCTACCCTCCAGCCCTTCTTGTAGATGGGCGTCATGTTTGCTAGACACCAGTTGACTGGGACCTCTCCTGATAGCCAGGACTGCCAATAAATGATGGAAAGTGGCTTGGCCAGCTCCTCCGCCAGTTCGCTCAGTACCCTCGGGTGGATCCCATCCGGCCACATCGACTTGCGTACATCCAAGTGCTGTAGCAGGTCGCCAACCATTTCCTCGTGGATAGTGAGGGCCACATCCCGCTCCTCATCCCCTTCCACCAGCTCAGGGCACTGGGTATCTAGAGAACAACTGGTCTTGCCACTAACGACTGAGGCAAAGAAGGCATTGAGCACCTCAGCCTTTTCCTCATCTCTCGTCACTAAGTTTCCCCCCACATCCAGTAAAGGATGGAGATTCTCCTTAGTCCTCCTTTTCGTGTTAATGTATTTATAAAAACACTTTCTGTTATCTTAGAATCATAGAATTATAGAATCATAGAATCATAGAATCATAGAATATCCTGAGTTGGAAGGGACCCATAAGGATCATCAAGTCCAACTCTTGACACCGCACAGGTCTACCCAAAAGTTCAGACCATGTGACTAAGTGCACAGTCCAATCTCTTCTTAAATTCAGACAGGCTTGGTGCAGTGACCACTTCCCTGGGGAGCCTGTTCCAGTGTGCAACCACCCTCTCTGTGAAGAACCCCCTCCTGATGTCAAGCCTAAATTTCCCCTGCCTCAGCTTAACCCCGTTCCCGCGGGTCCTGTCACTGGTGTTAATGGAGAAAAGGTCTCCTGCCGCTCGACACACCCTTACGAGGAAGTTGTAGACTGTGATGAGGTCTCCCCTCAGCCTCCTCTTCTCCAGGCTGAACAGGCCCAGTGACCTCAGCCGTTCCTCGTACGTCTTCCCCTCCAGGCCTTTCACCATCTTCGTAGCCCTCCTCTGTACACTCTCCAACAGTTTCATGTCCTTTTTATACTGTGGTGCCCAGAACTGCACACAGTACTCGAGGTGAGGCCGCACCAGCGCAGAGTAGAGCGGGACAATCACCTCCCTTGACCTACTAGCGATGCCGTGCTTGATGCACCCCAGGACACGGTTGGCCCTCCTGGCCGCCAGGGCACACTGCTGGTTCATATTCAACTTGCTGTCTACCACGACCCCCAGATCCCTCTCTTCTAGGCTGCTCTCCAGCGTCTCATCGCCCAGTCTGTACGTGCAGCCAGGGTTTCCCCGTCCCAGGTGCAGGACAGATTCACAGATTCACAGATTTCTCTAGGTTGGAAGAGACCTCAAGATCATCGAGTCCAACCTCCGACCTAACACTAAGTACTCCACTAAACCATATCCCTAAGCTCTACATCTAAACGTCTTTTAAAGACCTCCAGGGATGGTGACTCCACCACCTCCCTGGGCAGCCCGTTCCAATGCTTAATAACCCTTTCGGTAAAGAAGTACTTCCTAACATCCAACCTAAAACTCCCCTGTCGCAACTTTAGCCCATTCCCCCTCGTCCTGTCACTAGGCACGTGGGAGAATAGACCAACCCCCACCTCTCTACAGCCTCCTTTCAGGTAACTGTAGAGAGCGATGAGGTCGCCCCTGAGCCTCCTCTTCTCCAGGCTGAACAATCCCAGCTCCCTCAGCCGCTCCTCGTAAGACTTGTTCTCCAGACCCCTCACCAGCTTGGTTGCCCTTCTCTGGACTCGCTTGAGCACGTCCATGTCCTTCCTGTAGCGAGGGGCCCAAAACTGAACACAGTACTCGAGGTGCGGCCTCACCAGAGCCGAGTACAGGGGCACAATCACTTCCCTCGACCTGCTGGCCACACTGCTTCTTATACAGGCCAGGATGTTGCTGGCCTTCTTGGCCACCTGAGCACACTGCTGGCTCATATTCAGCCGACTATCCACCAATACTCCCAGGTCCTTCTCGGCCAGGCAGCTTTCCAGCCACTCATCTCCCAGCCTGTAGCTCTGCTTGGGGTTGTTGCAGCCCAGGTGCAGGACCCGGCACTTGGCCTTGTTGAACTTCATGCAGTTGACCTCAGCCCATCGCTCCAGCCTATCCAGATCCTCCTGCAGAGCCTTCCTTCCCTCGAGCAGATCGACACACGCACTTAGCTTGGTGTCATCTGCAAACTTACTGAGGGTGCACTGGACGCCCTCATCCAGATCATCGATAAAGATATTAAAGAGGACCGGCCCCAGTACCGAGCCCTGGGGGACTCCACTAGTGACCGGCCTCCAACCAGATTTGACTCCATTCACCACAACTCTCTGGGCCCGGCCATCCAGCCAGTTTCTAACCCAGCGAAGCGTACGCCAGTCCAAGCCCCGAGCAGCCAGTTTCTTGAGGAGAATGTTGTGGGAAACAGTGTCAAAAGCCTTACTGAGGTCAAGGTAGACCACGTCCACAGCCTTTCCCTCATCCACCAAGCGCGTCACTTGGTCATAGAAGGAGATCAGGTTCGTCAAGCAGGACCTGCCTTTCATAAACCCATGCTGACTGGGCCTGATCGCCTGCTTGCCCTGCAAGTGCCGCGTGATGACCCTCAAGATAATCTGCTCCATGAGCTTCCCCGGCACTGAGGTCAAACTGACAGGCCTATAGTTCCCCGGGTCTGCCCTCCAGCCCTTCTTATAGATGGGCGTCACATTGGCTAGCCGCCAGTCAACCGGGACCTCCCCCGATAGCCAGGACTGCCGATAAATGATGGAAAGCGGCTTGGCCAGCTCCTCCGCCAGTTCTCTCAGTACCCTTGGGTGGATCCCATCCGGCCCCATCGACTTGCGCACATCCAAGCTCCGTAGTAGGTCGCCAACCATTTCCTCATGGATAGCGAAGGCCACATCCTGCTCCCCATCCCCTTCCACCAGCTCAGGGCACTGGGTGTCCGGAGAACAACCGGTATTGCCGCTAAAGACTGAGGCAAAGGCGGCATTAAGCACCTCAGCCTTTTCCTCATCCTTAGTAACTAGGTTTCCCCTCGCATCCAGTAAAGGATGGAGATTCTCCCTAGTCCTCCGTTTCGCGTTGATGTATTTGTAAAAGGATTTTTTGTTGTCTTTAACGGCAGTAGCCGATTGAGCTCCAGATGAGCTTTGGCCTTTCTAATTTTCTCCCTGCACAGCCTCGCTACATCCTTGTAGTCCTCCTCAGTGGCCCGCCCTTTTTTCCAAAGATTATAAACCCTCTTTTTTCTGCTAAGCTCCAGCCGCAACTCTCTGTTGAGCCAGGCCGGTCTTCTTCCACGCCGGCTCATCTTTGGGCACGTGGGGACGGACCGCTCCTGTGCCATCACGATTTCCTTCTTGAGGAGCGCCCAGCCTTCCTGGACTCCTCTGCCCTTCAGAACCCTTCAGACCCGGCACTTGCTCTTATTGAACTTCATGCGGTTGGTGATCGCCCAGCTCTCCAACCTATCCAGATCCCTCTGCAAGGCCTTTCCACCCTCATTCGAGTCCACAACTCCTCCAAGTTTGGTGTCATCAGCAAACTTGCTCAAAATACCTTCTATTCCTACATCCAGATCGTTTATAAAAATATTGAAAAGTACCGGTCCTAAAATGGAGCCTTGAGGGACCCCACTTGTGACCGCCCGCCAGCCTGACGCAGCCCCATTTACCATAACCCTTTGGGCCCTGCCCGTTAGCCAATTGCTCACCCATCGTATGATGTTTTTATTTAGCTGTATGGTGGACATTTTGTCCAGTAGGATCCTATGGGAAACCGTGTCAAAAGCCTTGCTGAAGTCCAAAAAAATCACATCAGCTGGTTTCCCTTGGTCCATCATACGGGTGATCTTATCATAAAAGGAAATCAGGTTAGTTAGGCAGGACCTACCCTTCACAAACCCATGCTGGCTGGGACCAATGACTGCTTTGTCCCCCAAGTGCGCCTCAATAAGTTCGAGAACCATCTTCTCCATGATTTTACCAGGCACTGACGTGAGACTGACAGGCCTGTAATTGCTAGGGTCTTCTTTCTGACCCTTCTTGTAAATCGGCACAACATTTGCCAGCTTCCAGTCTACCGGGACCTCTCCAAATTCCCAAGATCGTTGAAAAATAATTGAGAGAGGTTCCGCGATGACGTCCGCCAGCTCTTTAAGCACCCGGGGATGAATCCCATCCGGACCCATGGACTTGTAGGGATCCAGGTGGAGTAGCAAATCCCGCACACGTTCAGGGTCGTTTGGGAGTTTGTCGTCCCCACCGTCCCGGTCCTCCAGCTCAGGGCACCCTGGGTCCCGAAGCCCATCATCGGCATTGAAGACAGAGGCAAAGAAGGCGTTAAGCGTCTCTGCTTTGCCTATGTCATTGTCTGTGAGGAGACCTTCCCTATCAAGGAGCGGCCCTATGTATTCTTTAGTTCTCCTTTTTCCATTCACATATCTGAAAAAGCCCTTTTTATTTTCTCTCACAGACACAGCCAGCTTCAACTCTAGGTGTGCTTTGGCCACACGAATTTTCTGCCTACAAACACGAACAGCATCCCTGTATTCTTTCCATGACACCTGGCCCTCCTTCCAGTAGCGAAACACTCTCTGTTTCCGCCTAATCTCCATTAGAATGTTCCTGGTCAGCCGTGCCGGCCTCCTGCCCCGCCTGCCTGACTTGCGATGTTTAGGAATTGCCTGATCTTGTGCTTCTAGGAGGCATCGCTTAAAGAATGACCAGCACTGGTGGACATCGAGGCCTTCAAGAGCAGTTTCCCAGGGGACCTTGCTGACTACTTCCCTGAGCAGCCTGAAGTCCGCTTTCCCCATATCTAGGGATGAGGTTTTGGTGGCACTTTTCCTTCTGTCACCGTAAATTTTGAACTCAACCACTTCATGGTCGCTATGACCAAGGCGGCCACCAATCACCACATCTCCCACCAGACCCTCTCTGTTTTCTAGCAACAGGTCTAGGAGGGCACCTTTCCTAGTTGGCTCCGTTAGCACCTGCACCAAGAAGTTATCATCTAGGTGCTTCATGAACCTCCTGGACTTGCTCGTGTCAGCCGTGTGGCACTCCCAGTTAACGTCTGGCAAGTTGAAGTCCCCCATAAGGACAAGGGGAGTTAATCTCGAGGCCTCTCTTAGTTCTGTAAAGAATAATTTATCAGCGCTATCGTCCTGGCCAGGCGGTCTGTAATAGACTCCCACAACGACATCCCCTTTATTCGTTCGTCCCTTGATCCTTACCCAGAGGCTCTCAACTTTGCCATCACCAACCTGAAGTTCCACACAGTCCAGCCCCTGCTTCACATACATCGCCACCCCACCACCTCGCCTACCCTGCCTGTCCCTCCTGAAGAGCCTGTAACCATCTATCGCAACACCCCAGTCACAGGACTCATCCCACCAGGTTTCGCTTATGCCGATGATGTCATAGTTGCGGGACTGGGCCATGACTTCTAGCTCATCCATTTTATTCCTCATACTGCGTGCGTTCGTGTAGAAGCACTTCAGGTGCGTCTCCTTACACTCAGCACCTTGTGGATCTGCCCGAAGGACCTCACTGGCACACAGCCCCTCTGATTCTAGCGTACCTTCCCTTAGGTCTTCACCGGCGTGCCTGGTTTTAGCCCCTTCCCCCTTCGACTCTAGTTTAAAGCCCTATCTCTCAGCCCTGCCAACTCCTGACCAAAGATCCTTACCCCTCTCCGAGAGAGGTACATCCCATCTGGTGCCATCAGGCCCTGTGTAGCATAGACCTTCCCGTGATCAAAGAACCCAAAGTTCTGCCGGTCACACCAGTCTCGAACCCACGAGTTTATGTGAACAGCACGCCTTTCAGCTTCGATCCCCCCTATCGGAAGGACAGAGGCAAACACAACCTGCACCCCTGATCCTCTAAGTAGTCGCCCCAAATCCCTAAAGTCTCTTTTGATCGCCTTCGGACTTCTCGTTGCTACTTCATCGCTACCAGCCTGAAAGACCAGTAGCGGGTAGTAGTCAGTGGGCCGTACCAGGCGCTTGACTTTCTTGGCGAAGTCTCTCACCCGAGCCCCAGGGAGGCAACAGACTTCTCTGCAGGTTGGGTCCGGTCGGCATATCGGTCCCTCTGTCCCTTTCAGAAGGGAGCCCCCCATAACAATAGCCCTTCTTTCTTTTTTGAAGGATGATGTGGCAATGCGATGTGTAGGTCGCCTTGTCTCAGGCGCCCCCTCCAACTGGGACGGGTTTTTATCTACTTTGTCATTCAGATTGTCTTGTTCTAGTCCTTCATATCGATTATTTAAGGGTAGATGAGAAGGTGAGGTGGGCAGAGAGAGGGTTCGCCTACCACCCCGAATAGGCACCTGCCTCCATTCCCCCCCTTGATCTAGGTCTCCTCCCGCTGCCTGGCAGGAGGAGGGAACCTCTGTCTTCTGCATAACAGGAGACGCCTGTGCTGTGGCAGGCTCGTGAGCCTGCCTCAGAGAGGGTAGAGTGCACCTCCACCAGTCAATTTCCATCTCCGATTCCCTGATGCTCCTGAGCCTGTTCACCTCCTCCCGGAGCACCGCTACCTGGCTGAGCAGTTCTTCAACCTGGGCACACCTCCCACAGGCATACCCACCACTGCTGTCGGAGACCGACAGAAGGCTGGTGCACACTCTGCAGCCCAGGACCTGGACGGCTGCGTGTTTCCCGGAGCCCTCCGTCTGAGTAGCCACATCGGTGACAGCGGCTGGAAAGGCCGCAAGAGATGCGGAGGCCATGGTTTTCTGCCTGGTTGATACCATGGCCAGGTTCCTCGCAGGCAGGTTACAGGTACCGAAGGGAAAGACTGCTGCAAAAGACCGGCGAGGGGCCCTCCCTGCTCGCCCTGCCTGCACACACTGCAGCGCCAACTGCCGCGACCCGCCCTTCTGACGCGCCGCGCCCTGTTTGCCCTCCCTGTTCACCGCGCTCCTGGTCGCTCGCGCTCCCTAGGGGCTGCTTTTGAACGGCCGGGGAGGGGGCGCTGCTGGCTCCGCCTACGCCTCATCAGCCTCCCTCGCGAGGGCTGCCAGGTCCTGGCGGCTCCCTCGAGTGGCCTCGATGCTGGAAAAAAAGCCCTGCCTGTCCCAATCCCCTGCTCCACTGCAGAATGTGTCTGCCCCGGAGCCAATCGCCTCGGCAGGAGTTGCCCCAGAGGTCTATCTCCTGCTCACACTCCCTGATGGCCCTCAACCTCTCCACTTCCTCCTTGAGCTCTGCCACCAGGCTGACCAGGTCATCCACCTGCTTTACACCTAACACACACAGTGTCTCTGGCACCCTCTGATGGCAGCAACAGGCTCAGGCACTCCCTGTACCCAGAGACCTGAACTGCCGCATTGTTGAGCGGGCGGTCAGTCTGGGTTGCCACAGACTTTCTAAAAAGAGCTTTCTGCCCAGTGGAGACTATGGTGGTTAAGCTATAGGTAGATGAGTTGTTCTTATGAGTGGGGAGGGACGCTCTGCCCTGCCTGAGTGCGCCCTGCCTGCATGCACTGCCGCGCAAACTGCTGCACCTTGCCCCACTACCGCGCCTCGCCCTACCGATGCGCCATGCCCTGTTTGCCCGTCCTGGTTGCCGCGCTCTTGGTTGCTCGCATTCCCCAGGGTCTGCTTTTGAACGTCAGGGGAGGGGGCACTGCTGGCTCCACCTACGCCTCATCAGCCTCAATCGCTAGGGCTGCCGGGTCCTGGTGTCTCCCTCGGCTGCTTCGAGTGGCCTCGATGCTGAAAAAGAGCCCTGTCCGCCTCGATCCCCTGCTCCACTGCAGAATGTGTCTGCCCCAGAGCCGATTGCCTCGGCGAGTAGGAATGGGTGGTAGTCGTATGGTTTAACCAAGCTTGGTAGCCTCTTTCTGATGTCGCAAATGTGGGCCCCATGGAGGCAGTAAACCTCTCGAGAGAGAGTGGGCAGCAAATGGGTGCTTCAGTGCCTCTCAGAAAGGAATCTCCAATTACCAATACCCTTTGTGCTTTTTTTGTGGCACTGGTTCTTATACGCGTGGCTTGTTAGTCGAACTTTATACTGTTGCCATTTCCTGGGGCTTGACCATTACCATTGTTGTTATTATTATCCTCGCCTTTTTTGAGCCCCAGAGCATCATATATATTGTGCAGGGGCACTTCGGGGGCAAGGGGGAGATTACTCCTTCTGCTCTGAGCAGAGATGAGGGTCCAGCTTCCCTTGTCTTTTGAGTCCATCAGTTGTGCCAAGTCAGGGTCGGAGGCTTCCTTACCCGTCCCTTGTGAGGACTTCAGGCAGGGCTGTTGCTCAGCCTGTGCCAGTGCTTGATACTACACATCAAGCACCTCCTGGACCTACTTGTGTCGGCTGCATGATATTCCCAACTAATGTCTGGTGAGTTAAAGTCCTGCATAAGGACAAGGGCAGTTGATCTTGAGGTATCTCTTAGTTCTGCAAAGAATAATTCATTGGTGTTGTCATTCTGGCCGGGTAGACTGTAATAGACTCCCACAACAACATCCCCTTTATTTGTTTGCCCCTTAATCCTTACCCAGAGGCTCTCAACTTTGCCATCACCAACTGCAAGCTCCACACAGTCCAGCCCCTCTTTTACATACAGCACCATCCCCCAACCTTGCCTGACCTGTCTGTCCCTCCTGAGGAGCCTGTAACCATGTATTGCAACACACCAGTCACAGGACTCATCCCACCAGGTTTCGCTTATGCTGATGATGTCGTAGCTGTGGGACTGGGCCAAGACTTCTAGCTCATCCAATTTATCCCTCATGCTGCATGCATTGATGTAGAAGCACTTCAAATGCAACTCATTGTATGCAACACCTCGTGGAGCAAACTGAAGGACCTCACTAGCACGCAGTCCCTCTGATTTTGGCATGCCATACCATAGCTTATCACTGGCGTGCCTGATTTTATCCCTTTCCCCCTTCAACTCTAGTTTAAAGCCCTATCTATCAGCCCTGCTAACTCCTGGGCAAAAATGCTTTTCCCCTTCTAAGAGAGGTGCATCCCAGCTGCTGCCAGCAGGCCTGGTGTCACGTAGAGATTCCCATGATCAACAAACCCAAAGTTCTGCCTGTGGCAGCAGTCTCAGAGCCACATATTGATGAGCTGAGTCTGCCTGTTGAGTTTGATCCCTGCTACTGGAAGGACAGAATGAAACACAACCTGTGCCCCTGATCCTTTAACCAGTCAACCCAAAGCCCTAAAGTCCTTTTTGATTGCCCTTGGACTTGTCCTTGCTACCTTATCACTACCAGCTTGAAAAACAAGTAATGGGTCGTAGTCAGAGGGCCCTACCAGGCGAGTGACTTTCCTGGCAATGTCTCTTACCCGAGCCCAAGGGAGGCAGCAGACTTCCCTGTGTGTTGGGTCCAGATGGCAAATCAGGCACTCTGTCCCTTTCAGAAGGGAGTCCCTTATGACAATAACCCTCCTTCCTTTCTTGATGGAAGATGTAGTGATGCGGGGGTAGGTTGCCTTCCATTAGGCACCCAGAAACACAGAATCACTGAATCGTCTAGGTTGGAAGAGACCTCCAAGATCATCTAGTCCAACCTCTGTCCTAACACTAACAAGACCTCCACTAAACCATATCACTAAGGGCTACATCTAAACGTCTTTTAAAGACCTCCAGGGATGGCGACTCAACCACTTCCCTGGGCAGCCCATTCCAATGCCTAACAACCCTTTCAGTAAAGATGTTCTTCCTAACATCCAACCTAAACCTCCCCTGGCGCAACTTTAGCCCATTCCCCCTCGTCCTGTCACCAGGCACGTGGGAGAATAGACCAACCCCCACCTCTCTACAGCCTCCTTTAAGGTACCTATAGAGAGCGATGAGGTCTCCCCTGAGCCTCCTCTTCTCCAGGCTAAACAACCCCAGCTCCCTCAGCCGCTCCTCGTAAGACTTGTTCTCCAGACCCCACACCAGCTTCGTTGCCCTTCTCTGGACTCTCTCAAGCACCTCCATGTCCTTCTTGTAGTGAGGGGCCCAAAACTGAACACAGGACTCGAGGTGCGGCCTCACCAGAGCCGAGTACAGGGGGACAATCACCTCCTTAGACCTGCTGGCCACACTGCTTCTTATGCAAGCCAGGATGCTGTTGGCCTTCTTGGCCACCTGAGCACACTGCTGGCTCATATTCAGCCGACTATCAACCAGTACTCCCAGGTCCTTCTCCGCCAGGCAGCTTTCCAACCACTCATCTCCCAGCCTGTAGCGCTGCTTGGGGTTGTTACGCCCCAGGTGCAGGACCCGGCACTTGGCCTTGTTGAACTTCATGCAGTTGACCTCAGCCCATCGGTCCAGCCTATCCAGATCCTCCTGCAGAGCCTTCCTTCCCTCGAGCAGATCGACACACGCACCTAATTTGGTGTCATCTGCAAACTTACTGAGGGTGCACTCGATCCCCTCATCCAGGTCATTGATAAAGATATTAAAGAGGACCGGCCCCAGTACTGAGCCCTGGGGGACTCCACCAGTAACTGGCTTCCAACTGGATTTGGCTCCATTCACCACAACTCTTTGGGCCCGGCTATCCAGACAGTTTTTAATCCAACGAAGCGTACGCCAGTCCAAGCCACGAGCAGCCAATTTCTTGAGGAGAATGTTGTGGGAAACAGTGTCAAAAGCTTTACTGAAGTCAAGGTAGATCACATCCACAGTCTTCCCGTCATCCACCAAGCACGTCACTTGGTCATAGAAGGAGATCAGGTTCGTCAAGCAGGACCTACCTTTCATAAACCCATGCTGACTGGGCCCAACCGCCTGGTTGCCCTGCAAGTGCCGCGTGATGACATTCAAGATAATCTGCTCCATGAGCTTCCCTGGCACTGAGGTCAAACTAACAGGCCTATAGTTCCCCGGGTCTACCCTCCGACCCTTCTTGTAGATGGGCGTCACGTTTGCTAGCCGCCAGTCGACTGGGACCTCCCCTGATAGCCAGGACTGCCAATGAATGATGGAAAGCGGCTTGGCCAGCTCCTCCGCCAGTTCGCTCAGTACCCTCGGGTGGATCCCATCCGGCCACATCGACTTGCGTACACCCAAGTGCTGTAGCAGGTCGCCAACCATTTCCTCGTGGATAGTGAGGGCCACATCCTGCTCCCCATCCCCTTCCACCAGCTCAGGGTACCAGGTATCCAGAGAACAACTGGTTTTGCCACTCAAGAGTGAGGCAAAGAAGGCATTGAGCACCTCAGCCTTTTCCTCATCTTTTGTAACTAAGTTTCCCCCCGCATCCAGTAAAGGATGGAGATTCTCCTTAGTCCTCCTTTTGGTGTTGATGTATTTGTAAAAACATTTTTTGTTATCTTTAACGGCAGTAGCCGATTGAGCTCCAGATGAGCTTTGGCCTTTCTAATTTTGTCCCTGCACAGCCTCGCAACAGCGTTATAGTCCTCGTGAGTGGCCTGCCCTCTTTTCCAAAGATTATAAACCCTCATTTTTCTCCTAAGATCAAGCCACAACTCTCTGTTCAGCCAGGTCGGTCTAGTTCCGCGCCGGCTCATCTTTGGGCATGTGGGGACAGACCGCTCCTGAGCCATTAAGATTTCCTTCTTGAAGAGTGCCCAGCCTTCCTGGACTCCTTTGCACTTCAGAACCACCTCTCAAGGGACTCTGCCAACCAGTGTCCTGAACAGCTCAAAGTCAGCCCTCCGCAAGTCCAAGACAGCGGTTTTACTGATCCCCTTCCTAGCTTCACCAAGAATAGAGAACTGAACCATTTCGTGGTCACTCTGCCCACGACAGCTCCCGACCACCACATCTCCCGCCAGTCCTTCTCTGTTTGTGAACAGAAGGTCTAGCGGGGCACCTGCCCTGGTAGGCTCTCTAACCAGCTGCATCAGGAAGCTATCTTCTACGCTCTCCAGAAACCTCCTAGACTGCTTTCTCTGGGCTGTGTTGTGCTTCCAGAATATGTCTGGGAAGTAGAAGTGCCCCATGAGAACAAGTGCTGATGATTTTGCGGCTTCTGTCAGCTGCCTGTAGAACTCCTCATCAGTCTCCTCATCCTTGTTCGGCGGTCTATAACAGACCCCCACCAGGATGCTTGCCTTGTTGGCCTTCCCTCTGATCCTAACCCATAGGGACTCAACCTTATCATTCCCAGCTTCAAGTTCCACAACACCAAAACACTCTCTAATATAGAGAGCCATACCACCACCCCTTCTGTGCTGCCTGTCCCTTCTGAAGAGCCTATAGCCAGACATTGCGGCACTCCAGTCATGAGAGTGGTCCCACCACGTTTCCGTGATGGCAACCAAGTCATAGCCTTCCTGCTGCACGATGGCTTCCAGCTCCTCTTGTTTGTTACCCATGCTGCGTGCATTAGTGTAGATGCACTTCAGTTGGGCCATTGCGCTCTCCCCCTGCCTTGCCATTGTTCCCCCTGGCACAGCTCCAACAAGCCTTCTTTCAGCCCCATCCCCCTTCTTACCTAGTTTAAAGCCCTCTCAATGAGCCTTGCTAGCTCCTGGGATAGGATCCGTTTTTCCCTTAGAGATAGGGACCCATCTGCAGCCATCAGGCCGCGTGCCGAGTAAAGCGCCTCATGGTCAAAAAACCCAAAATTTCTGTGTTGGCACCAGCCTCTGAGCCACGTGTTAATCAGGTGGGCTTTCCATGTCCTCTTGGTACCCCTCCCTCATACTGCAGGGATAGACGAAAACACCACCTGTACTCCCGCTCCATCCACTAACCGTCCCAGTCCCCTAAAGTCCCTTTTGATAGCCTTCAGGCTTCTCTCTTCAATATCATCACTGCCAGCCTGGACTATCAAAAGAGGGTAGTAGTCAGAGGGGCGAACCAGGTTGGGAAGCTTTCTGGCAACATCCCTGACCCTGGCCCCAGGGAGGCAGCAGACTTCCCCACGGGTAGGGTCAGGTCGACAAATAGGGCCCTCTGTTCCCCTGAGAACGGAGTCGCCTACTACGATCACCCTTTTATCTTTCTTGGTGGAGGCAGTCTTGAGGCGTGGAGTCGGCTTCCTTGCCCTAGGCATCCTCCTGGGTAGACTTTCTACCTCATTCTCACCCACCGGTCTCTCAAGCTCCAGAGCCTCAAATCTGTTATGTAAGGGCACCTGGGAATGTGGGGCCAGTAGGGGGGGGGGCGTTGCCTGAAAAGTCGAGCAGGGACCTGTCTCCATCCCTCCTCAACTTCTAGGTCGCCTCCCTCTGCCCAACAGCAACAGGGCAGGGGGTCCATCCCCTTTTGGGGTGTCTCGCCCCGGTACCTCTCCTTCAGGCCCTGCAGGGAGTCACTCCACCAGCCTGACTCCCGCTCACACTCCCTGATAGCACTCAACCTCTCCACCTCCTCTTTGAGTTCTGCCACCAGGCGGACCAGGTCATCCACCTGCTCGCGCCTCACACACACGGTGCCTCTGTCTCCCTCAGATGGCAGCAACAGGCTCAGACACTCCCTGCACCCAGAGACCTGAACTGCCGCATTGTTGAGCAGGCGGTCAGTCTGGGTGGCCACAGACTTTCTAGAGAGAGCGCTCTGCCTGGTGAACACCATCGCAGCCTAGCTAGCAGTCGACAGCCGTTAAAGATGTTGTTCTTATGGGCAGGGGGAAACTCTGCCCTCTCTGCCCTCCCTGCTCGCCCTGCCTGCGCGAACTGCCAGGCAAACTGCCGCGCCCCACCCTTCTGACGCACCACGCCCTGTTTGCCCACCCTGTTCGCCGCGCTCCTGGTCACTCGCGCTCCCTAGGGGCTGTTTTTGAACAGCCGGGGAGGGGGCGCTGCTGGCTCTGCCTATGCCTCATCAGCCTCCCTCGTGAGGGCTGCCGGGTCCTGGCAGATCCCTCGAGTGGCCTCGATGTCGGAAAAAAAAGCCCTGCCTGTCCTGATCCTCTGCTCCGCTGCAGAACGCGTCTGCCCCAGAGCCGATCGCCTCCGCAAGAACTCCTCATCAGTCTCCTCATCCTTGTTCGGCGGTCTATAACAGACCCCCACTAGAATGATTGCCTTGTTGGCCTTCCCTCTGATCCTAACCCATAGGGACTCAACTTTATCATTCCCAGCCTCAAGTTCCACAACACCAAAACACTCTCTAATATAGAGAGCCATACCACCACCCTTTCTGTGCTGCCTGTCCCTTCTGAAGAGCCTATAGGCAGACATTGCAGCACTCCAGTCATGAGAGTGGTCCCACCACGTTTCCGTGATGGCAACCAAGTCATAGCCTTCCTGCTGCACGATGGCTTCCAGCTCCTCTTGTTTGTTACCCATGCTGCGTGCATTAGTGTAGATGCACTTCAGTTGGGCCATTGCCTTCTCCCCCGGCCTTGCCATTGTTCCCCCTGGTACAGCTCCATCAGGCCTTCTTTCAGCCCCGTCCCCCTTCTTACCTAGTTTAAAGCCCTCTCAATGAGCCCTGCCAGCTCATGGTCAACTTGTCGTCCACCAGGACCCCCAGGTCCTTCTCCTCAGAGCTCCTCTCCAGCAGGTCGTCCCCCAGCCTGTACTGATACATCCGGTTGTTCCTTCCCAGGTGCAGGACTCTACACTTGCTCTTATTAAACCTCATTTGGTTTCTTCCTGCGCATCTCTCCAGCCTGTCTCTCTGAATGGCAGCACAGCCTTCTGGTGTGTCAGCCACTCCTCCCAGCTTTGTGTCATCGGCGTACTTGCTGAGGGCAGACACTATTCCCTCATCAAGGTCGTCGATGAAGATGTTGAACAGGAGGGGACCCAGCACCAACCCCTGGGGAACGCCGCTAGTCACAGGTCTCCAGCCAGACTCTGCGCCACAGATCACTACCCTCTGAGCTCGGACAGTCAGCCAGTTCTCAACCCACCTAACTGTCCACTCCTCTATCCCACACTTTCTCAGCTTTGCTATCAGGATATCATGGGAGACAGTATCGAAAGCCTTGCTAAAGTCAAGGTAGATGACATCCACTGATCTGCCCCCATCTACCCAGCTGGTGATGTCATCAAAGAAGGCAACGAGGTTGGTCGAGCACGACTTCCCCTAGGTGAATCCATGCTGACTACTCCTCATAACATTCTTCTCTTCCTTCTCTTCTTCCTTGGAGATGACATCCAGAACGAGCTGTTCCAACACCTTTCCAGGGACAGAGGTGAGACTGACTGGCCTGTAGTTTCCCAGATCCTCCTTCTTGCCCTTCTTGAAGACTGGAGTGACATTGGCTATCCTCCAATCTTCAGGCATCTCTCCTGTTCTCCAGGACCTTTCAAAGATGATAGAGAGTGGTTTGGCGACCACCTCTGCCAGCTCCCTTAGCACACGTGGAGGCATCCCATCGGGACCCATGGATTTGCATGCGCTGAGCCCACTCAGGCGCTCCCCAACTACCCTCTGGTCAACCGCGGGGGAGCCCTCCATATCCCTAGTCTTCCTTTTACTGTTTACATACTTAAAAAAACCCTTCTTATTATCTTTTATCTCTTTTGCAAGCCTCATCTCTAGGTGGGCTTTAGCCTTCCTCGTCGCGTCCCTGCAGGCCCTGACAACACTTCTATACTCCTCCCAAGAGGACAGGCCCGTTTTCCACGTTTCATAGACCTTCCTCTTCCTTTTGATCTTATCGATGAGCTCCTTGCTCATCCACGCAGGTTTCCTGCCCCCCTTCCCCAATTTCCTACTCTTAGGGATGCACCGATCCTGAGCTTGGAAGAAGTGCTGTTTAAATGTAGCCCAGCTCTCACAAGCACTCTTGCCATCTAGCAACCTAGCCCAGGAGATAGTCCCAAGCAGGTCCCGGAAGAGGTCGAAGTTGGCTCTTCGAAAGTCCAGGGTCCAAATCCTGCTACTAGCCTTACTTCTTCCACCAAGTTCCATCTTGAACTCCACCATCTCAGCTCATCTGGGGAGCTCAAGCGCTAGTGGATCAACTTGCTACAAGGTATATGTGTATTGGAATATACAATGTAGCAAAACGAGTTGTGAATGATTGCCTTGTCTGTAGGAGAGTGAACGCCCGACAAATGAGAAAAAGAGTGTTAGGAGGTCGAGAATTGGCACACCGACCTTTTGCCAAAATCCAGCTGGATTTCACAGAGCTTCCAAAAGTAGGAAGGTACAAATACTTATTAGTGATTGTAGACCATCTCATGCACTTTGTCGAAGCTTTCCCAACAACGAGGACAACGGCCCATGCCGTGGTGAAAGTACTGTTAGAAAATATTATCCCGAGATATAGGATTATAGAAACAATTGATTCTGACCGAGGTCCGCACTTTGTATCGAAAGTGTCCCAAGAAACTATGAAAGCTTTGGGGACAGATTGGGAATATCATACTCCGTGGCACCCTCAAAGCTCTGGAAAGGTGGAACGAATGAATGGTGAAATTAAAAAGCAACTAACAAAGCTTATGATAGAGACAAAAACCTCCTGGGTGAAATGTTTACCGCTTGCACTATTGAATATCCGGACACAGTCCCGAGCCGATGTCGGAATCTCACCTTTTGAAATGCTGTATGGCATGCCTTATGATTTAGAGATGCCATCTGATCACCCCCAGGTACAGGATATCCAATTAAAACCTTATTTAATACAGCTTATGAACCGACGGAGGGAGTTACAAGTCAAAGGCTTGGTGGCACAGCGTCCCCCGTTAGATATAGCAATCCATAGAATACAACCTGGAGACAAGGTTCTAATTAAGACACGGAAAGAAACGTCTTTAACACCACGGTGGGAAGGCCCCTGTGTTGTTTTACTTACCACAGAGACGGCTATCCGGACGGCTGAAAAGGGGTGGACGCATGCCAGTTGAATGAAAGGACCAATCCAGAAAAGCGAACGGGAAGCAGTCGCAGGCCCTGATGACTTAAAGCTCACGTTGAAACAAACTCAATAAGTATAATTTAACTGTCTGTGTATCGTAAAAAGGGGGAGTGGGACCCTGTGTGATCGGAGAAAGGTCACGGCTACCTGAGAAACTCCCCTGAAGAACACTACTGCTGCCGAGAAGAACCTGCACCTTGTAGTTCGCCGCAACCGAACTGACAAGCGAGGCAGAGAGTGAAACGGTGGGGAACTGCGTGGCCAGGTAAAGAACTCCGGAACATGAGCCCTAGCCACTTTTTGCGATACATAGTAATGGGTGCAATTGTTTTCACTGTTCCTGGGTCTGCGCACCCTCATAAATCTTTTCAATGGAGCCTAATTAGATGGGAAGATCACCATGTTGTGCAGCAGATAACTACTGCTGGAGGCCCTAGCTTTAAGGTCTCACTGTGTGACCTTGTAACATGGGGTCAAAATATAGTAAACGTGTTCTATTCAATCAAGCTTCTATTTGTGCCCTAGTTCTAACCCGGGAAGGCTGTATTGTAATTATCCAAATGAATACTATTGTGCTTATTGGAATTGCGAGACTATCGCCACAGACTGAAATCCCGGAGCTGGAGCAGATAAATATTTGAAGGCGGGGCACGGGCCACCGGGATGTAACGGGAGAAATAGGGGCAGACCACCACGACGCCATGGTGGAAGTCTACAGCACTACAGGTCAGATCACATGAATTGCAAATTTACATACATCAATGTAACCCAACCGGATGATCAAAGATGGACCCTAGGACAACATTGGGGAATCAGGTTTTATGAACCTGGAGCTGATAGGGGAGGTATAATATATATAAAGAAAGAAGAGACTAAGAACCCCCAACGGGTGGGACCAAATCAGGAACTGTCAGGGAGTGTTTTAAGGATTCAACCTACACAAGCTTTTGAAACACAAACTCCTAATAGCCCTAAACCACTGGAGGTTGTTAATAAATCAGTGGGCCCAAAATACAAGATTAAAAATGAAGGAATGACTGAGAATAACATGTGGAGAATCATGAATGCTAGTTATTATTTGTTGAATCAAACAAATCCAAATGTACCTAGACCTTGCTGGTTATGTCTTGATATAAGGCCCCCATATTACGACGCCATTGGGGATCTGGGAGAGGCCACCCGTTCAAGCGAAACCGACCCTCCACAATGCAATTGGGGAAGGGATGTAGGAATAACATTGACGGAAGTAACTGGGAATGGCAGGTGTGTAGGTACGGTCCCTAGTGAGAAGCTCCACCTATGCAGTATTACAGAGAAGGTTACACCAGAAAACAAAGAACAATGGTTAATACCCGCAGATAACGCTAGATGGGTCTGTTCATCGACGGGTGTTACTCCTCGCTTATCACTCAAACTCTTTGATGTGTCTCAAGATTTCTGTATACAGGTAATAATTGTACCAAGAATTCTGTACCATTCTGAAGAGTACGTATATAGCACACGGTAGCAGAGTACCATCTAACAAGAAGAGAACCAATCACAGCTGTAACACTGGCTACATTGATAACTCTGGGAGGTACCGGGGTAGGCACTGGAGTTGCCCCTCTGGTCAGACAAAGTCAGGAGTTCACCTCCCTACGCGTGGCTGTAGATGAAGATTTAACTCGAATTGAACAATCTATTACTGCCCTGGAAAAATTGGTAAGGTCACTATCAGAAGTTGTTTTGCAAAATCGTAGAGGACTAGATTTGATATTTTTGCAACAAGGTGGATTATGTGCCGCCTTGAAAGAAGAATGCTGTGTATATGCAGACCACACTGGAGTAGTGAGGGATACAATGATGAAGCTCAGAGAAGGATTGGAAAAGAGGAAACGAGAAAATGAAGCCAGGCAGAATTGGTACAAATCTTGGTTTAATTATTCACCTTGGCTTACAACTTTGCTGTCAATAATAGCAGGACCTTTGTTGTTATTAGTGTTAGGGCTAACCTTTGGACCATGTATTTTTAACCGAGTAATCGCGATGGTAAAAAGCCGTTTAGAGGCAGCGCATTTGATGCATATCCGTGCTAAATATGAACCTATAACTACGGATGAGGATGCAGAAACTTTAATGCTCAGTAGTCAGGCATACCAGGAATTAATGAACAAAATAACTAACTAAAAGAAAAAAGGAGGGATTGTGATGTATAAGGAATGTTTGTTCATTATTTCTCATGGCTATATTAAGAAGGGAACAAAAGGAGTCACCCAGGCGGCGGTAGGAACCTTGAGACATCCTGCCTGTTGATGTCTCAGACATAAGATTGAGAGAACCTTGTGTAAATAATACAACTGCCAAACCGATAACCCACTGCCCTATCTTAAGACAAACTAACATGACCAATTAAGGAGGAGAAAACACCACATACCAAGCAGAGGAAGACTACTGCCTTCATCCGCGCGACCACCAGAGGGACCAGAGACAAACCCCTAGCAACAATCCACGCAGCCGCAGTACTAGAAAGGGGCCACGTAACCCTGGAAGAACTTGATGATAAAAGGGGACTGCGAAAAAAGGGGGGGGGGGGGGGCGCACGCCGTTTGGAGGAGCATGGACTCCCCATCCGCCCAGCGCTGTTTTGCTTGCTGATTGCTTACTCAATAAACTAATTCTTTCTGGCTAAAAGAGTAATTTATAACACCAGCCACCCAGCGGGAGGACAGAGGAGAACACTACCTGCACCCCTGATCCCTTCAACATCCTTCCCAGGGATGCAAGGTCCTTTTTAATATTCTTCATTTTTCTAGTTGCAGCTTCCCGGGATCCAATCTGAATGACAACAAGAGGATAGTAGTCCTCTGGTTTAATGAGTTGTGGCAGAGCCTTCCTAACATCTCTGACACATACCCCAGGAAGACAGCACACCTCTCTGGATAGATTGTCTGGTCACAAAATCACAGAATCACAGAATAGTCTAGGTTGGAAGAGACCTCCAAGATCATCTAGTCCAACCTCTGACCTAACACTAACAAGACCTCCACTAAACCATATCACTAAGCTCTACATCTAAACGTCTTTTAAAGACCTCCAGGGATGGCGACTCAACCACTTCCCTGGGCAGCCCATTCCAATGCCTAACAACCCTTTCAGTAAAGATGTTCTTCCTAACATCCAACCTAAACCTTCCCTGGCGCAACTTTAGCCCATTCCCCCTCGTCCTGTCACCAGGCACGTGGGAGAATAGACCAACCCCCACCTCTCTACAGCCTCCTTTAAGGTACCTATAGAGAGCGATGAGGTCTCCCCTGAGCCTCCTCTTCTCCAGGCTAAACAACCCCAGCTCCCTCAGCCGCTCCTCGTAAGACTTGTTCTCCAGGCCCCACACCAGCTTCGTTGCCCTTCTCCTGGACTCTCTCGAGCACCTCCATGTCCTTCTTGTAGTGAGGGGCCCAAAACTGAACACAGGACTCGAGGTGCGGCCTCACCAGAGCCGAGTACAGGGGGACAATCACCTCCTTAGACCTGCTGGCCACACTGCTTCTTATGCAAGCCAGGATGCTGTTGGCCTTCTTGGCCACCTGAGCACACTGCTGGCTCATATTCAGCCGACTATCAACCAGTACTCCCAGGTCCTTCTCCGCCAGGCAGCTTTCCAACCACTCATCTCCCAGCCTGTAGCGCTGCTTGGGGTTGTTACGCCCCAGGTGCAGGACCCGGCACTTGGCCTTGTTGAACTTCATGCAGTTGACCTCAGCCCATCGGTCCAGCCTATCCAGATCCTCCTGCAGAGCCTTCCTTCCCTCGAGCAGATCGACACACGCACCTAATTTGGTGTCATCTGCAAACTTACTGAGGGTGCACTCGATCCCCTCATCCAGGTCATTGATAAAGATATTAAAGAGGACCGGCCCCAGTACTGAGCCCTGGGGGACTCCACCAGTAACTGGCTTCCAACTGGATTTGGCTCCATTCACCACAACTCTTTGGGCCCGGCTATCCAGACAGTTTTTAATCCAACGAAGCGTACGCCAGTCCAAGCCACGAGCAGCCAATTTCTTGAGGAGAATGTTGTGGGAAACAGTGTCAAAAGCTTTACTGAAGTCAAGGTAGATCACATCCACAGTCTTCCCGTCATCCACCAAGCACGTCACTTGGTCATAGAAGGAGATCAGGTTCGTCAAGCAGGACCTACCTTTCATAAACCCATGCTGACTGGGCCCAACCGCCTGGTTGCCCTGCAAGTGCCGCGTGATGACATTCAAGATAATCTGCTCCATGAGCTTCCCTGGCACTGAGGTCAAACTAACAGGCCTATAGTTCCCCGGGTCTACCCTCCGACCCTTCTTGTAGATGGGCGTCACGTTTGCTAGCCGCCAGTCGACTGGGACCTCCCCTGATAGCCAGGACTGCCAATGAATGATGGAAAGCGGCTTGGCCAGCTCCTCCGCCAGTTCGCTCAGTACCCTCGGGTGGATCCCATCCGGCCACATCGACTTGCGTACACCCAAGTGCTGTAGCAGGTCGCCAACCATTTCCTCGTGGATAGTGAGGGCCACATCCTGCTCCCCATCCCCTTCCACCAGCTCAGGGTACCAGGTATCCAGAGAACAACTGGTTTTGCCACTCAAGAGTGAGGCAAAGAAGGCATTGAGCACCTCAGCCTTTTCCTCATCTTTTGTAACTAAGTTTCCCCCCGCATCCAGTAAAGGATGGAGATTCTCCTTAGTCCTCCTTTTGGTGTTGATGTATTTGTAAAAACGTTTTTGTTATCTTTAACGGCAGTAGCCAGATTGAGCTCCAGATGAGCTTTGGCCTTTCTAATTTTGTCCCTGCACAGCCTCGCAACAGCCTTATAGTCCTCTTGAGTAGCCCGCCCTCTTTTCCAAAGATTATAAACCCTCATTTTTCTCCTAAGATCAAGCCACAACTCTCTGTTCAGCCAGGCCGGTTTAGTTCCGCGCCGGCTCGTCTTTGGGCATGTGGGGACAGACCGCTCCTGAGCCATTAAGATTTCCTTCTTGAAGAGTGCCCAGCCTTCCTGGACTCCTTTGCACTTCAGAACCACCTCTCAAGGGACTCTGCCAACCAGTGTCCTGAACAGCTCAAAGTCAGCCCTCCGCAAGTCCAAGACAGCGGTTTTACTGATCCCCTTCCTAGCTTCACCAAGAATAGAGTACTGAACCATTTCGTGGTCACTCTGCCCACGACAGCTCCCGACCACCACATCTCCCGCCAGTCCTTCTCTGTTTGTGAACAGAAGGTCTAGCGGGGCATCTGCCCTGGTAGGCTCTCTAACCAGCTGCGTCAGGAAGCTATCTTCCACGCTCTCCAGAAACCTCCTAGACTGCTTTCTCTGGGCTGTGTTGTGCTTCCAGAATATGTCTGGGAAGTAGAAGTGCCCCACGAGAACAAGTGCTGACGATTTTGCGGCTTCTGTCAGCTGCCTGTAGAACTCCTCATCAGTCTCCTCATCCTTGTTCGGTGGTCTATAACAGACCCCCACCAGGACGCTTGCCTTTTTGGCCTTCCCTCTGATCCTAACCCATAGGGACTCAACCTTATCATTCCCAGCCTCAAGTTCCTCAACATCTAAACACTCTCTAATATAGAGAGCCATACCACCACCCTTTCTGTGCTGCCTGTCCCTTCTGAAGAGCCTATAGGCAGACATTGCAGTACTCCAGTCATGAGAGTGGTCCCACCACGTTTCCGTGATGGCAACCAAGTCATAGCCTTCCCGCTGCACGATGGCTTCCAGCTCCTCTTGTTTGTTACCCATGCTGGGTGCATTAGTGTAGATGCACTTCAGTTGGGCCATTGCCTTCTCCCCCGGCCTTGCCATTGTTCCCCCAGCACACCTCTAACAAGCCTTCTTTCAGCCCCATCCCTTTTCTTACCTAGTTTAAAGCCCTCTCAATGAGCCCTGCCAGCTCCTGGGGTAGGATCCATTTTCCCCTTAGAGATAGGGACTCGTCTGTGGTCACCAGGACGGGTGCCGAGTAAAGCGTCCCATGGTCAAAAAAACCAAAATTTCTGTGTTGGCACCAGCCTCTGAGCCACGTGTTAATCAGGTGGGCTTTCCATGTCCTCTCTGTACCCCTCCCTGCCACTGCAGGAATGGACGAAAACACCACCTGTACTCCCGCTCCATCCACTAACCGTCCCAGTCCCCTAAAGTCCCTTTTGATAGCCTTCAAGCGTCTCTCTTCAATATCATCACTGCCAGCCTGGACTATCAAAAGAGGGTAGTAGTCAGAGGGACGAACCAGGTTGGGAAGCTTTCTGTCAACATCCCTGACCCTGGCCCCAGGGAGGCAGTAGACTTCCCTACGGGTAGGGTCAGGTCGACAAATAGGGCCCTCTGTTCCCCTGAGAACAGAGTCGCCTACTACGATCACCCTTTTATCTTTCTTGGTGGAGGCAGTCTTGAGGCGTGGAGTCAACCTCCTCGCCCTAGTCATCCTCCTGTGTACACATTCTACCTCATCCTCACCCACCGGTCTCTCAAGCTCCAGGGCCTCAAATCTGTTATGTAAGGGCACCTGGGAAGTTGGGGGCGGTAGGGGGGGGCGTTGCCTGTGAGGTCGAGCAGGGACCTGTCTCCATCCCTCCTCAACTTCTAGGTCGCCTCCCTCTGCCCGACAGCGACAGGGCAGGGGGTCCATCCCCATTTGGGGTGTCTCACCCCAGTACCTCTCCTTCAGGCCCTGCAGGGAGTCGTTCCAGCAGTCTATCTCCCGCTCACACTCCCTGATAGCACTCAACCTCTCCACCTCCTCTTTGAGTTCTGCCACCAGGCGGACCAGGTCATCCACCTGCTCGCACCTCACACACACGGTGCCTCTGCCTCCCTCAGATGGCAGCAACAGGCTCAGACACTCCCTGCACCCAGAGACCCGAACTGCCGCATTGTTGAGCAGGCGGTCAGTCTGGGTGGACACAGACTTTCTAGAGAGCGCGCTCTGCCTGGTGTAGACCATTGCAGCCTGGCTAGCGGTCGATAGCCGTTAAAGATGTTGTTCTTATGGGCGGGGGGGAAGCTCTGCCCTCTCTGCCCTCCCTGCTCGCCCTGCCTGCGCGAACTGCCAGGCAAACTGCCGCGCCCAGCCCTTCTGACGCACCACGCCCTGGTCGCCGCGCTCCTGGTCGCTCGCGCTCCCTAGGGGCTGTTTTTGAACGGCCGGGGAGGGGGCGCTGCTGGCTCCACCTACGCCTCGTCAGCCTCCCTCACGAGGGCTGCTGGGTCCTGGCGGCTCCCTCGAGTGGCCTCGATGCTGGAAAAAAGCCCTGCCTGTCCTGATCCCTCGCTCCGCTGCAGAATGTGTCTGCCCCAGAGCCGATTGCCTCGGCAAGTCGACAAATGGGAGCCTTAGTGCCCCTTTAGCAAGGAGTCTCCTATCACTAAGACTCTCCGTTCTGTTTCTGTGGCACTGGTTGTGATGCAGCGCCCCATCCGGTCCTGATCCCTATGCTCAGTACTTCCCCCAATCTTGACACGCTTCTCGGGGTTGATTCCCGGGTTCGGACTACTGTCCAGACCCTCAAACTCTTCCTTTTCCTGCCTGAGAGCCTCAAATCTATTTCCCAAGGACACCATGGGGGTTGGTGGCATCATGGGCGTCGGGGGGCAAACATCTCCTTCTGCTGCGAGCTGTGACAAGGGTCCAGCCCCTTTCTTCTTGTGGATCGTCAAGCCCTCTGTCCTGCATGTGATCAGCTGGGTCAGCTTCTACCGCTGGCAGCGTCTTAGGAGGGGGCTGCAGGGCATCAGTAGAGGCAGGTTGACACCTCCTGTCTGTTACACTCAGAGACTCCCAGGAGCCCCTCAGGCTGCAGATTTCTCACTGCAGCCCAGCCACCTGCTCAAGGAGTTCCTTAAGCAGGGCACACCTGCTCCCATGACAGCCCTTTCCTCCCTCAGGACCCAGGTGGGTCTCCAGATACCAGAGCTCCCTACAGTCACCTGTCTGGACTGCCACTTTCCCACTCTGGGGATCCACCTGAGTGCCCACATGAGCCCAGAGAGGCAGCATCTCCTCTGTTTGGGTTGCCGCCTCGGACCATCCACTGCGACGGGTGCTCACCATGGTGAATTCTAGGTGCAGAGAGGCAGCGGTCGCCCAGAAGAGCAGAGGAAGAGAAATGGGGGAGAGGGTCTTCCTTGTACTCCTCCCTGCCCTGCTTGAACTGCCCTTTGCCTACTGCCTGCGCTAACTGCCAAGCCGGTCCTGTTTGCGCGTCTTGTTGGCAGCGCTCCTGGGTTGCAGCGCTTCCTAGGGACTGCTCTTATAGCGTCAGGGGGTGGGTGGGCTGCTGTCACCCCTGGCTCCGCCCTCAGCACGTCAATGCCCACAGCGGCACAAGCACAGCTCCTGCCTGCTTGGGGGGAGGGGGCCGGGGCTGCGGCTGTGATAATCGTGTCCAACCGCCCTTCCAAAGCAGGTTCCTTAGAGCAGGCTGCCCAGGTAGGCGTCCAGATGGGCCTTGAATATCTCCGGAGAAGGAGACTCCACAACCTCCCTGGGCAGCCTGTCCCAGTGCCCCGTCACCCTCACTGTGAACGAGTTCTTTCGCATGTTGGTGTGGAACTTCCTGTGCTCCATTTTGTGGCCATTACCCCTTGTCCTGTCCCCACAAACCACTGAAAAGAGGTTGGCCAAATCCCTCTGTCTCCCACACCTCAGGTATTTATAAACATTGGTGAGATCCCCTCTCAGTCTTCTTTTCTCCAGGCTGAACAGACCCAGGTCTCGCAGCCTTTCCTCATAGGGAAGATGCTCCAGGCCCCGTATCATCTTTGTGGCCCTCCGCTGGACTCTTTCCAGGAGTTCCCTGTCTTTTTTTGTACCGGGGAGCCCAGAACTGGACACAGTACTCCAGGTGAGGCCTGACCAGGGCAGAGTAGAGGGGGAGGATCACTTCCCTTGGAGTCGACTTCCTTGCCTTAGGCAACCTCCTGGGTGGACTTTCGATCACTTCCTCACCCACCAGTTTCTCAAGCTCCAAGGCCTCAAACCTGTTGTGTAAGGGCACCTGGGAATGCAAGGCTGGTAGGGAGGGGGGTTGCTTGCGACGTCGAGTAGGTACCTGTTTCTATTCCTCTTCATCTCCTAGGTCCTCTCCCTTTGCCCAACAGTGACAGGGCAGAAGGCCCACCACTGTCTGGAGTGTCTCACCCTGGTGCCTTTCCTTCAGTCCTTGCAGGGAGTTGCTCCACTAGTCTATCTCCCACTCACACTCTGTGATAGCCCTTAACTGTGGTGGTTTTACTCAGGTGGGCAGTCGAGTTCCACCATGGCCGCTCTCTCACTCCTCCCTCCTCAAAGAGGAAGGGGGAGAAAATACGACACAAAGAGCTCGAGGTTTGAGATCAGAATGATTTAATTAAAGGGAAAAGGAATGGAAAAAAAAAAAAAAAACAGGCTGTGCGGAAGCACAGAGAGAAAGGGAGAAAAAAAGTTATTCTCTACTTCCCATCAACGAGTGATGTTTGGCCACGCCCTCGGAAGCAGGGCCTCAAAATGCGTAACGGTTGTTCAGGACAGCCCCCTCCCCCACGAGAGCCCCCTTTTTATTGCTGAGTGGGACATCAGGTGTTATGGAATATTCCTTTGGTTGGTTTAGGTCAGCTGCCCTGGCGATGTCCCCTCCCCATCACTTGCCCACCCCCAGCCTGCTGGCTCTTCGGGGCTTGGAGGGAGTCCTGATGCTGTGCCAGCACTATGCAGCAATAGACACAACACTGGAATGATACCAGTGCTGTTCCAGCTACGAGTGCAGAGCACAGCACTGTGTGGGCTGCTGCAGGGAAAGGTGGCTCCATCCCAGACAGACTCAGCACAACCTCTCCACCTCCTCCTTGAGCTCTGCCACCAGGCTGACCAGGTCAGCCACCTGCTTTACACCTAACACACATGGTGTCTCTGGCGCCCTCTGATGGCAGCAACAGGCTCAGGCACTCCCTGTACCCAGAGACCTGAACTGCTGCATTTTTGAGCGGCAGTCAGTCTGGGTTGCCACAGACTTTCTGGAAAGAGCTTTCTGCCTAGTGCAGACCATGGCTGGTTTAGCTACAGGTAAACAGCCGGTAGATATGCTGTTCTCCTGAGTGGGGAGGGATGCTCTGCCCTGTCCGAGCGCGCACTGCTGCGCAAACTGCCCTGAGTGAAGCACTATGCCCTGCACCTGCTCGCACCTCACGCAGGTGGTATCTCTGCCACCCCCTGTTGGCAGCAACAAGCTCAGCCACTCCCTGCAGCCAGAGGCCTAACAGCCGCATTTTGGGGCAGGCACTCAATCTGGGTTGCCACAGTCTTTTTGGCAAGAGCTTTCTGTCAAGTGGAGACCATGGCTAGATTTGTTGTCTGAGAGGCAGCCACTAGGTGAGCCAGTCTCCTGAGTGGGGAGGGATACTCTGCCCTTTCTGCTCGCATGGCCTGTGCAAACTGCTGCACCATGCTCTACTGCCACACCACACCGTGTGTGCCCATCCTGGTCATCCTGGGCTGCCGGCTCCTGGCAGCACACTCAGCTGCCTTGAATTGCCTCGATGCAAGAAATTGAGGAAACCCCTTCACAGAATCATAGAATGGTTTGGATTGGAAGGGACCTTGAAGATTACAGAATCATAGAATCACAGAATAACAGAATGGCTGAGGTTGGAAGGGACCTCTGAGGGTCATCTAGTCCAACCCCCCTGCCAAGCAGGATTTCCTAGAGCACATGCACAGGATGACATGCAGGAGGGTTTTGAATATCTCCAGAGAAGGAAACTCCACAACCTCTCTGGGCAACCTGTTCCAGTGCTCTGTCACTGTCACAGTAAATAAGTGCCCCCTCATATTGAGACAGAACCTCCTGTGCTTCAGTTTGTGCCCGTTGCCTCTCATCCTTTCACTGGGCACAACTGAAAAGAGTCTGGTTCCATTCCTTTGACACCCTCCCCTTCAGATATTTATATACATTGATGAGGTCTCCCTTCAGTCTTCTCTTTTCCAGGCTGAACAGGCCCAGTTCTCTCAGCCTGTCCTCACAGGACAGGTGTTCCAGTCCTCTAATCATCTTCATAGCCCTCCTCTGAACTTGCTCCAGTAACTCTATTTCCCTCTTGTACTGACCTACCAGATCACCTAGTTCTAGCCCCGCTGCCACGGGCAGGGACACATCCCACTAGACCAGGTTGCTCAAAGCCCCATCCAACCTGGCCTTGAACACCTCCAGGAATGGGGCATCCACAGCTTCTCTGAGCAACCTGTTCCAGGGCCTCACCACCCTCTGAGTGAAGAATTTCTTCCTAATGTCCAGCTTAAACTTACCCTCTTTTAGTTTAAAGCCATTACCCCTCGTCCTGTTGTGGTGGTTTTTACCTTTCTGGTCAGCTGAACTCCATCACAACCGCTCTCTCACTCCCCCTCCTTAGAAGAAGAGAGGAAGAAGAAAGTATACTGGGGAAAAAAAAAAACAACTCATGGCTTGAGATAAGGATGATTTAATTAAATGAGAAAAGGAAGAGGGAAAAAAATAAAATAAACAAAGGCTGTGCGAAAGCACAGTGAGGGAAAATAAATTACTCTCTTCTTCCCATCAACGAGCGATGTTTGGCCATGTCCTGGGAAGAAGGGCTTCAATATGCATAGCGGTTGTTTGGGAGGACAGATGTTTCCATAACGAGAGCCCCCCCTCTCCTTCCCCTTTCCCATCTTTTATTGCTGAGTGTGATATCATACGGTATGGAATATCCCTCTGGTTGGTTTAGGTCAGGAGTAACATTAGCCCTTCTACTCCCTCTGGGGGCCTGCCCAACAGAAACTGGAGCAGCAATTTTTCTAGGAGACCTCCTTCTTTCTGCTGTATTTCCTTGCAGCTCACATGCCCAAGTGGCTAGGGCAGAGGTAGGTTCACCATCCTACTTCCTCGTATCTTCCCCGTGGTCACGCAGATAAAACCACAGCGTGCCACGTGGTGCGTATCCTGGGTACTCTTTCCCTTGAGCAGGAAAATGCTGACTCTTAATAGTTGAAATACTACTCTGTCTAGGTGAGGAGGAAGATATATGTTCTTTGAGGTGGTGGACCTGCTGGGACAGTTTCTCCACAGCTGAGATGCAGGCCCGTAGTTGGGCAGAAGGGTTAATGTTGCCAGAAGGGCAAGGTAAAAACCACCACACTATCACTACACTCTCTGAGAGTCCCTCCCCAGCTTTCCTGTAGGTCCCTTTAGGTACTGGAAAGCTGCTATAAGGTTTTCCCCCCAACCTTCTCTTCCCCAGGCTGAGCAATCCCAACTCTCTCAGTCCATCTTCATAGCAGAGGTGCACCATCCCTCTGATCATCTTTGTGGCCCTCCTCTAGACTCACTATAATGTCCATGTCCTTCTTGTGCTGGGGGCCCCAGAGCTGAATGCAGGACTCCAGGTGGGGCTTCACAAGAGCAGAGCAGAGTGGGAGAATCACCTCACTTGACCTGCTGGACATGTTTCTTTTGATGCAGCCCAGGATACAGTTGGCTTTCTGGGCTTCAAGCACACGTTGCCAGCTCATGTTGAGCTTCTCGTCAACCAAGACCCCTGGGTCATTCTCAGGGCTGCTCTCAATCCATTCTCCACCCAGCCTGTATTTGTGCTTGTGACTGCTCTGACACAGGTGCAGGACCTTGCACTTGGCTTTGTCAAACCTCATGAGGTTCACACAGGCCCATCTCTCAAGCTTGTCCAGGTCCTTCTGGATGGCATCCCTTCCCTCCAGCGTTTCGACCGCACCACACAGCTTGGTGTCATCTGCGGTCTTGATGAGGGTGCACTCAAGCCATGTAACCAACAAAGATGTTAAACAGTGCAGGTCCGAGTACCAACCCCTGAAGAACAACGCTCATCACTGGTCTCCACCTGGACGTTGAGACGTTGACTGCAACTCTTTGAGTGAGACCATCCAGCCAATCCCGTACCCACTGAGTGGTCCATCTGTAAAATCTATGTCTCTCCAACTTAGAGACAAGGATATCATGCAGGACAGTGTTAAATGCTTTGTACTAATCTCAAGAAGGTCAAGAAGATCTTAAGAAGGTCTCAAAAATGCAGAGCCCAGACACTGTGTGGTGGTTTAACACTGATCGACAACTATGGTCCACCACGCTGCTACATTGCTCCCCCTCCTCGAGAGAACAGGGGGAAAATATGATGATAAATGTCTAATGGGTTGATATAAGGAGCAGTTTAATTAAAGGAAACAAAAATGGGGAAAAATGGAGAGAAAGAAAGAAAAAAAAAAGACATAGGTCATGTGGAAGCAAAAGGAGAACACATTTATCATCTACTTCCTAACTGCAGGCAATGTCCAGCCACTCTCTGGGAAGCAAGACCTCAATATGCATAGCAGTTGCTTCAGAAGACCAACAGTTTAATCGTGAGAGTCCCCCCCCAACCCGTCCTTCCCCTCCCTCAGCTTCTATTGCTGGGCATGACATCATACAGTATGGAATATCCCTGTGGTTGATTTAGGTCACCTGTCCTGGCAATGTCCCCTTCCCACCTCCTGCCAACCCCAGCCTACTGGCTTTGGGAGGGCATGGACTGGAGAGCCACGCTTGGTGCTGTGCCAGCACTGCTCAGAAACAGCCAGAATATTGTTGTGATATCAGGGCTGTTCTAGCCACAAAAGCAGAGCACAGCACGATATGGGATGCTGTGGGGAAGGTTAACTTCATCCCAGCCTGACCCTATAACACATTGCTGCTCAAACTACTGCATCTGCTGGCTGCCTCTGTTAGCTGTGCTCTTCTCAGGCTATCAAACCATTGTGAGAAGCAGGGGGGCTGCAGAGGACACATTTGCCTTTAATAGCCCTATTTGGCCTGTCAAGGAACTTTCTGGGTCCTGGTGTGAGAACACTGGTAACCAGCAACTTTCTGGGTCCTGGTGTGAGAACACTGGTAACCAGCTTTGGAGCGTATCTGCTCCCACGGGCTGCTGTTGCTCTGAATTGTGTCACCCTGCCAGAGCAGTCAGAGGCTGGGGTGAGTACCTGGCTTGCTGTCAGCGACTTGGCACATGCCTCCTTTGGCATCCCTAGTGCTGGGGAGCCGCAGGGCCACCCTGCCTTCTCCTGGGAAAGCCATCGGTGCTGCCTTGGGGAGATGGGCACAGGCCCACACCTTGCCAGGGGACTGTGGCTCAGCCCTCGGAGGAGGGCTGCCTGTCCCCAAAGCGTGGGCTGTCCCATTATGCTGGCGACACCCTGCTGACTGCACCCACCGAGCAGGATGTTGGGGAGGCATGGGGAAGTGTCATGGACACTGTGTGAGAGCAAAACTGCAAAAGTGATCCGTGGAGAGCACAACAATCCCATGCTGTAAGATGGGAACGATATATTTCCATGCTGGAAAAGCCAGGTACCCAGAAAATCAGTTTCTTGCAGGAAAAAATAGCCCAATAGGGCTGTCAAACGCAACTCAACCTAACCCTGAGCCATTAAGCCCTGACTGGGCTCAGGAAGTCCCTCCATATAAATAACTTACGTCTGAGAAGAGACAGTGTGCCTGGTTCACGAATGGGTCAGCCAAATACAAGGTAGAAGTGGTAGAAGGTCTTTAGTCCAGCTAATCAAAGTAGGGGAAGGACAATGGTCACTATGCAGTACTAACAGCTGTAGTAATGACGTTTGAGGAGACTCAAATTCTTACATTGTACCCAAAAATGCATTTGTTTTTTCCCTTGTAAAATCCCTTTGTGAAGCCTCACACTGCCACCATACCTCGCTGCTGTATATCAACGCACACGGAGTGCTGGATGTCCCTGTCCTTCAGCTGCACCAAAGCTCCCTGTCTGCTACGTCGCACCGGCAACTGGACTGCGTGGTGAAGTTTGCACCATCACTGTCATACGGGAGATGGGGCAAGGGGAATGGCAGGACATCTCTGGTGGTCCTAGCCCTAATGTCATTGTTCTACACGCATTGTTACAACCAATGTTTGTTTTACTTGTTGTTATTCTTGTTTATTATTATTTGCGGGACAGCTTTGTGTATGAGAAACTCTGTAGTAGCCAAACATTCAATCTGTAACTTTTAAGAAAGGTCAACTGTATGTAGATCAAGGCAGGGGGAACATAATGATCCTGAACAGAAGACCATTATACATCAAGAAATGAGGGATCCATATAACAATGAATCTGCATAGAACCCAGGTCTGTGCTGTGCTGAGCATATGGCATCACCTTTGGTCTCTGCCATGCCACACATCTCCTTCAGCTGCAGGACAAACTCAGCTGGGTGATGGTAACAGGAACCTGCAGGCGGCTCCCACTCAGACCTGGCGATTGCAACACCTGCATGACCTTGCCTTTACCTTAAAATGCAGCAATAAGTTCCCATGCAAACATCTTTTTTGCTTGATGGCAGAAATGAATAAAGTTGTTTTCATGTAAGAAAATCCTGTAATAGCCCAAATAACCAAAATGGGGCAATACTTTCTACTGGAAGGGTTTGTGTGTGGATGGGAGGCCAATCAATGCTGCACAACTGGGGGTTTCCAGCATCTAGAGGGACACAAGATCTATAATGTTCTCTTTATATAAAAGATATATATTGTTCTGTCATATATTCCCTTTTCTTTATATTGTTAGCTCTAATAAACAGCGTTTTAAATAGTATTTTACAGAGTCTGAGTGCTTTCTTACTTGGATCTTGACAGACAAGTACCTCCCTTTGCAAAACAGGTCTGGAAGGTTCCCATTTTTCAATAGAAGTGATTTGATGATTTAACACTTACCTCTGAATTTTGCAGTTAATGAGCTAGGGATTGTTGTTCCCTGTTTGACAACTCAAACCCAGTAGGCAACATGCTCACAATTCTTCTCCAAATACGTTTGCCTACATTATTTGATCAACCACCTCTTGTAAAGTATAAGGGCCAATATGAAGTAATTCTTTTACATTAGTATTGTGAGAGTATTCAAGCATGGCTGTCTGATCCTGGCTTTCAGGCTGTTACTTCACCTTTTCCACTGAGTTGGCACCCTGCACATCCTAGAGTCCTCCACTGGCTGAACATTCAACCAACATCAACACTGCTTCCTGTCAAGAAGGGGTCCTCAGCAGGCAGAAGAGACAAATTTGTTTTCTCCCTTTCCACCTGCAGCAGGGAAGAAACCTAAATGAGCTCTCCTTTAGATTTGTGGAGACGGAGAAGGACGTACCTAACAAGAACAAAAGGTTTGTGTACATGAGGTATGAGTGTACTCCGCCATATCTCCATACATTTTTACAATTTATCTTTCATTTTGAATACAAAACAGATATCTTATGAGTTAATGGATATGATGGCTTGCCATTTCCATGTTTGGCTTTTCATGCTTATTGCTGGCATCAAACGACTCACACCATTAGAAACCATAGCCAGACCTTAGTGGTCCACAGTCCCTGGTGCTCTGACAAGAGAGCCACGAGAGTTGTCACATTGCTTCCAGTCACAGAAAAATACATGTGTTGCTCTCCTGGCAGAAAAGCTGCACCCTCAGAAAGCTCCTTATAGCTCAGGGTTGAAGGAGGACTGGGGTGCAGACTGCAAAGAACAGCAGTTTCTGGAATCTGAAAAGCTGAAGACTGGTGACATCTTGAGGAGAAGCTGCAGTGCTCAAGCGATGTAGAGAGGGGAGAAAAGGACAAAAGAGGAGGTAAAGATTTTCTGCAAGCTGCAGTGCTCAAGTGATGTAGAGAGGGGAGAAAAGGACAAAAGAGGAGGTAAGGATTTTCTGGAGAGGTGGAGCTAAGGCAGAGTAGTGTATGGGGTGAATAAAGGCAGCCTTGCCCAAACAGTGCAGCAAACTTGCAGGCATGAGAAAAGTTTGAAAAAGAAAGTTGAGTCAAACAGTAAAAGCTCATCAAAGGTCTGAAGTAAGCCAGGGAACAGCATTGTGTTCGATGGTGGTACACTCACTCAGAAGTCTAATCCTGACTCTTGAAACTCCTTCTGGATGATATTCAGCTGGAAAATGACTCCGTGTTTACTTTTTGCTCGCTTTGATTCAGCCTGTTGCACTCAGTCATATCTTCAGAAAAAAGACCAAAAAGAATGTGAAAGGCCATATCTGACCCCCCTCTCATCCTTACTCTCTCCACAGAAAAAAAGACAGAGTAGGAAAAGACAAAAAATTACTCAAGCCAAATAGTTTTCCTCTGACTCTTCTTGGGAAAAAAAAAAAATCATGGAAAATATCTGGGTGGTTGAACATACATTCACAGAATGAACTATGCCACTTAATCAGAGGTCTGAAGTCAGCCTGGGTCCCTCTAAACCAGCTGTTCATCCACTAAGAGCAGGCCTGTCTCAAGTTAGCTCAGGGAAGAAGAAAGGACACAGAAGTAGAGCCAAGAATCAGATGTAAAACATTTATTTCTGGCTTCCTGCCTTTCCAGGACTCTCTCACAATGCTGGTTTCCTCAGTGGAGTATTTTGGCAAAGGATGCTCACAGAGCCTGGAATCTGAACTATGTAGGCAGCAGTCAAGAGCCCCTCTGTGTGGCTCCCTGAATCTTGCTTTGGTTTATCTTATCCTCTTATTTGATTTATCTTATCCTCTGCCCCTGCCCCTGTCTCTGGGATGTCTTCGGGGTCCTGCTGAGGGCTCCACAGCTAAACTACAATAGCCTGCACACTCATGGCACTATTCATCCAGACAGAAACAGTTATCAGTATCATCATTGGTTATCTCCAGCATCTTTGGGAACAACACACTAAAAGTCATGAAAAGAAATAAATAAAAATAAATAAAATCTGGATAGCATTTGGAATATCTCAAATGATGCCAGAGGTTTTCCAAAACACTCTTAGGGAATCCGGGCTGATGTGTCTGCCATACCCCATCGCCTTAAGCCAATCACTCCTGCAGTGGATAATAAGATTTCAAATGTGCTGTTTAATTTGCAGATGTCTAGCGCTGAGTGATGGAAGTTGCTATGGACATATAAGATATTAAACATTGCTAGAACATCAGACATTGTCTCTGTGTAGTAGAAAATGGCTTGTTTTTTCATTGAGATTTAAAATTTCAACTGTTGTTTTTAAACATCTGTGTGCCAGTCCAATTTAATGCATAATTCTGTTACCTCTTTTGTAAGAAACATTGTTATAATAGATTTGACTTATAACTAGCCCGTGTAGTTGGCAGAGACTATATAACTCTGTTATGATGCTTCACAAAAACACTGCAAATATAATACATTCATAAATTATTTCTTACTGACGTAAAAATCCCATCCCTTTCCAGTTGAGCTCCCCTGTGCTGAAAGAAAACAGAATGGCACATATTTCCCTGGTAGCAAAGAGCAAAAGCGCAGAGTCTGCTGAAACACATACTGGCAATTAATCTGCTGAAGGGTTAATGTTCGCAATGTGGTGTTCATTCTCTTACAATTTTAGTTAAAAAAAAATAAAAAAATAAAAGTGATTAGAACAACAAAAAAAGGATATTCAGTTACATTTATTTCCCAACCTGCAATTATTTGTTCTTTCATTTAATTTGAGTTAAAAATACAGAAAAAAAAAGGAAACGCTGCATCACTGTGTCACTTGCATGAGCTATTGCTGTTTGTTGATCCCTCCCTCAAGAAAACACAAAAGAGACCACTATTCTCATCACCTCTGCCACCTGTAAAAGAACTCAGCTGTGTAAGCTAAAATGAGGTATATCAAAGCAACTTTGATCACTTTATTAGCTGTCAAGCCCCCTCCAAAGCCAGCACTGTCTGCCTTAATGGGTTGTATTACTCTCAAATGTCATATTTAATGTGTGTTCCTCCACATCTCTGATACTGTCTGAGGAGCTGACTGGGTAGCACAGCACCAAGAGCCTCGCAGGTGGGTCTGATAGTTTCAGTGTGGTCCTGTTCCTCAACAGCATGTGGTTTAATTGCAGAATTAGTGAAACAGGGGCATCGCGAGAGTTCATCTACCTTTTTGTGCACAACCACAAAGTCATCCTGCAGCATAGATTTGAATGAGTTATATGAGCATAAACAAATATATTTATATTCACAAGGCTACCAACTCTTTATCATGAAACAAAAACACCTGCCAGAAGCGCTTTATTCTTACTCGATAATCACAGCGCAACTAGGCATGAGACAAAGACATCTTTTAAAGGGATATTTTTATGCACCAGGCATGCTGTGGAGCATCTGAGGCACCACAGTCTAAATTTAGTTACTAATTAGAAAAACACTTTCCACAGATGTCGTAAATCACCCAACAATCTGACAACTGTCTCTTTTAAAAAGAGCGTGTTATACCCATTAGTAAAGCAGCCACCACAGAATTTGACTTCTCTTGCCCAATAGCCCCAGCAAAGGGATCATCACTCATGTAGGTAACTTCTTGGTTTCCACTGATAAAATTACTTCTTAGCTACCTTAGGCTAATACTGAAATTTTGCCTTTGGTAAGAAATATCACTGAAGAAACTGAAGAAGTATGTAATAAAACAACATTCTTCCATCAGTTTCTAGAGTTTTATAAATTTTTATCTCTATCTCTTGTTTTTCAGGCAGTTAGGACACAATCAGATCTCGATTTCATGTTTTCCTCCAATAATACCTGATTTGGAAAACTCCTTTTTCATACATAAAAGCTGAAATGCTGAGGCACTCTCATGGTTCCAGGAGACAGGTCCTTGAGAAGTCATCATTTATAGTGAGAGCAAAATAGCAAAGTTGGCACCTAGAAATGATTAAGTAAAGTTGGAATAAAAGTGCAGTAGAGGGAATGGGATAAAAGTTACTGGTGGTGGGAAAATGGCTTTTTGTGTCACATAAGAAATCTTGAATTTTCAAAGAAAATAATATCTCAAATATTTCAGCTGAGAGAAAAATCCCTTGTTAAATGTTACAGAGATGATTTATGTGAACTGTGGTTCAGTGGCCAGATGTACTCCTTTTTTATTTTTTTTTTTTTATTTGAGCTGGGTTATATTTCCCACAGTGTCTCATCTTGGAGAGGAAACCGGCTGAAGAAACTCATGAAGGATTGTATGGCCAAAGGCGCATTTTGAGAAATGTAATGCGTACCTGGATAGCCAAGAAATGGAAAAGTATAAGCACACAAGGAATCTGTTCTGCAGCATTGCTGAGGAACACTAGTGACACGTACCCTGAAATACTGTGCTCTTGGCCAACTCTTCATTCCAAGTTTTCATTCTTAGCCTCTCAGTTTTCCAAACAATAATATATATTATGTGTGAGAAAGCCTCCCCCTTCAGGAAAAAAAAAAAAAAAATCTAAATTCAAGTTTTGACATTTTTTTTCAACTAGCCTTGGAAAACATGAATTACATCCATCAAGAACACGTATCCTTCACTGCTTTTGGTTTGGTTGGTTTTGTTTTTAGTTCTAAGCCAACTTCTACCAATTCCCAGTACTTCATTAAATCATATTTTAGAAGGAACTTGCTAAAACAAAGATATAGTGTACACTAAACAAAGGCTTTAGGATTTGTCTTCAGGGTAATAGCAATGGGAAATATCTGTAGACCAAGTCTAGTGTACTTCTTAGTGAGATGAAAGATGCAAGGATTTAGTGATTATTGACTCTTAAAAAGCCCAGAGACTTCAATTAGCATTGGTTTACCGACAATTATACACTTAGGCTAAGCTGTGCAAGCCCTTCTTATAGTTGTGCAAGCACCTCTCACAGTTAGTGGGAGATAGAAGGGAACTATACAAAGGAGGTTCATCCTACCACCTCAGATATCTCTTTTAGGTATCTGGGACAAACTGCCTGTGTTAAGAGCTATTCAGGGATATTCCCTATGGAAAATTTGTTGAGAAACTTTTTGCATATGGAACACTTTGGGATTTCCTTCAGTTGAAAATACTTCAGTGTTAATGTTTTGCTCATACAAAAAGGTGCATTTCTGCAGTATCTGATAATCACAGCCCCCTCCAGGGACACATTCTTATACAAGTAATTTCTGAACATGTGATCGGCTATGTCTGCTATTTTAGGTTTTCTTTAATAAATTTCCAGTTGACTTTTTCACCTCTTCTACATACACACAGCTATAATTTAAATAAGCCCAGCGGCATGTACCTGTATTCTCTATTTTGGGAGATACCTATAAAAAGAGTTGTCTCTGACTTAATTTTAGCAGTTTAAATTCATCTGGTGTGAATCTCTGTAATTGGTCTGGGGATTCTTTAAGATGAGTTAGCGGAGAGGACTTTATTTTGGAAACCTGAGGCATGTTGCTTCACCACAGCTACTCGTCTAGGTCTAACAGTATTGTTTCTGTTCCCTAGCCTAGAAGAACATCTCACCAAGTATCAGGTGTTCAAGGGATAATCCCAGAATCCAAAAATTCACTTTCCTTCAATATTTGCATACAGTCAGTCACCTTAGTGAGTGTTCTGGCTTCTAAAGCTGTTCACTAATACACTCCCTGAAAGCAAATCCAAACCCAATCAAAGAGGATTAGCCCTCTCTGTCCTGTGAGGTGGCCATTCTGCTCCTAGCATTTTTCATCTCAGTCACTGATTTCAGTTTTTGAGATTCACAGCTCCGTTCCCCTGGGAACCAAATTCATGGATACATTATATGCAAGAAACTCCGAGAACAGAGAATGGCTTGTCTGCTAAAATAAACACAGCTGTGTATGCTAAGTGGCACATAACTGTTTATATCCAAATTTGGGCTATCGCACAACAGACAAAATAAATATCTCAAATCAAAAGAAAATTGTTGTTGTTTTTGCCATTTCCTCTTACCTAAAGCAATTATACAGATGCATGATTTGGGACTAGACAAGAAGATAAGAAGAAATAATTTGCATGCTTTTGTAGGAGTATCATTTAATGATATTTAAAGTCCTTGTATTACTTCAACAGGCATGGAAACACTGAAGAGTTTCTGAGAATGTATGTGATGATGCCATAAAACACTAAATGATCATCTTTCATCTTATTTTCCTTTCTTTGTACATGGCTTGTGAGTGTATTAGATGAAAATTCTATACATAGCTTTTCTCAGAAATTTTTGCCAGCAGTTAACACTAGCTTTCTACACCCAGAAAGCTGGAAAAAAAAACCACAATGAAAATATTTTCTGTCCCAAGAGGGAAAATCATTTCTTGTCATTCTTGTTTATCAGAGTGAGTACTTATTTGTCAAAATGAGATAGCAGTATTCATTTATCACAATAAGATATCAAAAATGTCATATAACTTTGCATAAATTCATGTCATGGTTTTGTCTGGGATAGCCTTAATTTTCTTCGTAGAGGCTTGCATGATGCAGTGTTTTGGATTTTTGGAAGGGGGGATGTTTGGAGTGGTGGTGTTTGTCTTCCCAAGATACTGTTAGGCGTGCTGAGCCCTGCTTTCCTGGGAGTGGCTGAACACCTGCTTGCCAATGGGAAGCAGCGAATGAATTGCTTGTTCTGCTTTGCTTGTGCACACAGTTTTTGCTTTACGTAGTGAACAGTCCTTATCTCAAGCCACTTCTCGCACTTTTACCTTCCCAATCTCTGATCTTTTAAAGGGATATCCAGATCGAGCTGTTCCAACACCTTTCCAGGGACAGAGGTGAGACTGACTGGCCTGTAGTTTCCTGGATCCTCCTTCTTGCCCTTCTTGAAGACTGGAGTGACATTGGCTATCCTCCAGTCTTCAGGCACCTCTCCTGTTCTCCAGGACCTTTCAAAGATGATAGAGAGCGGTTCGGCGATCACCTCTGCCAGCTCCCTTAGCACACGTGGAGGCATCCCATCAGGATCCATGGATTTGTGTGCAATGAGCCCACTCAGGCGCTCCCGAACCACGCCCTCATCAACTAGGGGTGTGCCCTCTATTTCCCAGACTTTCTCCTCCCTCCAGGGTCCAGGAGTCCCAGGGGGGAGTCCTTGAAGCAAAAAAAGCATTCAGTATCTCCGCCTTCTCAGCATCTCCCATTACCAGGACACCCCCCTCATTCAGCAAGGGACCCACATTATCCTTAGTCTTCCTTTTACTGTTTACATACTTAAAAAAAACCCTTCTTATTATCTTTTATCTCTTTTGCAAGCCTCATCTCTAGGTGGGCTTTAGCCTTCCTTGTCGCGTCCCTGCAGGCCCTGACAACACTTCTATACTCCTCCCAAGAGGACAGGCCCGTTTTCCACATTTCGTAGACCTTCCTCTTCCTTTTGATCTTATCGATGAGCTCCTTGCTCATCCACGCAGGTTTCCTGCCCCCCCTTCCCCGATTTCCTACTCTTAGGGATGCACCGATCCTGAGCTTGGAAGAAGTGCTGTTTAAACGTAGCCCAGCTCTCACAAGCACTCTTGCCATCTAGCAACCTAGCCCAGGAGATAGTCCCAAGCAGGTCCCAGAAGAGGTCGAAGTTGGCTCTTCAAAAGTCCAGAGTAGCAATCCTGCTACTAGCCTTACTTCTTCCACCAAGTTCCATCTTGAACTCCACCATCTCATGGTCGCTGCACCCCAAGCTGCCCCCAACCTTCACATCCCTAACAAGCCCATCCCTGTTGGTAAGGACAAGGTCCAGAAGCACCCACTGCCTCGTCAGTTCCTCCAACACCTGTGTCAGAAAATTATCTTCAATGCATTGTAGGAACCGTTTGGACTGCTCGTGCCTGGCTGAGTTGCTTACCCAACAGATGTCTGGATAATTGAAATCCCCCATGAAGCCAGCGCCTGTGATCATGAGGCTACTACCAGTTGCTTGTAGAAGGCCTCATCAACCATGTCCTCCTGATCTGGTGGCCTGTAGTACACCCCCACAACAGTGTCCCCCATACCAGCCCACCCCTTAATTCTCACCCACAAGCTCTCCACTTGTCCTTCACCCTCCCCCAGCTGGAGCTGGGTACACTCTAATTGCTCCCTCACATAAAGGGCAACCCCACCCCCTCGCTTCCCCAGCCTGTCTTTCCTGAAAAGGACCTAGCCCTCCATGACAGCATTCCGGTCATGCAAGCTCTCCCACCACATCTCTGTGATTGCAATGAGATTGTGGCCCTGTGACTGAACACAGATCTCAAGCTCATCCTGTTTATTTCCCATGCTCCACGCATTGGTATACAGGCACTTTAGGGAAGCAGCAGGTGCAGTTACCTCTGGAGGGATGCAAGAAGAAGATTCCGGACTGGTTATCAAGATCATTACCTTCTCTGAGGAGCCCTCAGACAATCTATGGGACAACTCAGAGGTTTCTTTCCCTGCTATCTTCAACAGTGACAGCAGTGACAACTTCCCCCAGCCCTTCTCTGTCACTTGTAGCTCCCCTCCCTTCCCTCATCAAACCTAGTTTAAAGCCCTGGTAATCAGCCCAGAGAGCTTGCTCCCCAACACACTTGTGCCCCACTTGCTGAGTTGGAGTCAGTCATCAGCCCACATACCTGGCTTCTCAAAGGACTGCCTAAGATCGAAATACCCAAATCCCTGGTCTGGACACCGCCCCCTCAACCAGTCATTTACCTGTCCTGTTCTCCTCCCTCTTTCTGGGTCCCAGCCACCCAGCGGGAGGACAGAGGAGAACACTACCTGCACCCCCAATCCCTTCAACAACCTTCCCAGGGATGCAAAGTCCTTTTTAATATTCCTCATTTTTCTAGTTGCAGCTTCCCAGGATCCAATCTGAATGACAACAAGAGGATAGTAGTTCTCCGGTTTAATGAGCTGTGGCAGAGCCTTCCTAACATCTCTGGCACATGCCCCAGGAAGACAGCCCACCTCTCTGGATAGATTGTCTGGTCGACAAATGGGAGCCTCAGTGCCCCTCAGCAAGGAGTCTCCTATCACTAAGACTCTGTTCTGTTTCTGTGGCACTGGTTGTGATGCAGTGCCCCGTCCGGTCCCGATCCCTATGCTCAGTACTTCCCCCAATCTTGACACGCTTCTCGGGGTTGCTTCCTGGGTTCGGACTATTGTCCAGACCCTCAACCTTTTCCTTTTCCTGCCTGAGAGCCTCGAATCTATTACTCAAGGACACCGTGGGGGTTGGTGGCATCGTGGATGTCGGGGGCAAACATCTCCTTCTGCTGCGAGCTGTGACAAGGGTCCAGCCCCTTTCTTCTTGTGGGTGGTCCAGCCCTCTGTCCTGCATGTGATCAGCTGGGTCAGCTTCTACCCCTTGCAGCCTCTTAGGAGGGGGCTGCAGGGTATCAGCAGGGGCAGGTTGACACCTCCTGTCTGTTACCCTCAGAGACTCCCAGGAGCCCCTCAGGCTGCAGATTTCTCACTGCAGCCCAGCCACCTGCTCAAGGAGTTCCTTAAGCAGGGCACACCTGCACCCACTACAGCCCTTTCCTCCCTCAGGACCCAGGTGGGTCTCCAGATACCAGAGCTCCCTACAGTCACCTGTCTGGACTGCCACTTCCCCACTCTGGGGATCCACCTGAGTGCCCACATGAGCCCAGAGAGGCAGCATCTCCTCTGTTTGGGTTGCCGCCTCAGACTGGCCGCTGCGACGGGTGCTCACCATGGTGAGGTCTAGGTGCAATGAGGAAGCGTTGCCCGAGGAGAGGAGGGGAAGAGAAAGGGAGGTGGGAAATGGGGGAGAGGGTCTTCCTTGTACTCCTCCCTGCCCCGCTTGAACTGCCCTTTGCCTACTGCCTGTGCTAACTGCCAAGCCGGTCCTGTTTGCGCGTCTTGTTGGCAGCGCTCCTGGGTTGCAGCGCTTCCTAGGGACTGCTCTTATAGCGTCAGGGGGTGGGTGGGCTGCTGTCACCCCTGGCTCCGCCCTCAGCACGTCAACGCCCGCGGCGGCACAAGCACAGCTCCTGCCTGCTTGGGGGGAGAGGACCGGGGCTGCGGCTCTGACCAAGAGGCTTTGTGCCGCGTTATTGGGGGCGTTAGGGGTTGGCTCCGTCCGTCTCCCTGCCAGGAGCCCTCGCTGCAGCCGATCCGCGCGAGGTCCTCGTTGAAAATTTGCCGACGACACTAAACTTGGAGGAGTTGTGGACTTGGATGAGGGTGGAAAGGCCTTGCAGAGGGATCTGGACAGATTGGAGAGCTGGGCGGTCACCAACCACATGAAGTTTAACAAAAGCAAGTGCCGGGTCCTGCACCTGGGACTGGGCAACCCTGGCTATACGTACAGACTGGGCGATGAGACGCTGGAGAGCAGCCCCACAGAAAGGGATCTGGGGGTTGTGGTCGATAGCAAGTTGAATATGAACCAGCAGTGTGCCCTGGCAGCCAGGAGGGCCAAACGTACCCTGGGGTGCACCAAGCACAGCATTGCTAGTCGGTCGAGGGAAGTGATTGTCTCACTCTACTCTGCGCTGGTGCGGCCTCACCTCGAGTACTGTGTGCAGTTCTGGGCACCACAGTACAAGAAGGACATTAAACTGTTGGAGAGTGTCCAGAGGAGGGCGACGAAGATGGTGAAGGGCCTAGAGGGGAAGACATATGAGGAGTGGCTGAGGTCACTGGGCCTGTTCAGCCTGGAGAAAAGGAGGCTGAGGGGGGACCTCATCGCAGTCTACAACTTCCTCGCGAGGGGGAGTGGTGAGGCAGGTGGCCTATTCTCTGTAAACACCAGTGACAGGGCCCGCGGGAACAGTGTGAAGCTGAGGCAGGGGAAGTTCAGCCTGGACATCAGGAAGAGGTTCTTCACCAAGAGGGTGGTCGCACACTGGAACAGGCTCCCCAGGGAAGTGGTCACTGCACCAAGCCTGTCTGAATTTAAGAAGAGATTGGACTGTGCACTTAGTCACATGGTATAAACTTTGAGCAGACCTGTGCGGTGCCAAGAGTTGGACTAGATTATCCTTATGGGTCCCTTCCAACTCAGGATGTTCTATGATTCTATGATTCTATGATTCTATGACATTGGTGGTAGGGGATGGTTGGATCAGATGATCTTGAAGGTCTTTTCCAACCTTAATGATTCTATGATTCAAAAGACTGATAGTTTTCAAACAGGTGTCTATTTTTACTCTTTCTATCAGTATACTGATGGTGGGACTAAGCATCTTGGTCAGACATGATGGATACTGCAACACTTGATCAGAAAAGTCATCCCCAAATTGCTCATGGGCTCATCCAGTTAGGATATTGAGCCTGAAATCATCCTCTCTTTTGCTTCCATTACATCTGAGAAGGAATCTCTCATGTCCCTTTTGAAGCCATGTCAAAAAGCCAGACCTAGTTTGAGGTGGCACTGTGTCATGGCTTCTCGGAGACAGGAAGTTCTTGCGGTTTGTCTGTCCAAGATCCCTCCAAATGTAGAACTGAACAGCTGGGTGTTAGGGACGGCTGTTTCTGCCAGTCCTGTCTGTAGGTGTTTCTAGTCAGAAGGCTAGTGATCATAAACGTTGGATTTTAGTGTGGCTAAATTAAGCAGAGAACACACTGAGTGACATCCATGTGCTCCAGGAGAAATATTTATTGCACTGCAACAGGAGAAAATGGGTTGAAGAACTAGGCAGAGATGCAGCTCAGTCTAAATTTAGTTTCAGAGATAATATAGGTGTGTCTTTTGCTGCTTGTATTCCCAGTGATTTCCCTGAAGCAGAATCAGTCTGGGTAGTGGTTAATATGTTATTCATGCCTTTATGTTCTCTATAAACTATTTAAGATGTACCAGGGATGGATCTTTCTACATAGCCTCTGAGGTTCTGGGCAAGTTATAACCAATTGCTTTTCTTTGCTTAACCCTGTTTATTAAAGAATGCAGAAAAAGAGGAGAAACCTTCCCATTGTCATATATGCCTGTCCAAAATGTTTTTCAGGGAACAAAAACATGCACGTTCAAAGGCAGTCTTGAAAAGTCCTGAAAAAAGACTAATAGTGCAGGAAACTGTGGAAGAGACAGGAGTGGCAGAATCCTGATGAACATAGAATAGCACTGATGGGGCTTTATTAAACTTTTATTAAAAATGCTGAAGGCTTGGAGGAGAAAGAAAGCTTAAACTTGATTTTCATGCAGTTTAGAGGGAGGTAGAGAAGCAGATCAGTAGTTACAGCTGACCTGATCTAGTGCAGGCAACAGTCCTGCTGTAAACAGGTATTTGGAGTAGATGACCTTCAGATGTTCCTTTTACCTAACATTTCTGAGAATCTTTGAATTCTTGAAGTGTCAGGTAGTGATATGCAATGTTTCTGTGTATGTGTGTGGTTTTTTTTTTTTCCTTTATTGAAAAGTACGAATACATTGCACACATTTTCAAAGACCTCTCCTGAAGACCTTCTTGCAGGGATCAGGGCAGCTCACAGAGGAAGGAGTGAGATGCACAAGAATGAGTAAGGATGTTGCACAAGCACTGTGAGGGTTGAAGGGTACAGATTCTTGGTGGGCTTTATAGTGGGATACAGAATTGTTAATTTTTTTGAACATGAGTAAAGAAAGCTGGTAATTATTACCAGGTGAGAACCATTGGTTGTTCTGTGGGTGTGCTTGCCAGGTCAGTCCTATAAGGAAAAGTTTCCAGATCGTGTACTAATGCTGACAAGGGTTAGCATGAGCTGGCAACATAATATGTGGTCTTATCAGAGAGGATGAAGCCTAGGCACCTGGGGAAACATCATCATTAGCCTTTGTGCTTCAAATGACCTTTCCAGATGAAGGATGATGCACATGTACGAAGCCACTTGAGGACACTAGGTGTCTGTTAAGGTGGAAGAATATATTATTCATGACTCCCAGAATAGCTATAGCTGTGGTTTTTTGTCTCTGCTGTCCTAGGACAGCAGATACGGACCTCATGCAAATCCTGCCCCACTTCTAGTTGCGGCTTTCCTGCAATCAAGGAGCTATTTAGAAGAGCTCAGTGCCTTTCTCCAGAGTGCAGAGCTTAACCTCCTGCTCCTGAAAGCAGCTGAAAAGCACCCTGTGCCCCTTTTCTTGTTTTCAAAGGCAGGAAGTATTGCCAGAAGTGGGAAAAAAAAAAAAAAAAGTCTGGCAGAAAAGGCTGAGCAAGAAATGAAGCCTGCCCAAGGCTGGTCTTCATTGTGCACGCAGCTGTGAACAATTACAGTCGCACCCACACGCCATAACACACCTAATCGTGCCTTGTAGGCACAACCCACAGCAGCCACAAGACTCTCTCAGCCTCTGTTGCGAAAACCATCCCAATTATTATCAAATCTACTAGACCTGCCACAACGGGCACTTGGTCTCCTTTCCAGCACATTCCCCAATAACCCAAATCAATCATGAATACGTGATTGCGGTATCGCAGCATTTCAGGCACTGAAGAAGGCAGAGGCTAATGAATAGGAAAATGCAAATGCAGTATCTCTGGAAGAAATCTGTATTTTCTTCAAGGGTTGTTTATTACCCCAAGGCCTAGGACCTGGGGCCTATAAGAGGCCTAATAGCTGCAGTGACAGAACTGTGTACGTGTGTGTGTAATTAATTCTGATGAGCTATTTAGACCAATCTCCCTTTCTATGTAAACTATGGATATAAATAAACATGAAAGTCAAAGGCTTTATTTCTAGAACAGGGGGAGAGCTTCCTGGCTCCCAGGTTTGATGTGTCCTAATCATACCCCAGTTCTATTCTGGAGCAAGAACTGGGAATATGCTCTTTCTCCAAACCCTACATGATCCCCCTTTCCATGCAAAGGAAACCGTACAACTGCAAGGAGGAGCTGCAAACAGGAATGTAATCCATAGGTATGGCATGGCACATTACAGCAGGTAGTCTTCACACAGCCTGTTAAGTAGGTTACTTGTTATAGCCACTTAATTTAGGCATTAAAACTTCTTTCCAAATTGACTGAAGGACATTGTGATCTAAAAACAAGCTGTCCAGGTTGCTTTCTGCTCTCTTCTGGAACTTCAAGAAGCCACTAAAATAAGCGGTTAAAGATGGTGTCTAGAAAATAGCCCGGAGCATCTTCCATATTGTTCAAAATACAGGTCTCATCTTCCAAAGTCTCACATGCAGGTCTCACATTTTTAGGGAAAAGTTTTTTTTGGACATTTTTACTTAGTTTGTGGGTGTTTGGGGTAAAAGCTACAGCACTCCTCAGGAAATAACAAAGTTAGGTTCAATTTCTGTTTGAGCAGGTTCAAATCCACTTCTATCCTGCTACCAGTATGGTTTATTTTATCAGGTTTCTAACTTAGCATTGTCTTAGCACTCCCTACATATCTCCTTGAGGCTGCATAACTGTGCCAAGAAGTATTCAAGAATACTAGCCAGTTAAGAGAGGAGGGGTGCAAAGAATGACTGTAGTTTGGGACTTGGCTGAAAAGCAGGGTCCTCATTTCTGCTCTATGATTTCCTGGATTTTCTTCTAATAACACACTAATATTAAACTAATTTGCATATCTAAGCAAGGGCTGCTGAGGACCATACATTACTAGAGGAAACTGTAGAAAGGACAGACAGCATAACCTAAGACACCACTAGACCTCTGACTCAACAGTTGAGGTCAGACTAAAAACGTGGACCATGTTCAAGGACTATGTAGTGCTGAAAAACTGTACATGTGTGTAATGTTGTCTTGAGAGTAGATGTGTGTACAATAAAGAAATCCTTCCACTAAGCATGTGTTCCTGGCTTGTTTGCCACAATGTCCCTCAGCAGAGCTAATCAAGAAATTCGAAGTGCTGCAGTGGGGTGAAACTGATAAAATGAACAAGGCTGCAGAGGTGCTTTTGATAGGGAGTGAGATGTTTTGCAACCAGCCTTTGGCAAGTTATTTGGATACTGCCCAGGCTGTACATCCAGATCTACTTCATCCAGATCTTGCCTTGGCAACAATTGGGTTCCCCCAGTATAGAGTGGTGTCTTCCAGCTGGTCCAACTTGAGACAACCACCACTAGCAATGTTAGCTATCAAGATGCATAGCTGGTTGATGTGGTAATTACCCATGCTCCTGCCCAGCAGCATCAGCTGTATTTGAAAAACAGATAATCTGCTCATTTCTGTAGACGAGTCCCCTTAGCAGAACTGAGGAACAATGGTAAACCAGTACAGGAAAGCACTGCGAATGCTATTTAGTATTTCAGGTACTCTTGTGTCAGGCAGGATGTACCTGTGCTGTGTTTTCACCTGTTTGAACAAAACCTCTGGGCTGCCAGAATCTGAAATAAATTCACTGGAATTCAGAAGGAAAAGCTCGAAATAAAAGACCAAAGAGGCATTAAATTATTAGCTTCTATTGGCACTGCCAGTCATGGCAGCAGATTGGATTTATTTATGCCAATGTTTAATGAGAATACTGCAGTCTTTAATCTGAAATAAATGGAGTCAATGTATTTGAATGAGATCAGGGAGAATAAAAAGGTTTTTGATAGCTCCCATTCTAGCCAAAGTTGGCATGAAATTCTCTGTCTTGTCCAGAGTTCCAGCTCTTTTAAAACAAACTGCGTTATAGCCATGGTGCATTCAATACATCACTGGTGACTGAAAATGTAATCACTGAAGGTGATACACACAGCTCAGCAGACTGCAAAGGAGATGTTCAGTAATTTCAAACCCTTTTGTATTGGGTTTACGTGGCAAGGGCTTGGTAGCAGGGGTGCTGCAGGGGTGGCCTCTGTGAGAAGAATCCGGAGGGTTCGCCATGTCAGATCAGACAGCTCCAGCCAGCTCCAAAAGGGACACACTGCTGGCCAGAGTCAAGCCATGAGCAATGTTGTTTGCACCTCTGCGATAGCAGATTTAAGAAAGGGGAAAAAAAAAATGCTGCACTACAGCAGCTGGGAGAGAGGAATGAGAAGCAGCCCTGCAGACCCCAAGGTCAGTGCAGCAGGAGGGCAGGAGGTGCTCCAGGCAGGCAGCAGCAGTTCCCCTGCGGCCTGTGGAGAGGCCCCTGGTGGAGCAGGCTGTCCCCCTGCAGCCCATGGGTCCCACACGGAGCAGATCTCCACGCTGCAGCCCGTGGAGGAGCCCCCGGTGGAGCAGGTGGATGTGGCCTGGAGGAGGCTGCGGCCCATGGAGAGCCCCCGCAGGAGCAGGCCCCGGGCCGGAGCTGCAGCCCGTGGAGAGGAGCCCACGCAGGAGCAGGGGGTCTGGGGGGAGCTGCCGCCCGTGGGGGACCCGTGCTGGAGCAGTTTGCTCCTGGGGGATGGACCCCGTGGTACGGAGCCGTGTGGGAGCAGTTCTAGAAGAGCTGCTGCCTGTGGGCAGCCCCCGCAGGCTCAGTTCGGGCAGGACGGCATCCCGTGGGAGGGACCCCACGGGGAGCAGGGGCAGAGAGGGACCGTGAAGGAGCGGCGGAGACGAAGCGTCAGGGACTGACCGCAGCCCTCATTCCCTGTACCCCTGGGCTGCTCGTGGAGAGGAGGTGGAAGAGTGTGGATGGGGGGAAGGTGTTTTCAGTTTGGTTTCTTGGTTTCTCACTGCTCTAGTTTGTTAGTAATTGGCAATAAATTACATTAATCTCCCTGTGCTGAATCTGTTTTGCCTGTGACAATAACTGCTGAGTGATCTCCTTGTCCTTATCTCAGTCCTTGAGCCTTTTCCATTGTATTTTCTCTTCCTTTTTCTTTGACAAGAAGGAGTGAGAGAGCAGCTATTGTGGAGTTCAGCTCTGTAGCAGGGTAAAACCACCACATCTTCCAACACTGAGAGTTGACTTGGACTTACCGAGTTCTTTAGAGAAAATATTTTCATCTAAATCTGTCCACAGTCATCAGAAGAATTCTGAATATACACAAAGGAAGGTTTTGTTCTTTGATCAACTTAAAATTTGACTGTGTTGACAGCAAATTTTGTCTGATCTCATTCACATGAGTGCAGAAGTCAGTTTGCTTCAAGTCGAGCTGCTCTGGATTCTCACCAGTATATGTCTGAAGAGAATTTGACCTTGCTCTTCAGGCTTTTACAGATAGTCGTTCTCAAATAATCTTTCTGCAGGTTATTCAAATTTACTTCTTCAGTGCTGAATGATCACTCACTGACAGCCGAATCAACTCAACCCCTCAGAGGCAAGGAAGGTCAACATTCTGTCTTCGTATTTGATTTCTCCTTCACCTACAGTCCATAATCAAAGAAGAGATTTTTTAAATTTTATTTATTTATTTATTTATTTGTTTGTTTGTTTGTTTGTTTTGTCAGTTCTTCCAGTGTTATACCTCAAGCTGAAACAGGAGAGCTCCCTTGGGGATATCTCACATCCTTGTTTTCCTCCAATTAGTGAATCAAAAAAAGTATCTGACTTCAGAGCTCTCCACTACTGCTCAGAAGTGAAAAAACTATGTCATCATGGAAAGTAAACCATGGCTGTGCTTGTGCTAATTCACTAGGATGTCAAACCAGTTATCTTTCTGGACAATAGCTGGTAAGTATCCGTGAGTGTGAAACTACATTTATCTCTATATTGGTGCTTCAGGCGCTTCATATCTCCCTGAAATTGCATATGGCATGAACCACACCTGCCACAACTAGGAATTCCTCACACAGAGCAGCCTGCTGCCTGGTCCTTCCCAACCTCTCTGTGGATTTGTCTCACACAAGCCAATCTGCAGTGAACGCAAGCAATATGCCACTCAATCTGTGGTTTCACTGATGCTTTTCTAGAAATAAGACATTTCTCTAATTATTCCTTCTTAGCAATCATTTTTAATTACATGTGTTTTTACTGCACTTATGTCAGTCACATTCTCCACAATTTACTTTGTTTTAGATCCAGCAGCTTAACATTTTTGGTGCAGGCCAGCCCACGCTCTTGCCACCATGTTGGAATTGCAGGTGAGCTCCCCTGTTCTCTGGAGAAACATCAGGGTGTTGGAGACCACAGCAGAGATTCTGGGATGCTCCATGCTCCCAAGTGCCATCAATCAACCATCTCCACAGCCTGCATTGCCTGGATGCAGAAACCTGGTTGTAGAGGTGACAACCAGACCTGCAAAGCCTGTGGTGTGCTTTTGAGCCCCCATGTTGCCTAACACACTATGGTGATGTTTGTGGCTGGGATGCTCTGAATGCCTCTGTATCAGGTCCCCTTATCGACCATCTCCAAATGTTTTCTCTAAAGCTATGAGGGGTAAAGCTCTCCAGAGCTTACAAAGGCTTCTCAGAAATGAGTATTGCCATCCCACAGCTCAGGAGCTGTAGGCTAGTGAGGGCACATCCCCTTCCTGAAGAGGAAGACAGGGATAAGGGGCCTGGGACAGGAGGGAAGAGGATTTGTACAGACGAGCTGGAGTCTCTACTCCTGCAACTAAAAAGCTGGGAGGGTGGACTGGTGGCCACCAGTCTGTTGCAGCACCTGACAACATTAGCCACCAGACACAGCCCTTCACAATGACCCCAGAGGAAGAGCAGCAGCCAGTCTGGTTCTCTCATACACTGTCAACCACCAGCAGCAATTATGAGTGCTTTGCTTCCCACCAGCAGGCTGCTGTTCCGGGCAGCTACCTGCTTCGCCCGCTCCCAGAGGAGCTCTGGCTTAGATGATGAGGCTAAATTGGACCATGTTTTATTGATGGTATATTTTTGATATACTGGAGACCTGTAAAAATTCCTGCCCAAATCTAGATGAGTAAATTCTTGTGACAGGTGAAAAAAGAAATAGGCCTGTAATGGCAGCTTTATATACAGTGCCAGAAGCCATTGGAGCCTCATGAAGTAAGGAACTTTCATGTCTAATTTTTCCCCTGTACCAAAACAGAGCATAGTGCAAGAGCAAACGTGGCCTTATTTCATAATGTCTGTTGAAAAGTAGATGTTTGTGAAAGGAAAAAGATGAAAAATAAATGTTTCTGTCATACTCCCCACTGAAATGTTCTTGTTCTTTATGGACAAGCTTAAGCAATTCAGTTTCAAAGCACCACACCCCAATCTGTGCTATAAATCAGGTGAACTCCCTTATGTCAGTGAATCTGTCACTGAATAATGAGTTGCTGTTGCAGGGACTATGCACCAGAGAACACCCCGTTTTCACTGCCCAGGAGCATCCAGGTCAAGCGATCTGAGGAGGGAAAGCAATCATGCTACCTGTTTTTAAGCACCTGGTTTAGGAGCTTAAATTGAAGGGTTGCTCACACTCTATAGACGATGGAGAAAGACAGTTTCTTCCATCTAGTGATGCAGAGAAAAAGTACAATTAAGATGCTGTTGGTCATTTTCTGAAAGAGCTCCTTCTGCCCTTTGACTATAAGGAAAACTTACATAGAAGTCTATAAAAGGCCAGATGAGTCCTAAAATGCGTTGTTTCTCTTGACTGTCAAGAGAACTGTGGAGAGATGGATCCAGACTAGGCTGCTAAGATAGGCTCCTGTGCTTGGTGGCTGAAGTTAGGCAGTATGAATAAATACCTCTTCTGCACCTGGATATTCCTATATGAGAACCCGTTTATATCCCATTGACTAGCTACAGTAATAGGGTGCCAGCTATAAAGAAAACGTGAGGAAAAGATTGGCAGTGAGGGAGTTCACTGGTCACTGCTACACTTATTACTCATGTTACCCGAAATAAACCTACTGAGAAATTCTTTTAAGGTCAGTCTTGAAAATAGTATCAAACAGGAAGCCTTTTTGTCCATTCCCCATCCCAAGTATTGTCAGAAGCACGTGTAGTTACTGGCCTCATTCACAGTGTTGCTGCAACAAAAAAGGATCCATCCATTGCCATTCTGCCTGCTCACATGAATCCCTGTCTCAAAGAAAAGGCAGAATACTAATGTTTAACACATGATAAAAGGCTATAAACTTTTAATATATGCTTAAAAATAGGAGACATTCAGTTCTATAAACATTCTTATATGTTGGTCACTATAGTTTTTCTTCTCTGTCTCTTCAGTCTATGTATGGGCACAAATAGAGATGAACAAATGGAGATGACCAGTGAATTAATGATAAAACACAGAGAAGGTCAAAGCAGTAGCATTTACTGCCATCATCTCTCAGAGAATATATGAGGCATTGCAATTCTGATACTGTACCATATTCTAGTCACAAAGATTGTAACGAGCACAAGTAATGGCATCAAATGAATCTCATCTAATGACACCAGCAATAACAAGAGCGATAAAAGGTGAAAGCACAACCACTTCCAGTATGATCTTAAATAGGTGTTTTACAGTCCATTTCAGAAAGTGGGGGCTGTGGCATCATATTAAGGAATGCACAACACAGCCAAGTTGATTAGTCATCAGTTGTTGCACAGCAGCGACTGTTGCTTTCTACTAGGAGATACCTGATGTATTACCATGCTAGGCTGTGGCCTTTTTTTTTTTTTCCCACCATGGTCATGAAATTTCAGTTGACAGATAGTTAAGGCTGCCATAGATAATATAAGGGGAGCTAAGTGTAAATCTCAACTGTGAATCCACAATGACTTCAGGAGAGCAGAGTAAACAATGCAGCTGACATGGCTTGTACCTATCAGCTCTTCTTTAATCAGCTCTTCTTTAATGATATCATAACTTCAGGTAGTACATGGTTGCAGCTCAGAATCATGCTGCAGCCATGGATCTCATCCATCTACAGGCAACAAATCAAAGATGGGATAAAGCCTTTTAATTTTATAGAATCGGGAGGACCCTAGGCAGAGTAATTCCTTGCAGGGTGGATTGGCAGATGTCTAAAATTCCTCTTTGCAAGCTCCGTACCCCAGAGCCTCTAGGAAATGGGACAGTGCTTAGTAAGGCAAAGGCTGAGCTGCAAATTTAATTGCTTTGCCCTGGAAGTAGCAGCAATAATTGCAAAATAAGGTAAGAATGTATTAGAGATCTCATCTCCTCACTATAACTGAACCAAGTAGCATTTTCATCATCAGCAAGTAATCAAAGTGCAGTTTATTTTACTACAAAGCCTGCACTGACTTGGTTGGGATGTTATTTGCCTTTCTGGACATATAACTTGTTGTGAAAACTACCTGTACACAACAGTGCAGCTTCCATGAGCAGGGTAGGAAACGTGCCCTCCACCGTGCTTTACACTATGGCAGCACTATTGGCTCTTATTGGGTACAGTCATGCATTACAATCTGCTTTGGACACCTTTGATGCTAAATAGGAAATCCCCTGGACAAACCTGGTCTGATCAAACTCTTATTTGCCTACAGGATTTTCCTAATCCACCATTTCCCCAAGCATGATATTAGAGTTGCTTTCATATATGGTGCTGAGATTGTCTGTGATACTTAGTTTTGTTCATGCTATATATTTTGTTCATGCATATATATATATATGCCTAATTTATTCTCTCTACACCCTGACTCATCTTTGGCATTGTATTTTCTATTCAAAATGCATTTGTTGTATTAAACCATATATTTGTACAAAGTGAATCTCCATTTTTGTTTCTAGTCGTTATTGTCTGTTTTGTGTGATCATATGAGCAGGGAGATCTTATTTATGTAACAATACTAGGTCAGTCTCTTGTTCTGTCATGAAGACATCCTGCCACCTAGAAGCACTTGAGTTATGACCCTGGCTTTGCTACTGGCATCTACTCTTGCTTGACAAGTTACTTAATATCCTTGCCTTGTACATATAAGAAATTTAAGACCATACATCAAGGGAAATCCAGCCAGTAGGGACTGCACCTGTGACCTTTGGCTTTAATGCATGAGCTTGTATTATTTGAGAAATTCAAGTTAGTTAGTCACAGATGAAGTAAATTTACCTTTCTCTGGCTAAAGAAATAACAGGAGTAGGTGTGAATCAAGGGGAAATGTTGTCTTTTATATCCATTCAAAATCCAATGGGGAACGTACTGTGCTATTGCCTATCAATCATTTTGAAAGTGCTATATATAATGGCAGCCATTAAGAGTCAACATTTGCCTACAGTTGTGGCGTCTGAGAAACCACGCTACGTTTTCTGAAATAGGAATGCTGGACTATCTCAGCAATGTAGGCTGACATTGATGATTTCATGGCCACCAGTAAAAAGCTAGGACTAAAGTGCTAAATGTTACCTTCAGTATTGATTCACTTTATGCCATTGCATGGCAACAATGGTATCATTATTCTTGCTGAAATGCTGTTTAATGTAGAAGCTGGGGCTGCTGTAAGCTACTTCTGATGCCAGTTGCTGCCAGTTTACCATTTCCAAGATGGACGTCATGTTGCAGATGGTGAAGTGAATGAGCTTTGTCTGTGAACATAGCCACAGGCACAGTCAACAATAGTTTGCATGCTTGCTTTTGGCAAGAAAAGCAATTTCAGCCACCATGATTTACCCTTGAGTTCAGCATGAGAAATGGTTAATTTACTTGTCCTGCAAACCTTAGTGTTCCTCTGGGACAGCCAAATCCCCAGAATACTTCAAATACGTAGAGGTGCAGAAAGATCAGCTGTTTGCTGATATTGCTTGCACAGTTTTTGTCTGATGTGTGGCAGGACCATGGTCTCCCTTTTAGAAGAAGAGGTGAGTCCTGATGAAATAAAAGCTGAGCTCATTCACTGGACATTGGAGCATCGTTGTACTTGTGCTTGATTCCTGACTGCAGCTGGTTCTGATCTCACTGTGAGTTAGGTGCTAAACCATTGGCTCCCAAACTTCTCAGATCGTCTCAGACATTTTTTTTTATTGTTTATATATATATATATATTTTTTTTTCACAGACCGCCCGCGAATCCCGAGGGAATTCATGAGTTTAAAGCCTATTACTGCATACTATCATTTCACAGCCCAGCTGATAACCCTCAGGACAGGACACATCCATAGGAAGACGAGCGAGACGAGAAGATGGTGGGACAGCACCAAGCCCAAAACTCTGTAGTACCAGGCTCCAGCTGGTCTGTAGTTTTATGGACAGGTATTGATGCTGGACACCCAAATCCTCCTCTTACTTAACCGGTATAGGGTTGCAGACATTAGTAGGACTGCACCTGTCAGTGGGCCTTTGCTGAGCCTTTGCAGCAATTTTGATAGAGCCTTCTGTTACATACAGACAGACTGATCTGTGTTAAAAAAATGCTAAAGTGATGTGGTTATTCAGGTGCTGCCAGGATACGGATAATAATGGGCATGATAGTAAACTTTCAAAGGTGAGCAATTGCCTAAGGTAAGGCTATGGAGCTTAACAGGCACAGCCACGATGCAGATAATCTGATGGTGTTCAAGCATTGGGCATTAAAAGCCTTGTTCCCTTGGGTTGCTTTGTACTACCCTGCAGGCATAAAAGGAACAGAAAGCCACTGAACAGTCTTTGCTTTGGAGGAGCAAATTCTTCAGATAGAAGAGACAGAGGTTGTCAAGAGACAAGGCTATATAACAACATGATACAGAAATTAGAAATATCCCAGCACTGTCAGTCTAGCACAGGGCTCCCAGAGGTCCTTCTTCCAATTTATGACAACACTGAAGATGCCCTAGTTTAGATCAAGGTTCTCCTATAACTATTTAGCCAGGGGATTTGAAGGTCACAGGCCTACTGTAATGCTCCCCCTTGTCTGCAAAGGGCACCCCGTTTATTTATGCCTTTAATTTGACCACAGCAGGTTTTGACTCAGGCCTGTTTTGCTTTGCCTAGACCAGGGAAAACCTATAGATTAGAGCTGGACAATATCTGATCAAAACTTCTGAGGCAATGAGAACAGCGTGTAAAATTTTAAGACCGCACACAACTCTGCCTTGTGCCTTCCTGTGGTTATATTACATACATTTATTGAAATTCAATTTGTAGTTAGGGAATGAGAGGATTTTTTTTAAGGCAGTTTATGGCTGCAGGTGATGGAAAAGGCATAAATCTGCTAGTGCTGAAGTTTCTGGCCAGTGTGACTCTAAGCAGTTGTTACGAAGAGTGTTTCACCAACCATGGGAAATCTCAAACAAATGCCATAAAATTTTTGTTTCACACAGACTCTGAGCCATTGTTAAAGAAAAGAAAGTTAAATCCCTATATACTTATTTTTTGTGAATTTTGTCTTTCTCCAATTTCCCCTTTGTGCCAACAGAAATGCTTGGGAAAATCACAGGAGCATGTCTTAGAGGGCATAGTTTAATGTAAATAAGACATTTTTAAGACCTTTTGTGGTGAAAAATTTCTCGACAGACATTTTCCTGCAAATAGCCCAGAGCAGTAAGTAATAGACTTTCCCTCATCTTAAATAGCTGTTTCTGAATAGGGGATAACAATGCAGTTTCTATATGCAGCTGTAGTTCTTAGCTGTTAAAGGACAAGAAACACAGTATTGCTTCCCAAGTAGCTGGCAGTGGTTGTCTCTACATATAGGGAGATAGCAAAGGTTCAGTCCTGGTAAAGATGATGAGACTTCCTACTGTTCTTCTTTCTCAGCACAGGACATGATGGTCCGTGGTATGCACTAGGCATGGAGGTGCAGGGGCACCACTGTTCTGAAGCTGCAGAAAAGTGAGTCCTCAACCTTTCATGGCATTTGGGATAAAGAGTAGGCGTGGATTTGTATAAATGAATGAAGCATGGCCCTAAGCTTGGGGAGCACCAAGTAGCAGTTTCATCAGTTTTACACTTCACGTGTAAAATATGTATTTTACACTTAGGTATATTGACACTTCACAGGTCAATATAAGGAAAATGGACACAAGTGGAGGGTCTTGAGTTTGTGGGCACTTGGATAAACCTTGGATATCCTGGTGTAGATGTGGAAAGTGAGCCTTTCCTCCTCACACCATGTAAAGTTTTACAGAGAAACTGGAGGAAAAATTTCTAGGGCACTGAACCAGGAGAAGGCACTTGTGAAAAACATTGTGAATCCAATCCATCACACTACCTCCTCTTATTCCTCCTCTCCATCCTCTCTTCTTATGTTCTCTGTCCACTTGTTGCATCTTGTCCCTAGTTAGCCTGTCAGTTCTTTAAGATGAGGATAATCTTTCCTAAATGTTGTACTTACTCAGCGTGACAGAAGCTTGAGAACCTCTGGGCTCTCCTGTAATGAACGTAATATATAATAATAACAAGATGTCATTGAAAAATGAGCCTGGTACTGTGCAGAATAATTGAGAATAATGTTAGTTTTTAATAGGAACACTTTTTTTTTTTTTTTTTTTGCTCAACTGTATGTACATTTTGTCAGAAATAACGATTATCAAAATGTTGAGATTTGCAATTTCCCCCATCATTTCTTTTGCTGTTTCTTTTCTCCTTCATTTCATTCTGTCTCTGTTAGATATTTTTCCTTGTTTCCAGTCTAAAATGTAAAAGGGGTAAAATTCAAATTCCAAGATAGATTTTTGAGGTTTAGGCTTCATTAAAAGAAGGAAAATACTGAAATTCAATTTTTCTAAACATTTATTTTAATATCAATTTTCAACCAAATTATTTTAAGTCAAATATTTACACCATATGCAACAAAATTAGTTAATATTTCTGGTGACAAAATATATACCCCCCTTCCTTTTCTAGTCCTTCCCTAATGAGCTATCTATCTTCTCCCCCTCTATTTTCCTATTTCCCTGCATTTTATTCTCTCTCTTACTTTCACTTGTACATGCAACACCCACTGACACAGTTATTTTGACTGGTGCCTTGTATCTGTGCATAGCAGAGAGACTAAAGCAGAGCTCTGATTTTACGTCTCTGTGTATTCTCCAAGCTCTTGTCCTGCCTCTGCGATGCTCACAGCTACACAAAAGCCTATGGGAATATAAACATTGTTTTTCATTTCTTTGGTATCTCCTCCAGCGAAGAAGAAAAACAATCTTTTCTCCTTCCCTGCTTTGTCAGAGGTAACAAAGAAGCCATTGTCTTCATCTCTTGCTTGGCAAGTTTCAGAGGGAGAGAAAGTTGGGGAAAATCCCTACCTACAAAAATAATAGTATGCATTATTTTTACTATTACAATTCATTACACTGAGTCAGTACCTAGGAGCCCTCCTTATTGCTAGGGGCCCCTCTATGCTAGGGTGATACACAAAAGGACTCTGATCCACAGAGCTTCTTTCTTTTTAGGCGTTTCTAGCACAGACTGGTTGCTGATGAAAAGCACTGGCTTGGCAGCAATAGGGATAAAAGTCTCCTGTTCCTCTGTAGACAGCACAAGTTTCCCCTCCCTTCTCTCCTGCTGGCCATCAGTCGGGGAAGTGAGAGCCCTTCAAAGATTTCCAGGTCACTGGGCCACCTGGCTGTAGGTGCAGAGGGCACAACAGGAGGGAGGCATGAAAAGTCACTGTGGGATGGGAGAGGAGAAGACCTCCCCCCTACAGCTCTACACTTGGATGTGTAGAGGCTTTGCAGAAAGGCTGAAATATTTCCTCCTTCCTTCTTTCTGCCCCTTTTCAGGATTCACTCTGTTAGCTCACTCACCGGAGCTGGCTCTAATGCAGTGTGGGGCACACAGCAACTGTGGCATCGTCATGCAGAGGGAGTGTACACTGCCTTCAGCATCGTGCCCTTGAAACTAGGGAAAAACTTACATTCACAAGAAACAAAGAATTCTGCAGGGGAATTAAGACACAAAATTTTATGATTTTTTTTTTTTCAATAGCCTTTATTACTCTTAATCTTTCAGTGCCCAACATTTCTCTTGTTTACATACCCCTGCTTTAAGTATTCCAAACTATTTAGCTTCTGGTTATACTAAGTGGTTTTGAAGTGGAAAATGGGAGCTCAAATCCAGCATCCATTCATTAATTTCAATGAAGTGCAAGGTGATTTTTAATGTAAAGTCTATAGTTTTGCAATTTTTTTTCCTTCTTTGTTTTTTATTTTCACTGATGCACTTTTAGGAATTGAAAGTGTTAAGTAAATTAGATGGTCCAGTGAATCTTTTCCAAGCCAGTGTGTTGCTGGGAATTTGGAACTGGTCCATTGCATTTCTTTGAAGCTCTTACTGCTTTTATATTTTGTTTTCTCTAATAGCCTAGTTAACACAAAGCACATTCCCTTCAGAGCCTCTCATCAGCTCTGCATTTTGCTTGGTTTCTATTTGATTTTTAGACTGTTTCTAATTGATTTCCATTAATAAGGTGCAAACGTAGGTTTGGTTGTTTCTTTTTTTTTTTTTCCCCTAGTGTGAAAAGAAACAAGTAATATAAAACATAAAGTTTATTTGGATTATATCCAAACAGTTAACTCCCTTTAGTTTATTCCCAGTAGAGGTTTCTTTGGGGATGCATCATCATTTCACCAGCAGTTTCTCTTCTGCTTCTGTATTTCTTCAATTAAAACTCAGAGTACAGTGTGAACTTTGTTGCCTTTTCATGTTAAAGAGTACCACACTTGCTTTGATAATACTCCAGAGTTATACTATGAACTGAAATTATGCTGAATTTTGCATTCTGGCCACATTTTATCTTTCCTGTAAATCAAATGTATGTATTTATTTGGAACTTAGTCCGTGTTAATTTCCTGCTATTGCATAGCCACGAAATCTTAATATTTTTTCTTGATACCATGTCATCCTTTATTTTTGACTGACTAGAGGGGGAAAATTAGAAAACAGACATGATCAAAAGTGTTGTTTCTGAACAGAGCTCAATTAAATTGAAGCGTGAAGCATGATGCTATAAATAAATGATTGCAAACACAGTGTACTGTTACTTACCATAGATTTTTAAGTTGCTGTGCACTCTAATGCTTTAAAAATTATCTTAGACATAAATATTTCTGACCTGGCACCTTGCATTAGCATTTGCATCAGATAGATTTTCTTCAGTGTTGTCCCTGCGTTCCTCCAGGCCCTCCAGAGAAGAATCAGGTTAACCTGGAGAAATACATTTAGATAAAATCTAAATATCTCCCAGTCTCAGCATCCTCTTTGAGGACCCCCAGGTCAGTGTCTGTGGGCACCACCAGCAACCCTCACCTCCAGCCTCCTCAGAACCTGTCTCCAGGCTCCCCCAAAGCCACAGGCTCTGCTCCAGACAAGTCTCACCACCAGCATTTTCACCAGTCCGGGAAGGGATTCATTGCTCATCTCTGCTTGAGATCATTTGGCAGCAGAGCAGCACTGCCAAGAGCTCACTTGTGCCTGCTCTCTGTGCCTTTCCTCGGAACAGTAGGAGATGGAAACAGGACAGATTTCACCCATACTGGCACAGCGTGTCCAACCTGTCTATTTGCTTCTCAGTGACCTACTTTGTCAGGCACTCGTACTCATGAACCATGAGCATTGTAATTCTTTGCTAGCCCAGCAGAAACGTTTGCTTACCACTGCATGGTGATTTTAAGCTGAGAAAACCTGTGAGCAGAGCCCTCGGTAACATTAGGCATCCTGCTTATTTCCTTGGGGACAGTCCTGAGTGGCATGTACGATGTACACACCAGTTCACATGCACTGCCACCCACCATCGGGTAGAGGACATCCTGACTCAAAAAAATTCTTCTCTCTTTTTTTTTAATTCCTTTTTTTTCTCTGTTTGTTTGTTTGTTTTTGTTTTGTTTGTTTAAATTTGGTGGTAATTTTGCATTTATAACATTTCTTTAGCCTTTGCAGTGCATCATTTCATCGTGACCTCACAGCAAGGCTCTGTGTGCTTTCCCCCAGTGTGATTAGCAGTTTTAATAGAGGCAAGAGAAAGAAAACATGGCATTTGTGGGTAGTGGTCTGCTTCACTTGGTGTAGGGAATCATTTCCTTGTGGGTCATTAACATTCACAATAGCGTAGCTTGGTAATAATGTGGAAAAAGAGTCGTGTGTCTGTGGGCTGTGTGAGGTGAAGCCACAAGCCATGTCCAGACCTCTGAGTCACTGCTTCTGCCTCTCGACGCAGCTGAGCATGGGGCAGGAAGCCCTGGCTGAGCACACACAATGCCCCAAAACATCTGTTCTAGCCCTCTTGTTGGGTGTCCACGAGAGATTATAGAGGGGCAGATTTAAGGAGTGGGCTGAGAAAGGCACACGTGTCCTCCTCAACTAAAGCTTCTCAACTCGGTATGTGTGCTTCATATTTTGTCACAGCTCATGTGCTCACTGGTGATTTTTCAGAAGCTGCTCAGGATTCCCCAGTGCTGACTGATTTACATGGGATATCCAGTGGTCCCCTACTGGAAGAGATGCCTCCAGTGCCATACTGTGAGAACCTGCTTGGACTACAAGAGGAAGGACTACTGGCACAGTGCTGCTTGTGAATGACCCTCAATAGTTCTGCATAGCTCCATAGCTTCAGGACAGCTTTGGACCATCCCCACACCACCTGCTATGATTGCCTGTACAAAATTCTACAGTATGGTGGTGACTATGGTCAAGGCTGAAGGATGTTCCTCAGTATGAAACTGCTGACAGACTGTGCTCTGGAGGATTACAAAGGGTCAGGTTCATGCACAAATTGTGCATGGATCAAGTAAATAATGTTATCAGTCTAGAAACCGATCCTGTCATTAACATTTTATTGAAAAATATAATGCCAGAAAATTCATGCTCCAACATTCCCACCATTCATCTGTGCAGTGCTACCTAAAAGCAACAGAACTCTTACAGAACAAGAAATGACTTTGATCTGACAAGGAAATAAAGATTTAATTTAAAATGGAAGAACAAAAGGGCCACCAGATTTGACTTGTGATTTTAGGAGATTGATTACAGGCACCTCAATTCCTGATCTACAAAGTTTGCATATTTGATACGTGGCCACATTATGGAGCTCTTCAACAGTTTGGAGCCCAGCAACCATTTTTTGACCAATTAACAACCTGCTACTTACATCCTGATGACCTCTGTGCATGGGCTCATGGGCACAAACTCTTCCCACAGTTGTTCCCATAAGCAGCAGATCTAACTATTTGCTATTCTAAGCAAACCTATTCTTTCAGGTCTGCTTAATGGATAAAGGTGAGTATCTGATAAAATTAGGGGGAAAATAAGATTTCTTTGCATATTACAGTGCTCAAAAGCGGTTCACACACTTCAGCTTTGTGGTTGCTGAAAGGCTACAAGAGACCAAAAAACAACTGAACAAATACATGAAAGAAGAATATAGTGGGGTAACTACAAGCAAAGTCACCAATTTGGGGCAAGAAAGCCTCTCAGCCACAGTCCCCAGTAGTGTTCTGAAGAAGCATCTTGTTCTATTTTTTCCTTGGCCATTGCTATCAGGAGCCTTCAGAGGCCAGATGTTAGGCCAAGTAAACCCTCTGCCTGACAAAGCAGGGATGTTCTTACAGTGTTATGAGGCATTCTGGGACCTGTGAAACATTTGGCACACCTAGGGTCTAGGGATAATGGTGGGAGAGGAGGATGGATGTGGGCAGCTGAGTCTGCGATAGGAAGGGAGCTCCAGCATATTATCAGAAGGCCCAACTCAAGGGCAGTATCGAGACACAAAAGGGATACTATCCATCTCCTACGTTTGGCCCAAGCTTTATACAGCAGTAGCACTGAAGTCCCAAGGAGATCTAATTTTAGATCAGTGAGGGCAAGACTGGATGCAGTTACATAAAATTCTCTCTTACCAAGCAATATCTCTGCTAAATATTGTTGTGCTGGGTATGAAATTCAGCTGCTATATCCAAAGCAGATCTGTTAAATAACTAGAAATTATTCATCTGTGGTAACTAATGAGGAAAACAAGATAATTAATTTCAGTATTTTTTTGCAACGGAAAAGCTGTTGGGCAAAATATGCCAGACAAAACATTCATACAGGACTGTGTCAGTAACTTATGTGTTTAGTTCATTCGCATTCTTAACTATGAATAAAAGGGAGAAATTAAATGAGAATCTTTAATTGTCGCATAATTCTTCTTAATGAGTACATTCTTGAGTACCAGAATGATGATGTAAGTTTATGAAACAGAGATCTGTCTTCCCTTAATAAGAAAAAAGGAAACGATACTGTAATGTTGGTTAATTATTGTGTAGCCTTTCACTGTGGATTAAAGGTCTATGCAAAATCAAACTTAGAGAAGCCAAAAGATCTAATACAAAGAAGTACGTGTGCTATCAGAAAAATGAGAGGGTTAGGGGGAAAAGGCTATGAAATGAAGGGAAAATAAACAAGGTGAAAGCTAACAGTGATAACTGTGGTACCAGTAAATCCATTAAGGAATGTATGATGCAGGAATTACGAAGGTAATGGGACTGCTCACCTGCTTAAAAATAAACATGCAGAAGTACTTTGCTGGCTCAGGGCGAAGTGCTTAGACTTAGAGAGTAAAACCCATGGTCAACAGAGATAGGAGAGCCCAAGTCAGTGAGACTCCTCCTAAACTGTATAGAAATAGAGCGGAGAATAAGTATGTTTGGAAGCTGAAAACTAAAAAGCTATTAGAGCTCAGTGACAGCTTTTACTCCAGCTTGTACAGCAATAAGCAATTGCCAAAGCTCTTCAGCCACTGCCTAACTTTAAGCACGCAGATTTGCAGTGACTTGAGGTTTAACTATCAGTATCTTCATTTTCCCACCTATGCATGCTTGCATGAAGTTCACTGCAGTGTGTTCCCATGCTGCATCTTGACTTATTAGGAGTTGTCCACATGTATCGGCAAATTCCACTTACTACCTCTGTCAGACGTGTGCTGTGTTGTCTCAGAGACAGGCTGTGAAAGGTGTTGAGGCTGCTGCTCATTGGATTCATTTATAGGGCTCATTGCTTACTTGTCCTCACCACTTTGTCTCATTTTACACTTGGTTGCAAGCTCTCCAGGAGGGGGCTGCTACAAAACAGCACCCAGCAAAGATCAGTGCTCCTCGAGGCTCGAAAGCAAGAAATGTAATTGATTGAGTGTCTTGTTAAGCTTGGGTTTGGTGACTGTAGAGGTGAATCAGTGCAGAATCAGTCTGTTTTGGGGCTTTTTAAAGATGATGCTTTAAGGCAAAACAAATATCTAAGTGCCTTATTAATTAAGCAGGCATCAGCAGGATAGCAGAGGTGCAAGATTTCTTAGTGTAAGGAGAAAATTTTCTTCCATCTTTATCATAGATGTGTATATACTTCTCACAGACAGATGTCTTGGATATGTACCCAGAGGTGCTACCTCGGTGGTCTGTCCACACCAGTTCATAACAGCAGAAACAACAAATTAATTGTGGAGTAGCTTTCCTTGTAACCTTAACCTTGATGGGACCTTGGGCACATCTGAGGGTGACTTGTCTCCCGTGGGATCTGTGATACCCAGTTTACCAGAACCGAACTAGAGCCATGCAGTGACACATCCACCCCTGCAACACCTTGGCTTTCTGGACCCGTCCAACAAAAGTGTTTCACTGAAACACTTTTCACAAGTGCTGGAATGCAGTGAGACATTTTCATCTAAAAGGAGGTGAGTGGAGCAAGGAAATTGTATTTTAACAAGAAAAAACAGTAACAGAAAGAATGTTGCAAACCCTCTGCTGTGTAGGCTATAGGCAAAACTGCGGCTTCTCTAAAGTGAGTGAAGGTTTTGCCATTGCCTTTATTGGGACCAGAACATCCCACAGTGTATTTGCTTTGTAGCCAATATTTTGTACAAGACTAGGGATGTAACACGAGAAAGTGAAAAAGAAAAAAGAATGTGTTCAAACACTGTTCCTATGGCCCGGAGGAAATCACCACCCTTCTGCTATGTGGCAGTTTCTATGTGTTTTTGTGAGTCTGGAATGCAATATTTCAGTGGGAATTAAGCAAACACAGAACAAAAGGAAATAATCACAAGGCATGAGGGCATTATTTATGAGTATGTTCTCTTGACATTTTCTGCTCCAGTAATAAAAAAAATAAGTGCAGCCTAACTCAAAGAAACAAAGTCATCTTTCAAGCATTCAACATAAATAGATACCACTGCATCCCCACAAGAGAAAAGAATCGGGGCTGAGTGTTTGACCCACACACAATACACACAGTCCCTTGTCTAGTTTCTGCCTCTCCATCACTGCTGGTTCATTGCTCCTTAGGGACGGTGTGAAGCAGATTTGTGTGCCACAGTGGCCATGCAGACAGGTGGCGGTGGTGGAGTCCTTGGGAAGGCCACTCTGAAGGTCGGTGTGCTGTTTGATTTTTCACTGCAGTGCTGTGATGGCTCTAAGCCTCACAGCTGGTTTCAGGCTCTGGCACTGAGCCTGGTTAAAGAGACAACTTGTAACTCAGCCTCTCCTTCCGTGCAATGCAGTGTCCCACTCTTTCTTGAGGCAGTGCTTGTCAAGCCACCCTTGAACAGATCAAAGCTTCTGCTGACAGGTATAATTTGTATAATTTAGAAATCACCACCATTATTCAGATAAAAGTTTTGGAACACCTTTTTTTTTTTTTTTTTGGGGGGTGGGAGGGTGGGGGGGTGTTTTCATTATTGCTGACCTGTTGGCTCAGAATTGCTTCCAGAAGGGCAGGGTGTTCTTTAGATCGCTTTGTTGGAGCAGCAATATATTTTGTCGAGGCCTGAGCTGACTCCCTGCAGCTTTGGACCATTACTGAGTTCGAGCCAATAAAGAGCATGCCCTCTTTTCTTTGCCTGCAAGTCAAATCCTAGTGTTGCTCAGTAGGACACCCAAGTAATCTCTGATTAAATTAGATTTCTCTGAGCAGAACACTCAGGATGTAGCTGATGACACAGCCCCACAAACTGAGCAGTCAAGCACTACTGTAAAATACAAGCAGCAAACAAAGGGCTGTCATAAAGACTCAAATCTTGGCTCAAGAAGCAAAAGGTACTGTTATTAATTTTCACTTACAAATGGTACACTAGTGACTAGAAAGAATAGCTAACCAGAGGAAACTAGTGCAATTTAGTCCTCATATTATAAGTGCACCCCATGAGACCTTCTTTCTGACCATCCTCCCTGTACCACAGAGGGAAGGCTGACAGCAGCACCCACCCTGCTTGCTGAAGCTTGCTAGCGCTCAAAGGAAGCAGTTGCTCGTGTTTATGTTCCACATTCTTCCATTGCTCAATATCCAAATATTTCACAATGCAGATCCAGTTTCTAGAGTTCATTTAAAAGAGAATTCTTGTTCCAAGCTGAGTTTCCTGTTACAGCCTGAATCCCAACGCGGGTCATGTGCAGCAGTTGGCTCATGTCTCTCTGGAGATGCCGCACTGCTGATTTTATAAACAACACAGAGTAGGAAATGGGTGAATATGTTTCTGATTTGAATAAATTAAATCTGGCAGACGTAATTCAGCCCAACAAGAATACCCGTTGCTCATGGTTTCCAGAGCATGCTGTGCGATTTTCTCTGGAGGAACCTGGGGACAAATCTGTCTCTGCACGAGCGAAGCTCCCTTCTATGCCTGTTGGACTAATGCCGAGCAGAGACAGCCATTTGATACTGGAGTCTGAGTCCCTGCAGACCAGAAAACGAACTCTGACCGGAATAATGGAAAGCAGCCTCTGCTTTCAGCAGAGTACATCACTGTCAGTACATCACTGTCTGCCTAAGTCTCCCGCTGCATGCGTGGAGCCTCTGGTGTGGTAAAAACATAAAACTTCAGTCCTGACCGAGCTGCTGCCTGGCTTGTCTGGTATGCGAGAGGGAGGCAAGCATGGCAGCGCTCGTGATGGTTCGGGGGAAGTTCGTACCTCGGCTTCTCATGGGGAGCCAGAGCAAATCCTGCCAGGGACTGCAGCAGGACATGTGGGGAGGCTCTCAGGGAGCCTCGTGCAGAGTGGTGGCATTATGCATGGACAGGCATCTGTGAACACGCTTGGTTGGATCTTGTCTTCAACTTAGTATTGGGCTCTAGTGCATGGAGTTACTCCAGCCAACAGGGATGGTCTCAAAGGCTTAGTGGGGTAAATCCTCTTTTGGATCGCTTGCCCAAGGGATATGTACATCACAGTTCAAAGGGCTATAGTCAAAAACCCTACTTGAGACATGAACGCATTTGTCTGGAGAAGAGGAGGCTCAGGGGCGACCTTATCGCACTCTACAGGTACCTTAAAGGAGGCTGTAGCGAGGTGGGGGTTGGTCTATTCTCCCACGTGCCTGGTGACAGGACGAGGGGGAATGGGCTAAAGTTGCGCCAGGGGAGGTTTAGGTTGGATATTAGGAAAAACTTCTTTACAGAAAGGGTTGTTAGGCTTTGGAATGGGCTGCCCAGGGAAGTGGTTGAGTCACCATCCCTGGAGGTCTTTAAAAGACGTTTAGATGTAGAGCTTAGTGATATGGTTTAGTGGAGGACTTGTCAGTGTCAGGTCAGAGGTTGGACTGGGTGATCTTGGAGGTCTCTTCCAACCTAGATGATTCTGTGATTCTGTCTTTAAAGACTAATTCACATTTCCTTCCCTCAAATACCACCTGGTTGCCAATGGTGGTTGTATGGGTACCTGAGCGCAGCATGGGTTGTTTGGCAAATTTTGGAAGATCATGGTCCCTCTACGCTTTTGCAAGCCTCTTCTGTGTGCTTGAAATGGAGCAGAATGGAATTTTTTTTTCAACATTACCTCATTAAAAGTAAAACATATTTGTTGTTCGACAGCATAGGGCCTGGTGTTCCAGTCCTGCTCCTGCCCAGTCTCCCTTTGCCCACTCTTCTCTGGCTCCCTGAATTCTGCTCTCAGGAGAAAAGTGCTCACTCCCCCTCAGTGCCTTGTTGTCAGCAGGTCTGAACATTTTTCTGGTGTGTGAAAATTTGGAAATCTCCACAGGCTGTGAAAGGTCCCAGACCCAAGGCTCCCACATGCACAACGAGTGTAAAAAACATGAAAATGTGGGTGGCACCACAGCACCATGCCAATGGAGATGCCTTGGGGCAAGCCCAGAGACAGCTTTTCCTCTACCTACCTACTTATTTGATTTTATTTTAATTTCCTGGCATTAGCTTACTTTGCCCTCAATATGTAAGGCTCTGCCTTAAAATAGGTGTTATATAGCCCATGGAGAGATGCAGGCTTCTCACCAGCTTCTTTATTATGGTCCTTGGAAATCTTCAGGAGCAGCTGTGGGGGAAGCTTGTGATGTTACCAAGTATGAATTTAACAATAAAAATATTACCTAGTATTAAAAAAAAAAAAAAAAGCTGAAACTTGGGCTTGGGTGTGCTGTAGTTAACCCAGATCTACTTTGCTGGGGCTTTATGCATGTGCCAAGTACTTGGAAACCCTGTGAACCCAGGGGAGTTTCTCCTGAAGCAAGCTCCTGTAAAGGAGGTCAAAATGAGGGTGATGTCCTACAGCAGCCTTGTACCAACCAAAAATACTCCTGCTACTAGCAGTGCTGGTCCTGTCTCTCTCCTCTGACTTTCCCAAGACTGCCTGTACAGTTCCGGCAGCTTCAGTTTTCCATGGAAAGGAATGGCAGCCTCAATTGATCCAACAACTTTCTTCTTTGTTAATTTTCTATGTTAAAAACACCAATACAACATGTTGTTTGTGTGTGAAGGAGGGAAGTTCTAGGTGTATAGTCTGTGAATGCACAAGCACATAGAGATGACCCTAACTGTGCCTCCTGGTGCATCCATTCACCAGCACGAGCCCTACTTCGCTCTTACTCTCATGAACGTGAATCCAAAGCAATCCCCCCATATACTGCGACTTCAAATAAGCTGCAAAAAGTTGAACTGGACAAAAGAAAACCAGACCAGCAGGTGTTTGTTTTCTGAAGATTGTCTGAAATAGAATAGTTCTTTAATCTTTTAACAACCTAGCTTTTGGCCTTTGAGCACTGCAGTCTGCACACATGCACCACTTCCACTGGGAAATCTAACTTGCAGCAATTTTGCACTGCTTCCCGATATTATTTGTTCAGGCATTGAACGCTGGAGACATAGGAAGTGAAAAAAAAAAAAAAAAGGATAGCAGAGCATCGCAGCTAGCACGGTCTGTTGCCTCCTGAGCCCAGGGAAAGCTGCTGCCTACAGAAAGCGGTGGCTTGCCGCCAACGTTAACATGGCCTTTTGACTCGCAACCCTACGGAAAGCTTCTCCTGTCTCTCCCAGGAGGTGTCACCGTAAAGTATCGCTTTGCTGCCACACCGTTCACAGGCGTATGAGGCCTGGCTTAGGGATGAAGCTAGCTGCTAGGGATCTGGCATGGTTTTTCCCCAGCTTTCCCTCTGATGTGCAAAGTACAAGGGCATGACTGAGAGCTGAGAAGTCCTAAATATTTATCTTGCATCTTGGCTTACAGGGCTTTGCAATTCAGCTGGGTTTCTCTGATCCAACAGCCTCTCTAGGCTGCAGGAGAAGATCTCTGATTATTTAAGAGGAACAGAAAGACCTGCTTAGCATCTGAGCCAGCACACAAAGTCCACACATGCAACACTGCACTGCAAGCTTGGCCTCTTGTTCCTGTCCCTCCAAATAACTTGTCACCAGTCTCCACCTCTCTTCTTTCCCATTTCTTGTGTTTCTCTTGAAACCTGGAGGACTACAAGCTGCCTCTCACCACATGCCAGAGAGCAGCCAAGCGGGGCTGTGGCTGTGGCTGAGATACCAGCTGGTCCATCCTTCAGCAAAAGGCATCCTCCCATGGGCAGATCTGAGCCCTCTTTCCAGCGCTGAGCGTGGTACCAACTTTCCTGCAGACAAAAGAACAAAGATTTGACTCTCTCTGCTTCCTTTTTGCTTCCTATAAGCCCTCTGTGGGAAAGTTCTGTTTTATTTGAATGTGCCATTGTTTATTTATAATTTCACTCTAGATGTTTGACAGATTCAGCATGTGTCACCCAGCAGGGAAACAGTAGTAGGCTGGAGAGTTAACAAATACACTGCAGTGAAGCCAGATGGCCTGTTTTCATAAGGAGCCTCTGAAAGATACTCTGTCACAGAGATTTTTTTTTTCCTTTGGTGCCCAAGATTTTGAAAAAAATATTGTTGGTGCGTATTAACTCACCTGCAAAAGCATCACGGGGCTGTGCTCTACTCTGTATTTCATTTAACACTTGCTGTGATCAGAAAAACATGCAAACTGGTGCACTGACCCAGCCCACCAGCCCATCATGCTTTGTCCAGAAGTGGAGACAATAAATAAAGTGCATAAATAAATAAATAAATAAATAAATAAAGTTCTGAGCATCTTCCCAATTTCAGCATACGAGGGGTGCTGAGGTCTCAGGGCGCTTGTGCCCACCATATATATGGTCCCGGAATGCCCCCAGCCTGGACAGGGCTCCCTTGCACAGCCAGCTCCATCTCTTTGCAGTCAGGATTTGCCCAGAGGGTCCTGCCTGACTTCCTCCTGGGAGCGCCCAAGCCTGTCAAAACTTCACTGCACATCAAGGGCACTTGGCTCAGTGCTTGGCTCTTGCCCTTGAGAGATTGCTCCTGGGAAGCAGCTGACTTGAAAGCAATCTCAGAGCGAGTACTAATAAAGAAGATGTTTGCTGGAGGAGCATGTAGTTATGCTTACGTTTTTCCCAAAGGACCCTAACCCCGAGGAACCAGAATTTTTCCATTTTTTCCCCCATCATTAGAGAATGTTTCATCTTCTTCCTTATTTTCTCATCTCTTCCTCTTTCCAGCTACCAGCTGGGATGGTTCCCAGCTTCACAGAGCTGCATGCATTTTCCTTTGGAGAGTGGTGGTACCGATTTCAAGCCCTAGCCAGAGGGGATAGCTTGACAGAGAAGGTGAAGAGTCCTGCTTTCATGAGCACTTTTCAGGCTCATGAAAAATGGAGCATGATCTTATTGCTTTAGGTTTTTGCAGCATCAGTACACTGGAAGGCTGGCTGCTTGGAAAAGAGATGGGAAAACTGATTGCTATTGTACATGATGTGGCAGCATTTCTTGTGGTCAGCTAGGAGAACGCAGACATTGTTGAACAGGATTGAAATTGAGTACCCAGCTAAAACTGAACTTACCGTGTTCAGTTTTAAAAGGGAGATGTCTGAGGCGGCCCAAGAGGGGCTGCCCAGCTGAGATGGTAGAAGCACAAGACAATGAGGTGGTAGGGGTGGCTTCAGTCAGATGCAGAGATGCCAGAGTTAACTTCATAGGGTTCAGCAGATAATCACAAACAGGCAGCCTAGAAATGCAAATAGCTATCTATATCAAAGAGTAATGCCAGCTCAGGGCCTTGCTGGGCATTATACCATGTCTCTACAAGCTGCTTCCACTTAGAGGTGAGCTTGGAGAGGCCCAGAGCAGCACATGTGTAAGCAAACCATGGTGTTGTTGGGTCGCTATTGACTTTGCACTTGACTTTAACTGCTTTAAGGAGAGAATAAGTAATTTCTTGATTTGAAGGTACAGGCTGTACTGTGCCACTAACAGGCTGTAACAGGTTTTTGAAGGAAAGCTCTTTGAAGGAAAGGACTGTAAACTACTGATTAGTTTTTTATTGTTGTTGTTGTTTTTTAAGTTTGACAACTGAACTAAAGTAAATATATGTATATGTACATTTATGATGCATCTGTAATGCTGGTCTGAACCAATTTTGGGAGGTATACTTGAAAACTGGAACTACTTATTGGAAACTTGCTTTTGTTCATTTTCAGCTTTTAAAAATAAAAGTAAAGGACTAAGTTCAAAGGGAATTTAGCTCTCACGTACAAAACAAGTGAGAGGTCACAGTGGCTGTCAATGTTAATGAAGAGAAAAAAGCCCCAAATGATCCTTACCATAAAAGTCTAGTGGCACTGACTGGCCTCGGTCCACACTGTTTAAGCTTAGAACTTTCCATAGGAGATTTGTCTAGGATAGAGATCATTAGACATATCCAAAAAAAAATAAAAAAAAAAAACAGGGAGTGAGACAACTGTTAAGTGTTATGGATGATCAGGACTCAGGTTCTTTCCCTGGTCTTAGTTTGGCAGTATTGATGTAGCTAGCATTGTCACTTTCCTTCCATTCGAAGCCTTATATTTAATAAAGTTTTCCTAAGCTACATTTAAAATATTCTGCTAATTGTTTGAGAGCAAGGTTTAGGTATATGCTAGTTATCCAGAAAATACCCCGAATTCCTATTTTGGGGTGAGCCATTCTCAGTCTTTCCTGCTGAGGCTGCTCCTTTTCGTTTTACAGAAAAAAAACTAATCTGTGACCCAGTGGGGAAAGTAAAATGCTGAGAAACAGACATAAGACTGTCAAAAACAGACCCAGAAACAGGAAAACAGGTCTTCTAATGCTTCCAATATGTATGACTTTTTTTTTCTTTTTTTTTTTTTTTTTGCTAATTCCTGAGATTCCTTGGTGATTTCATCTCAGTTTAAAAAGACTTTCAGGTTAACCTAAATGAATCTGTTTTTTAATTGAATTGTTCTGTTTCGTCTTCTTTGCCCAGATCTTTTGCAAGATCCAGAGCTCTGGTGGTCCAGAGCCCTGGAAGTTTTCCACTTTGAAACACAGGAATGGTACATAGCCAAGACCCTGCTTCAAGCAGAGGACAATATGTGATTACACTGCAAGAAATGGAAGTTCCTAGAGGAAAGGAAAGATCCTACATGCACACATGCATGAGAGCAGCTGTTCCAAGAAACAATATATCCAGGTAACTGCAGGTACAGATCTGTTCAATGTGGTTACAAAATCACGGTGATGGAAAGTGCTTCAAGAAGTTATCTGATTCTTTCTTCACCTGAGAGTGATGCCATCCATAGGTACCTTTTTTCTGTCAAAGTTGATCTAGCTGATAGTCAAGTACTCTCTACTTCCTCTACTAAGTACTCTCTGCTTTCTCTAGCAATTGCCTCTACCTCCTCCAGAGTCACCTCTTCCTGTTGATTCTGCAAGCTATTCAGCCTGGCCTGTCTTCTCTCCTTTGGATTAAAGATGTGATTCACCCCAGTGGTCTTCACTTGTTGGTCTTCTTTTCTAGGCCTGTGATCACTCCTGGTGTTTTCCTCCTGACAGTCTTCTTTTGGATCCCCACAATCATATTGTGCAGCCCCCAATATTGGACACCACACGCCTTGCCTGGGATAATGCCGGTGGGAGAAATCCTGGCAGCACCCTGCAACCTGCATTCCTGTTTCGGCATCCCTGTGTGGTGTTTGCCATCTCTGCATGACGCTGGTGGCCTGTGTTCAGAGACTTCAGGAATCTTTTGGATAGCACTTATAGCACAACTTCAAACAGTGAATGCTTTAGATTTGAAAAGCCAAATGTTTATGTGGTCTTTGAAGCAGAAGCCTCTCTTAAAGTGGATGTTTACATTTATCCGATTCATGTAATTGCCAAAGCATTTTGGAAATGTCTTGAGGACATTTTCTAAAGTGGGGCCCAGTCTGGTGGAAATGACAGGAGATAGTCCCTAAATGTTTCAACAGTCTTACCTCTCTTTCCGTCTCTGGCTGCGAGGCAGAAATGCAAGAAAATGTATGCAAACTACAAAAATAAACCAAAAGCTGGGGTTTTGTTGTTTTTGTTGTTTGTTACTGTTTTGCTTAGTTTTGTTTTGTTTTAATCACAAGTATGTGAGCTATGTGAGCTTGGGTACAAATTCAAAAATATGAATTTCCCATTGCATTTCCTCTTATATTCCTTTATAGATGCATAAACGCTGATGTGTATGCACATGTGCATATACATGTATATTAATGGGAGGTATCTGGGCTATTCTGTAATGTGCATTTGTACATATAACAGCAACAGTGGGTATTTGGTTTAGCACACAGATATACAGAAACTTCTCCAGCTTCAGTGTGTGCAATCAGGCGAAAAATAAATGTATGACAGATGTACTAATATGGTGGATCATAAAGGTATGGTAAGAGCTGTTGTAATGTTTCAGAATAGTGTTTCAGGCATGAAATAACCCTAGTCTAATTTATTCATATGCTTCTGAGTGTAACTGGATATAGCAGCTCTGAAAAGCTACACTTCCTAGAACTAAATATCTTCCTAGGAAGTACAAAATAGATACTGTTCAGACTGTTGATCAGGTTTAGTTGCTCAACTTCTACGGGTTATACCAGAGCAACACATTCACAAAATTCTTTGCAGAAAGACAGAAAGAAAGGAGTATTTGGACTGTAAAGTTTTATTCATTTAATATATTGGTATCTACCTCTGAAAGGGGGGGGGGGGGGGGGGGGTGTTCTGTATTAACTATGCTGCTATCATAGAATCATAGAATTACAGGATGGCTTGAGTTGGAAGGGACCTTAAAGATCACCCAGTTCCAACCCCCTGCCTTGAACACCTCCAGGGATGTGGATACAGCTTCTCTGGGCAACCTGTGCCAGTGCCTCACCACTCTCTGAGTGAAGAATTTCCTCCTAACCTCTAATCCAAACCTCCCCTCTTTCAATTTAAAGCCATTACCCCATGTCCTATCACTCTACCCCCTGACAAAGAGTCCCTCCCCAGCTTTTCTGTAGGCCTCTTTAGGTACTGAAAGGCCGCTATAAGGTCTCCCCGGAGCCTTCTCTTCTTCAGGCTGAACAACCCCAACTCCCTCAGCTTGTCTTCATAGGAGAGGTGCTCCAGATGGTGCAAGAAATCTTGTTAGCAGATAACTGGAGAATAACCAACTCAGGCACTTTAGTCTTTTCCTTCTTTAGTTGGTTTCTGTACTTACACAGAAATTTGCAATTAAAAGCAAAGTCTGTAGATGTAGCTCAATCTGAAATAGATGCTGTCGTTTAAGGAGGGTATTTAATCATTAAAGAACAGCTTCCTGCTGTCTCATTGTTTTCCTGTTCTTTAACTTAAGCCAGTCTGTTTCCACCTACTATAAAATCCAGATTAAATAATGTATCAAGCTACTACAAGTCCTAGTTCTACTAAAATTTGGCAGCAGTCCTTGCTTTCATAAACTCATCATTGTACGAGATATGTCTTTATTGGATATTTTTTCTAAACACAGAACTGTGAGAATTTGGTTCTCAGAGAGACTGTTATTATTTGGTAAAATAGTTCCTCTTCAGAAGACATCTATTTCTGATGTACATTTCATTCTTTCAAATTGGAGCAGCTCCACTTTTTTTTTTTTTGTAAATAAAGAAATAAATAATATTAACTAGGTTAGAAACAAGCTGCCTCTAGAATCTAGAAGATGGGGCACACATATGGATTGAGGGAAATGTCCCTGTGTCAGTGAATATTTAATTGGTTATGCAAAGTGAAATAAGTCCAAAGCACATCAGGAGTCCCTCGGCAGGATGGGAAAAAATCCAAAACAGGAAAATATTAATGAGGTACAAAATCTGCTTTCTACATTCCTTGCAGTATGGCTACTCTCTAATGGCTTTTGAATATCACAGATGCTTATAAAAATAGCCACTTTCTGAACTTGGAACCTGAAAAGATCTTACTTTAGATGTAATGGTTGCTTTAGAAGTGGTAAGTTATGCACATGCAAAAAGGATATATTGCACAGCATATTTTTTATTTCCGTCTCGTAATGTTGCAAGCAGAAATAAAAAGTAAACATGACTACTTGAGCAATTTGATATACTACAACTTGCTTCAGGCTTCTCCACTCTACCACAGTCTTCAATTTTATTGTCATCTTTACTTGAATGCAATGACTAGATAGTACACTAAAGCCATCTCTTGTTCACCTTGCATGTACAAACCACAATATGTAGTGCCGAGACTGCAATGCACAATCCAAGACTGCAAGTCTGGAGCTCCTACCAGGACGACTGCAGGGCTGCAGTGCCCAATGCTATCTTGAGAATGTGAGGACAAAGTTACTGCTGAACCTTTTTGCTCCAGAAAAAATTCAAAAGTTACTTTTACGGTACTCAGTGATGGAGGTTTTATCATTGAAAGGAAGCACAACATGCCGCATTATGCTTCTTAGCAAAACAGTGCTCCCCCTCAGACAATTCTACATATGAAAAGGCTTTCTGCTTTAAATGACATATTTGTTTGTGGGTTGGTTGGTTTTTGTTTGTTTGGTTGGTTGGTTGTTCGTTTTTATTGAGCAGCATGGCAATCTGGAGTCATGGTATCTCTGGCTGCCAGGTTCAGTTTAGGGACATGATGTTAGTAGAAGATTTTTCAAACTGTTAGCCCTGTAATGCAGCATGAAGGCAATCATCAGGCTGGATTCCTTCCCACTTGTACCTAATTGCCCATACCAGAGGCTCTATAGAGAGCTCTCCTGCATGTCTGAGAAACCAGGTCTGTCTTACAGCAAGGTAAAGTCAAAGAACAAAACATACAGCTAAACTCTGGATAACACTTGTGTCTTTGTTTGCTGCCCAAACAAGTTTTCATTCATGTAGTCTGGTAAACAGTGCTGTGTCCTGGTCACTTATAACCAAGATCTTGGAGGTCTTTTCCAACCTGAATATTTCTATGGTTCTATGTTACACTGGTGAGAGGCTAGAGCCTGAGCTGGAAAAGGTCATGTGGAACATGTGGACCAAGGTAGATAAGGCTGCAATTTGCTAGGTCCTGCTTTTTTGCCACCTAACCCAACCCATAAAAGTGGCCTAAAAGAAAGCCGGAGAGGGACTCTATCAGGGAGTGTAGTAATGGAACAAGGGATAATGGCTTTGAACAAATGGAGGGGAGATTTAGATTAGGTGTGACGTGGGGAAGAAATTCTTTACTCGGAGCACAAGCGTACATGGGAATTAGGGCTGAAGATGCACCTTGCTTCTCTTCTTTTCTGTAAAGAATAGGAAGAAATTACCTAAAAAACAGTGTTAAAATTAAACCCAGGGCACAGGATGGGAGGTGCAGGGCAGTCCTTGTGGCCAAGGGGCAGCCTTTCTCTCTGGCAAGCCAAATGTCCCAGGGGAGCCAGCCCCAGAAAAGGCACCCTCAGGCCCCCCAACACTCCTCCTTCCTCCACGTGAGTGCATCTTCTGGGCCATTCCCAACACAGCCGCCCATAGTTGGCCATGCATGGGCCACTCCATCACAGAGCCTTGCTGAGGTCACAGTGGCCACTGCTGCCCCGCCTTTGCTGCGGGCCCTATAAAACAGGACCCCTGCAGCTGGCCCACCACTCGCTGAGCTTCCAGGCACTCTGACAGCCGGCTTGTGCGGCAGGAAGAAGAGCCGAAGCAGCAAGGCGAGTGGCAGCCCTCATTGGTGTGAGAGGACAGCGATGCAGTCCCAGCAAGCACCAAAAAAGAAGGCAGCTGATGAGAAGGAGAGGCGTCATGGGCTGAGGCAGAGCGCCGGTGGCACAACAGACACCAGTGCCCAAGGGAGCTCTGGCGCACAGCCCCCAGACACCTATAAGCGGTACCATTGGCACCGCAAAGATGCGGGGAACAGGCTGGCCCCTCAGCCACCCAGCGACAGGGGGCCTGGGCCTTCCCAGTGGCACAACGGCGGCGTGGGGAGAAGGCAGGAGGGTCAGGCAGACAGCCGTGTGGAGCACAGGCGTGCCTATAGCCCACTACAGAGTGCGGGACCCAGCCATGGCCGTAACACAGACGGCAGTGTCGGACCCATGCATGGAAATCAAATGCACAGTGGCATGGGACCTAGGCATGAAAGCGGACAACCCTCTGGTTCAGCACCCCGGCCTCAAAACTTCCCGGATGGAAGGCATCCCATGCGGCCAGTCGCAAGCAAGGATGGGCTTGGTCATCAGCCACTCCGAGCTGTGCGCAGTCCTTCCCGGCATCCATACAGTGACTGCAGGCCTCGGCCCTACGATTGGCGCAACAGCGGCGTGGGGCGAAGGCAGCAGGATGAGGCAGACAGCCGTGGGGAGCACAGGCGTGCCTATCATCCGTACTACAGTGCGGGACCCAGACTGGGCCATAAACCAGATGGCAACGTCGGACCCACGCACAGAAATCAACCTGACAGTGCACATAGGCATGGAACTGGACGACCCCGTGGTTCGGCACCCCAGCCTGGAAACCTTACGGATGGAAGGCATCCAGTTTGGGCCGTCCTGGGCAAGGACTGGCTTAGCCTTCTGCCCAACACCGAGGAGCCCATGGAGGTGGATCCACCAGCAGACATGGAGGAACCGATGGAAGTGGATCCACCTCGGCCAGAACAGACCTGGGACTACCGCGGCGCGTCTTTGCTCTCTGCTATCCGAGCACAAAAACAGCGTCGCAGGAGTGCCCGGCCAGCCCCCTACTCGTCGTCACGCAGGCTCCACCCCAAGCATTAGCTTGGAGCCCCCAAACACCACAGCCATCCCACAGGCTCACCTGCAAGACGTCCCGGCAATAAACCACTCTGTTGCCAATTCTCAGGGGTTGTGTGAGTGCTTCTTTCCCATCCCCCAACCCCTGTGCCAGAGGTAGCATCCGTTCTGCACAGAGCCTCGAGGAAGAGCACAAGAGAGGACCCAGCTTCCTTCGGGCTGCTGCGCTGGGGTGACAGGAGAAGTCCGCGAGGGCCACCATGCACCTCTAACATTTGTGCAAATAGTAGACTGAGGGGTGAAAATAGGAGTGTGTAAGCGATTATAGGGGTCTAATTTCTTATCCTAGGAGTGAGTTTTTCTAGCTGAGTACTTGGTAACAACAGACGTGGAGAAGGCTGAGGTACTCAACAACTTCTTTGCCTCTGTCTGCATTGGTGTGCGGGCTTCCCAAGTCTTTCATTTCCCTGAACCTGTAGATGGAGGCTGGGGGATCAAATCCCACCCACTGTAAGCAAAGAGCAGGTTCGAGACCACCTGATGAATCTAAACAGGTACAAGTCTATGGGACCTGATGACATGCATCCCAGGGTCCTGAGGGAACTGGCTGATGTAGTTGCCAAGCCTCTCTCCATCAGAGTTGAAAAGTCCCGGCAGTCGGGCGATGTCCCTGGTGAGCAGAAAAAGGGAAACATCATGCCCCTACTCTTCAACAATTAAAACAAAGAACTGAACAAAGAGCAGTACTCTGCAACAATTAAAACAATCAGGAGACATTTCTTCTCAGAAAGAGTGGTCAGGCATTGGAAAGGGTTGCCCAGGGAAATGTTCGAGTCACCGTCCCTGGGGGTGTTCAAGGAAAGGTTGGACGTGGTGCTTAGGGAAATGGTTTAGTGAGTGACATTGGTAGTAGGGTGATGGTTGGACCAGATGATCTCAAAGGTCTTTCCAATCTTAATTTTCCTATGATTCTATGATTCTAAGATACTTAAGATATTAAACATATAATGCTGGGTGCCTGAATAAGAAAGTAATTTGTTATATTATCAAGGGAGAGGAAGCAGTTTCTCCAGAAGACAATTCACAGGAGACTGGTGTTCCACATCACCATAGAGAGAATTGCAGGCTAGCCTTCTAGGCATTACAGTTAGGTACTCAAAATTGGACACTGTGGAAATATTTTTGCCACTGGAATATGGACAACACCCCCTAAAAGTAGCTGAGGTTCTTCCATAACATGGTAATAGACAGACATTGCACAGGCAGACTAATCTTGTCCTTAAAGCATGTCTCCAAGTTAGTGGGATACCCAGCCCTCTGAAAGTGCTTGTTTCTCTACGTTGCACGGAGAAAACACTCACAAGATTTCCACATAACAGATGCACAACTTTTCCACGGCTACACTGAAATGGGATGAATCTTCTTAAAAGACAGTTCAGTTATGCAATTCAAATTAGGTTGGCAGACAGCTGAATTTTCAGAGTGAGGCTATGTTCCATTCAGAGAGTGAAAGATATATTTTCCATATAGGAATCCCTAACTTCTTACAAATCACTACCGAATTGTGTACGCTTATCAGAAGATCTGTTATGCTTTGGACTTACAATGACACATACGTTGATGGGAGAGGAACACAGTATCTCTAAGGAGAAGCTACAACAGTCCTTCCTATGTACCTAGGAGGCTGAGGATATGCTGTGTCTTTGAGGACATGCTGGGGTCCAGCACAGAAGGAATAGGGGTATGTTTAGGTGCTAGGAAAGGAATGGGAAACCAAGACAGGGACAGAGCAAAGGTGTGGGCTGCTTGAGTTTTCTTACAAAGGTGGCATTCATCATACTCCTAGAAATGACATGCAGGCCATATCTGCAAAGGATTATCTCTGGACAGCAGGGACTCTGAGGAAGACACGGGTTCCATAGGTGGCAAACACCAGTCTCCCAAACTAGGGGAAAACAAGTCACATGCAGTCCATCAATGAATAACTTAAGGACTGGCCAGTAAGCACAAGACGACAATTTTATCTCTGTATTGGAGCCTTAAACTATGGCTTCGTACTTATCTCTGTGCTCCTTCTAACCCTAAAATTTTCCACATTGCTGCACTTAAACAAACCCCGTATTCAACATTCAAGAAGTGTGATAGGACATGTGAGTTCCCCTCATCCATGTTATGGAGAACTACTTGACAACTAATCTCTAAGTATCACTAAATTCACGATAAGCTTCCATACTCAGCCCAAGGACAAGAAGCTGTATAGACATTTGCATATCAATTTTCTAACGCTGGTTTTACAATAGGAGCTAGAGTCGGGCAGCTGCAGCATACATTTATAAGGCTTACAGCTGTGTTCAGTGATAAGATAAGAGGTTCTTTTGTAGAGACCACAGCAAAAGCTTTGTCAGGGACTGAAATGACACTTTTATCTCATCATGAAAGATGCCCCTTCCAATGGAAGTCTATCTGGCATGACGTTATCATTTGAATTGCTTTTTTTTTTCATGGAAATGAGAGGAAGGAACCTTGCTGATTTATTAAGTAGTTTGTCTTGTTTTTATTATTATTTGTAACATTAAAAGAAAATTAACTGCAGCAGAAAGATTTTATATTCATCTATAAACTTGGTTATCAGCATCATAATATCAGCCAACATATAAATAAAACCAGTAACTCCAAATCTAGAAATGGAATATTTAACATCACTGTGCCACAGAGGAGATGCTCTGGTTATGGATGAGCAGAAACTTGGATTATAAAGCAATTTTTTATGATTATTTTGCTGCTTGCAATTTTCTGGAGCAAAAATTTCCCAGGCTTTTTCTAAACCCACAGGCATATTTGGGTTTTATTTTTTTAAAACGTCTGTGATCTCTTTCTCAGTTGCTTGATAGCAAAGCATCTTCAGAAGGATTGAGAGGTCATCCCATTAAGGAAGCCATCCATTAAGGAATGATTCTGATATGCTGTATACATTTGTTCTTATCTATCTTTAATTATCTGCAAGGTAGGCATCTAGTTTAAGCTCATGATGTGGTTCTGCCAGTAGTGAGTGGTGGACAGAAATGCTAAGAGAACAACTCATTCCACCCATGCTGACACCTATTCTCCATTCACTGAAGTCTCAGTGTCTAGCTTAGGTGAGCTGGCTACTGAATAGATAGTTTTAACATAACTGAGACAAATTCCACCCAGAATTTAAATTATTTCAGCTTGTAATGTTAAGGGTCCAGGACTTCTGCCTATATGGTCTATCAAAAAAAGGGTAAATATTGTACAGGATCTTAGGGGATGTAACCTTTGATTGTGTTTGCTTCAGCCTCTCAGGGAAGCTTCCAGGCTGGAGGGTGAAGCTGAGGTACAGTTTTTAATTGTGAGTAATTAAGGAATGCAATGACTTATCAAGGGTGGTGATCAGCTCTTTACTACTGGCAATTTTAAGTTGAATCCTATGTGGTTTTTGTTTGTTTGTTTGTTTTGCTGAAACAAGAATTAACTCCAGGAAATCCTTTGGTCTGCTATTGCAATCTTCATTCCAGGTTATATCAGCCCACCATACATCCACTGTTGTATTAAGTCAGGTTTGCCTCACAGCTTTAGCAACTTAAGGGTTGAGCAATCTATGTTGTCTATAGTCAAGGGAGAGAAATAGGTACTTCCAGACAGACATTTAGAGTAACATCTTGTATATACACAATAGAGCTACTCCGCAAATGTGGGTCGCCTGTCTGATCTCCACAGCTCTCTGTGTAAACAGTAATTCATAAACTTAAGCTTGTAACAATGGGGACCCTAAAGAAAGTGTAAAAATTTATGGTCTTGGAAAGTGCTGAGAGCCATTCCCAGAGCACTTGCATATACATACTGGCAGATGAGTTGGACCCCTTCTCTGTGCTGCTTTCAAAGTGTTTAAAAATCTATTACTGCAATTTGGGACACATTTCTGATGAAATCTACATGAGAAATGAGTATGTAAAAAATGTAGTAGATTCTCCTGATACACAAACCATATATTTGGATTTTGTTATCCACATTAATTAATATTCCTTGCAACAAACTGAACACCTGAAGCCTTTAGTTGGGAATAAAGGCATACGTGATAGGAACTGTGCAACTTTTATTTTCTTTTAAATGAGCTACAGGTATTATTCAGTTCCAGATTATTAAACACACTTTGCCTGAGCGAAAATTTAATATTACGGGCTATGGTGTTAACTATTGTATAATACAAATGACAAGTAACAGCATGCCTCATTATTACACTCCTGCATTCAGTAGCAAGAAGAGCTGTGGTGTTGCTGTGATCCTCACACTTTCATTAATCTAAGCATTGGAGATGAGACCAGACCTCTTGCCCTTTAATTCTGAGATCTCAATGTTCTGCTCAGGTAACAAATAACTCAGTGGTCCAACTACTAAAATTTCATCAATAGGTATACAGAAAGGAAAATATCCATCTGTACAGTATAGACCTGTACAGCATACATTTGCCCTCTTTTACCAGTAGAGAGAATCATTCTTCTCAAACAGATGAGGTGAATATTATCAAGCCTCAGAGTTCACACTCCAGCTAAAAAATTACTATTTTCCAGAGAGCCATCTACCTGAAACTTCAAAACTTTCTCCATTCTCTGGATTAGTAGACTGCCGTATGTGTAAAACTGCAGTCCAGCAAAGCATATCAGTGTGATTTTGTGTTGTATTTTTATCTGCTCTCACAAACTCCCAGTTCCTTCAACAAAACTCCCAACTTCCCAAATTTCCCAGTATTTCTACAGTAAGGACAGTGAGGTTCGTGAGCAATGGCACCACACATCAGACCCTGAACTAGAGCTAAACAAAAACTGAAATTCCTTTTCTATCAGTTTTGACATTTTCTTTCCTTTTAGATCAGGTCAAAAAGATGAAAGAGCAGAACAAGCTCTGAAAACAGACTTGAAAACTCTCTAAAGTATTCTTTTTGATACACAGAAATAAAAGGTTCAGCTGTTCCCCAATTGAAAGGTTTTATTTAAAATTAAGGTGACATTGAAGTGCATCTGCCCAAGGAGCCCCGGCACACCCCGTACCTTGCAATTGCAGTGCCTGAGATCCTCACTCTCCCTGTGGATGGGGCTACAGGCAGACTATGAGAGCCCAATGCACTACAAGGAGACAAAGAGTTCAGGTAAAAAGCAGATTTGCACTATGCTTTAAACTCAGAATGCTCACATTAAAATATTTCAGTGGATCAGAGTGTTTTATTTTTGAGTAAAAACAATATTGACTAAATCTAATATTCTTGTGATGCATTTTTTTTCAAAAGAAGATTAGGACAGCAGGAGGGCGTAAAAAGGAATGCCAGATTTCCTCAAAAAATATTTACTTTGATAGAACAGCATTACCTTTAGAAAAATCATTTCATTGGAAAAATCACAACATTCAGAACGTAACAATTTTCGATGCTCTCTTTCACAAAGATATGAGAGACTAATTTAGTCCCGAGAGAGCTGGAGGGATTTGCTGTTTGTTTTGTTTTTAGAGGAGGATATATATGCAGTCCCACTGGAAATGAAGGAACATCACAGACCAGAATAAAGATGCATTCCAAGAGATGTTGAGAGGAAAGCTTTTCCAGAGCCAACCTCTTCAAGGGCTTATTACAGTCAGTGTTCTCAGCCAATTGTAGCTTTAATAAGAGCTGAATTTACACACAAACTTTTGGAAAGCAAATAAATAAATAAGAGGGGGAGAAGAGAACTTCTTAGCATTCAGTATAATGTTACAAGCATAGCATCAGAGAAAGCCATGCATCTGTTTTATAGCTGGTTTATATTCTTCTCGTGTGTGCATTTTATGCACATAAAAATTAACAACCTTTGACTATCCATTTGTATTTATAACATCTGCAGTACCAATGGGTGCAGTTCTCACTTCTCTGTCCCAGGCCTGCTAAGCATCCTAATTTGGAAAGAAAATGCCAGATAACTCTCCAGGGAGACATTCACAGTGTCAATGTCTCTTGATTCCTAGACATCCTAATGCCACCAATGGGAAGTCTATAACGAAGGAAATCCCAGTGGCAGCAAAGCATGGTACAGGCAGAAATGCTGGGCTTTGCTTTTTCTGTTCAAACCAGCTGAGGTATAACTAGATGCAGCCTGGGATTGGTGTGGTCTTTCTGCTTCTGGGGTAAATAATATATTTTGACTATGTAAGTGAAAAAGAATCATTGAGCAAGATGAGCTCAGATATTCAGATATTCATAGTATGAGTGCTTCCCCAGTGATTCTAATCAGAGCTGGGTGGATTACCCCAGGAAAAAAACACTGTCCATGAGTACCTGGACAGTGAGTTCTCCCACACGTTCTTCTCTGTGGGTACTGGAGTTTACCACTGAATTACAGGAAATATATATATATATATAAATGATGATGATGATGATGATAATAATAATAATAACAACAACAACAATAATAATAAAGATTTCCAGAGAATTGCTTGTACAAATCTCTGAATCCAGCAAGTGGGACTATTACTGTGATATTTTTAAGAGAAGTTTTAAAACAGAGTGGGGGGCGGGGGGGGAGAGCATTTTCTCCTCTGGTACAAATTGCTGCAATGAAAATGTTCCAGGTGGCATGCAGCTGGTTTGATTCAACTGTTTTCATTTGCTGAGAGGCTCTCTAGCTGTGAGGAATTTACTAGTTATTTTGCTGATAAATTCAAGATTTCCTTGGAGCATGCTGTGCAGGGCAGTATCTCCAGAGGGAAAATGAAAAGTTTCTGATGAGCTGCATCCAGGTAATACAGTTAAATTGCATCTGCCTGGGATTGCCAGCATGTACTTTGAATGTTAGCCCTTCCTCATCAGGAGCAGCCAGAAGTGAGGTAGTGGATTACAGTGGGAAGCTGTTTGCAGAGAAGCGTTGGTGAGGAAAAGGTCAGCTCACAACCTTCAGTGAACAATGAGTCAGCTGAGCTGGGAAATTGTCTTCCCAATCTGTGGGGAAAAATTGCATATATTTCCAAAACAGATTGTACCAACCAGAATATGTGATAAAGCTGTCCCTGAGACTGCTGTTGAGGCTGGCCGTGCCCGTGCCCCATGGCAGTGCCAACGGGACTGTCTGCAGAACACAGAAGGTCTCAGAGTGCTCCAAAGAGCCAACCTGCAGGGAGACCTTCATGAAAAATAAAGAAATAACCAAGGCATCCATGAGACAGAGAAATACAAATTTGGGCGGAGTTTCCTTCACATTAGTCCTTATAGTCAGCTGTGAGAACCCTGCAGATCTACTTAGTTGTTACAGAACCTCTCTTCCACTGACGGAATGACTCCTTTGCAACTTTTGCACTAGAGAAATAAGAACTGTGTTTGAAAATGTGTTTTGCCAAGCAGGGCTTGTTGTTTGTTTATTTGTTTGTCTCAGCAAGATGAATATCACCCAGCTTTTAAAAAAAAAAAAAAAAAGCCAGAAGCTCTACACATTTATTTTGCTCATGTTTGCTGTGCTGTGGGGTGAGTTTGCCTTGGCTAACGCATACTCACAGGAAATGAAATAAAGACTGCATGGAGAGGAATAACTCCAAAATGAGCAAAACAACTGAGATAATTCTTAGCAGTCAATATTGGCTGTGTGCAGCAGTGGAAAGGAACTGGGGCTCAGAGCTATCGGGTTGCTTCTTGTCTTGGGCTGAATTAGGGTTCATAAGTTGAAAGTAAAAAATAAAAAATAAAATAATTAAATTAAAGGAAAAAGTGAAGGAAGGGCATTAGGAAGAATGGAAATATTTTTTTCTGTAGTGACTAAATCTCACTTATTATTAAAAAGCAATGTTAATTTTAAGATGGAGCAGGTCCTTCCACCCTGTGTGCTGTGTCCCCACTCAGACTGGTGCTGCTGCAGGGCTCACAGAGAGCAGCAAAGGGTTGGTGAGGGCAGCAGGCTGCTTTTGGGTCAGCTGAATATGTCTGTGATGTCTTAGAGTGTTTGTCAAGCACAACCTTACTTCCAAGTCTTGCAGGCTTGGACTCTGACTCTTAACCAACCTTTGTTCCCTCCAAACATGTTTCCTTTTCATTGTTAGTAAATTATACAGGGCAGTTTATCCAATGACAAAGGCATAGATAAATATTTTCATCAATGCCAGAGAATTCAGATATTTTTTTTCATTATAATAGGGTTCTCCAGATAACATTAGTGCAGATTTGCATGTATAGGAACATTAGTTTCTGACTAGGCCTTGGAGAATACTAAATGTATTATTTTACAGTAAGGGAAAATAAGGAAGCAAGAAACTTTCAAAGACAGTGCTTCATATTTTATTGTGAGCTTAGCAGCTAGTAAAATTTATACATTTATCAAATTAGGAATCAGTTATCAAGAAGAGCAATTATCAGAAAGATTCTTCTCTCTGTTACAAAATTAGCTATTCAGCTTTGGAGGCTGCCATTTCAATAACCTGCGAGAAATTCCATGCTCATTTTTCTATTGAAGTAAATGAGGTCAAACTGTACCTGTGACCTCAATACTGCTGTGATTTGTGCTGCAGAATTCTGGAAGTCCCCTTGAGAATACTTTTCCAACTCAAGAGAAATATTACACATAATTACACAGCATAACAGCTCTGCTTTTGTACTTACTGCATTTCCAAAACCTGGTGTTATAAAAGCATAAACTTGTATTAACTAACTAGCAAATTCTGACACATGCACATAGCTATTTTATTTTCATCTTTTATACTAAAGTTGATTGCTCTAAATCATAAGATGCTAGATTCTGGCCACCAATCCATCCAGGCAGCCAAAGTCTGCTTTAGGTCCCAAATTTGAAATAACTGATTTTTATTTTTTTTTTTTATTTTTAGCCCTTTGATACCAGCTTTGTTTTCTGACAACAAATTTCAAATGATTAAAAGAAGTTGTTCTCTTTCAGAGAACTGACTTTTTACAATATGCCCTTCACATGCTAAGCCAGTACTTGGGAGGCTTTAGTCAGCAAAACATGAAAGTATCTGCATGGTAGTCCAGTGCCACTAAAATCTGTCTTTCCACTTCAGGTGTATTGGAAATGACTCATCAGTCATATACAACACGATATGGAACACAGATAGCTCTGTATTGCTCTTTCACATCCCAGTATTCTGACTTTATTTGACTTAACAAATGCCTGCCTGCGATGAATACTAAAATCAATGAGCAGAAGTTCCTGAAGGCAGAATCCAGCATGTTGTTCAAAAGAATTACCAGTAAACAAGCTTCAGAAGTTCATTTTTGGAAAACAAGAACTTACCCTGGGCTTTTCTGTGTTTATACCCATGCTTTTGAAAATTGATGTAGTCAGATCTTCTCTCTCCAATTCGAAGCTGGCTGACTTTGCCAGGCTGGAGTTGGCAACTCCAGCAATTTTCTCCACCCAGTGAAGCCAGGAAATGTGAAAGCTGAGGAATTGTTTCTCCCTTAAAGTGTGTTTTCGACAATTCACATATGTGGTATTCAAGATACGGGCAAAAGTCTGCTTTGCTTAGCTGAATATCAGAACTGGGCTTCCTGCCATCCACAACCTCATAAACAGGTTTGGCTGAAGTCTAAGAACTGTGTGAAATGGAGGAAAACAAACCTACTTTTTCAGACTTTTGAATTACTTTGTGTCTTCTCTATACAACCCTAGGCCACATCCTGTTTTAAGCATAAAGGAAGGTCATTAAAGAATTTCCATTCCTTGATGGTAATTCTAATCCAGCATATCCCACTTCATTTAGCTTCAGGCAGAAATTCCAGTGAATGTCTTTAAAAGCATGGTTTTGCCAGTTACACCACATGCTTCTCACATTCTCAGCGACAGTATCAATCTAATTCCTGTTAGTAATAAAATCCCAAGAAGGTCTCCTGACTTGAAAAGGGGAAACATAACCCCATTTTAAAAAAGGGAATAAAGGAAGGCCTGAGGCCAGTCACTCAGCCCATAGAGAAGGCTCCGGGGAGACCTTACAGCGGCCTTCCAGTACCTAGAGGGGCCCTACAAGAGAGATAGGGAGGGACTCTTTGTCAGGGAGTGGAGTGATAGGACAAGGAGGAAATTATCCACTCAGAGGGTGGTGAGGCACTGGCAAAGGCTGCCCAGAGAAACTGTGGATGTCCCATCCTTGAAGGTGTTCAAGGTCAGGCTGGATGGGGCTTTGGGCAACCTGGTCTGGCGGCAGGTGTCCCTGCCCATGGCAGGGGGGTTGAAAGACATCTTCCATCTAATTGGAAGACGTCTTCCAACCCAAAGCACTCTATGATTATTATGATATGATTCTTTCTTAGAAAATCTTTCAAGCAAACCATCCTTTTCTATAGGAATGAAAAAGAAACAAACACAACCTTTTCAAGTAGAAAAAAAAAATAAAAAAAAAAGAGACAGAGAGAGAAAAGAAAAGGGGGTTTGGCATGATAGGGTGGATGTAACACAAGATTATTGCAGTTACCCCAAGGGCTGCTCTTACACTTGCCAAACAGATCCAGACCACTCTTACGTTTCATTGACACTAGGCCCACAGAGGCTAGCCTTTCCTGAATATGACCCTGACTGTGCATTCAGCCTCATCACTTGAGAAATGTAGTTTTTCTAGTCCAAGAAAAGTCACCATTTTAAATTGAATTCATGTGAGAACACAAAGCCAGTTTCCAGTGGTGCTTCCTTTCCCCCTTCCTTCCTTCCAGACCTCTCTCCACTTTGGAGCTACCAGGTTCATGATTATTTCTTTGCAATGGCCATTATGTTGTTGATTCAGCTCCAGCTTCATTTCTGTAGAACCCTCAAATTCTCCTGCAAGAACAGCTGTCTGCTTTTTCTGCTCCATAATTTTCACCTTTCAATGCTTAAGTGAAGCTTACCCTTGTTGCATTCCATCCATTCTACTTATTTTAGTTCACTGAACCCATTTGTCAAGACTTTTTGAATGCTAATCTTCTCTTCCAAAAATTTTGTAGTCCTTCCCAGCTCAATGTAATTTACGAATTGTCACAGTCCTGTTTTCTATTCCTATACAGGTCACTGATGAAAATTTTGAACAGATCCTGAGATGGTTCGCTGCAGAGCCCTGATCATCCCTCCTTTCTGACAGTGAATCATTAAAAAATATTGTCTACGTTTCATTGTACAGTTGTGTTCCCAACTGTATTAAGACTTTCTAGGCCATATTCATTAACTTTTCTTTTAGGGCTGAGAAAAGGATGGTCTGATATCCTAATTCCCACCTCTCCCACACCCATTTTTTTTTCTGATTGTGTGGCCATGAGAAAGTCTTTACCTATTATCTGTTTCACCTATTGTCAGAGAAATGTGGGTAGTGCTATTTGCTAACATTCCTCACAGTTGTGCTGCAGGGCTTCATTACCTGAATTGGAGATGCTATGAAGGGAAGAACTTCTGCAGTAAATGCTCCAAATTGATATGGGTCCTACTGAAGAGCACCCATCTACAAAGATGGAAAGAACACGATTACCTCTCATCTCCTACCAAAGCTGAACTGTTTAATTTCATTTCTTCAAGAATAACAACAAAAAGAACATAAAATAAATTCTTAAATCAAGGCAGTGTTCATCCCCTTCCTGTCAGCCACAACTCACTTCTATCACTGAGCTGTAGAAACTCTAAATGTGAGTTGTAGAAACTCTAAATGCTTTCTTTCATCTCAAAACACCACTTCTTTATCAATTTTATCTCTCAGAATTTTAAGATACTCCCCTCAGAGCACTTGGAAACACCTCACACTGGACTCCTCTGCCACCCTCTGTCTCTGATGTAGAACATAATTTCGTGAATGACAAGCGATGACCTCTCTCTTTCTTCCTGTGTGGGCTGTTCTCAGATGGTTTGTTCAGCACAGTTCTGGTCTTTATTGCATAGTGCTTCATCTTTATAGCTGTTATCAGACATTTATATCACTTTCTTCGTATGCTGGGTATTATTGGCAGAATGTCCATTGTACAATGCATCAAACACATACTGGAAAATTGCTTTTGGCAATGATTCTGGATTTTTATTGTTGTTGTTTGCTTCAGCAATCAGGCTGTAGCACACATGATTTGTACTTGTTGCTTTGCATGGGCTTTGGACTCAAAAGGGGGAAAGACAGACATGGTTTTCATATCCTCAGTACTCCAGTCTTAGACTGGAATGACTCAGAAAATGGGATTGGATGTGATAAAAATCTGATACATCCAAAACTCTGCTTTATAGACTACAGTTTTCATATACACAAGGAAACGTTATTTAAATATAGGTCCTATTTCTCTTGTAAAACAAGAATAACAATACTAAAAACATAGCTGCTCATGTAGCACAGCTATAATCTTTAAAAAGAATTTGCTGTCCTTTCCTTCCTGCTCCCTTTGTCCCATTGAGGATGAGGAGGACATGTTGTATGTAGCATCACCCTGAATACCACAAGCACTTTAGAATGCTTTCATTGAAGATTAGCCTCCTTGCTCTCAGACACAAATGTTTTCTTCTATGTGGCAGAAAACGTTACCAGAGCCTTAGACTCTACCTAATCCAAAGTCTGGAGTTTGGAGACAACCTAGCAGATGACGTGGCTAAACTGTCTAAATCAGGCATGGATTGTCCCTCCACTTATCCCCCAGTTTGAAGTGTATCACACGTTTTGACTGAGGCTCATCTTAGACCAAAACACCCTTGAAGAAGTCAAAGGCAGGTGTTCCCATGTTAATCACCTTTACAGCTGAAAATTCATGTTTTATTCCCAACTTGAATTTGATTGACATTAACAACCATACAATGGTTTTCATCATGTCTTTCTCTGACAGGTTAAGAAAAATAATAATAACTTGAATATTTTCTTGTCATGTTAGAATGTAGGTTGCCTCTTGGTGGTGTATGCAATGAGTAAAGGCAAGTCCATGCACCTCTAATTGTAAGGCACTTCTCTACTCCACAACAGTTTTTGTCACTGTTCTCTGCATTGTTTCAAGCTTTTCACAGCTTCTTTAAGGTATAAGCAACATATATGGCTATTTGTTTTGGAGAAGATTATACTGACTGTTCAGGAGTAGGTCATGAAGTAGTTTGGAGACACCATGCATCTAGGCTTCATGGCCTACCCAGAAACATTAGAAAGAACAAAAATGTTCTTCCATCGTCTTCCTGTTCCAACTGACCAGGCACATAGGAAGAAGTAAGCCCCTGACACATCTCCCCCCACCCTCTGGCCTTTCCCCGTGAGGGACGGTGGTTTAGCTCCCTAAAAGGAAAGACCGGTACCCACCTGGATCAAAACTTCACAGACATTCCTGCTGTTTTTCAGGTATAGCGCTCTAAAAAGGGTGAATTGTATCAGCACAATTCAGCTTCAAACATTAGATCACTAAAAAGGAATAAAGGCAATACATATAAAATATTCTAAGTGGTGTCTCAAGCTGCTCACTATTATTTTTTTTTCCCTTTCTTCTACTCCTTCTGTTACTTTGCCTATTCTAAATTCTGGTTGTAAAGTCTTTGGGAGAGATTTTTTACGTCTATGTAGAGTAGCTGGCACAAGAGATCTGTCTGATCTAAACAAGGTCTTTGAGTGCTACTGCAAGGCTCATGAATAGTGATTACAGCTTCCAACCAGTAGAGAACTCAGCAACTTTTTCAGAGAAGTTGACCTATTTAAATTGTATAACCAGGTAGTGCTTAACAGCATTTTATTAATTTGCTCTAACAAACAGTCATAGAGAGAAATGTGGAGAATACCCAGGTATCCTACAGGTTAAATTGTGTACCAAGAAATGAGGGCCTGCAATTACAGAGCCAGTTTTGTACAGAGACACTACTTACGAGCTTGAGACTAAGACTATCCTTATGGGAACTGCAGGACCAAATATGAAGTACTAACACTAGATCTTGTGCACAAGACAGTGACTGGTTTGATGGGCTGAAATAGCTGGAAAATTAACTCCTCAGAGCACGTCTAGCTTGTCAAACATTGTTAGTGTGACCCAGATCTAGCACAGGCCCACGTAGTTTGACAAGGATTTGGCCTCAGCTAAGTGTTTCTCTGACCCGCTGTCGTTCATTCCAGGGTTTTCAGATTCTTAGTTCATCTCAATGCCCTGAAAGGAGCTTCTGAGACTTCTGGAAAAATTATACCATGGTTCAGGAATGGGTTTTTAAAGTGCTGTCATCAGACAGCAGATCTACTTACCGTCTTTCAATCTGCATTTCTATTCCTGAATTGTATCAGAAAACAGAAAAAAAAAAAAGGATAAATAGCAACCAATAAAAGGCAAGATTCTAAAGAATTCCCTTTTATGAAAGATAAAATTTTTGAAAATGTAGAAGTTATAAACAAGTAAAAAAAAAAAAAAAAGAATAGTGAAACACTTGCTTTCCCTCAAAACACAGAACATAGAATAATCATTCTGGTGCATGTGTTACATAAATCCAATGTATGAAAGAGAAGAGACAGATGTCATACTGAAAAATAAACTACTAGGGTGCTTATCAAAAGTGACAATACTCCTACAGAAAAATACTGCTGCTCTGTTGCAACAGACATAAGATAGTGTTCCATAAGCAAAAATAATTGTCTTTATACTTTATGTCAACAATTTGCCACCTCCTACAGAGATGTCAGCAAATATCTACCTAATCCAAAACATTTTACATAAGAAAACAAAAAGCCAAGTTAGAAAAGTAAGTATTTAGCCAGATGAAATGTAATGGATTGAACACTGTATTAGAAAGGAATGGTTGTCTAGTGCTTGAACTAAACAACCCCATTTACATTTACTACATTTGGGGCTACATTTATGCTAGTAAACAAAATAGGGCAGTTAGCATACTCTTGTTATGGGGACAAATGGGATGACACATTTGGTATTCATATGACTACAGCCCCTTCTTCTCCCTAACCAGAAGATCTCACCCACTCCACCTGTTGGGAACAACTCTTGGCATGTGATGTTTCCTGAGATGTGCCTCAACATTGCTTGTGAGAGTGTGAGTTGGGAGGGTTAAAGCTGGGCAAGGGACTGTGATATCCATTTACAGCACAGATGTTCATGTGCAGGCAATGCTGTCCTGTTAAACTTAATACTGAAGCCATGATCAGGGCCAGAGCTGGCCTCAGTTGTCTGCAGTGCTATCCAGTAAAAACTGTGGGTGCAAAAGGGTAAAAATGAGGAGAAGGCAATGTGAGAAGTATCTCACCAGTCTGCAGGGGGTGTTATACAGATGACTACCTCTATTCTGGTCCTTTGGGTTTCCCTTCATAGTCAAAGAAGACAGACATGCCAAGGCCAGGCGGTCAGATGACTTAAGGTCTAGTTGTACCCATTTTTCTATACAGATTATACAGGGCCTCTGGACTACTTTGTGTGTGTATGTGTGCATCTGAAGGTAGGCGATAACACTCCCACCCCAAAAGAACAAAAGAAAATGACAAATGGGATATTTCTGGTATGTTCCCAAAATATAGAAGAACTAAGATTGCAGAAAAATGTCACTTCAGAGCTTTAAGCTATAGTAATTATATATGTCACACAAGCAAGGAACCACACACAATGTTAAACAAGCTTATTCTAAAATAACCCATTCTCCCAAAAATATTGCACTTCCTCCTTATCAGAAAGAGAATCATGCCAAGTCATGAACAGGTTGAGAGTTAATTTTTCATGAAGTGGTAACAATATTCAAAGTCCATAGGGTATTAATAATAATAATAATATCTGTATGATTGATATGGAGTACAGATTTATGTGGGTCACACTTCTGTCCACTTTATAGCTGTCTACAGCTGTCTACAGACACCAATAAGGTAAGGTCAGGTTAGTATCTTATTGGTAACTGGGGCTGCTGATAAAAATCGCATGGTACTAAATGCTCAGCTGCAGATAGGAGTGCACGCTGCTAATAAAAAGGGGTTAAAGTAGGACTACAATAAATCAGGCCAGATGTTGACTGATTTTGGCTCCATCACTTTTTTAATGTCCAATATTTGATTTTATGGGAGTGGGAATATTAATGAGTTTTTCTTCATTAACAAAAACCTGAGAGGTGAAACAGGGAAAAATCATTGATTAATTTTGAAAATTTTACTTCAAAGTGAAATGTCTCTAGTGTGTAACAGGGTCCTTGTGGTTCTGTGTGATAAAATATAAGACCTATCATTCCACGTAAATAATTTGTCTTTGTTAAATATGTAGTGATATGTCTGAGTGACTTTTTTTTTTCGTCTTGCTTTGTTTTTGTTGCAGAAAAATGGGAAACCATAATCAGCAAGAGACGGAAAACAGTAATGTCAGCACAAGTACAAGCTCAGCAGAATGGGAATTTTCTACCTTCTGAATATGCAGCTAACATTAATCACAAGGCTATGTAGCCTTTGGCCAGGCTCCAAGGGTGGGAGATGTATTGCTTTAGCCAACAGAGGACTCTCCACCTCCCTTAGCCATGAGTGCTACAAAAAGATGCTGAGGATGGTTCCAAGAGCATTGAGAGCAACATAGCTATAAAAGATGTAACACATAAGCATGAACATCCGTAACATACACCAAGTCTTAATGGTAAATGTTATGGTTTACTTTCAAAAAAGTGATTACAATACTTAATTACGTGCAGAACATTCTTACAAAAGAAAAAATGATTAACTGTTAGGAACACTGTGATCTATTTTGCACAGACAATAAAAGATAAGGAAAATTTCCAATAAAACCTTAGCTTCAGCAGAGTTTGAATCTTCCTTGGCTCCAGACAGTTTAAAAACTGCTGCTGGAAGGCCAGGCTCTGATCTTCTTTTAAAGAAGTCTTTTAAGAATAAACTAAATTGATTTGGATTTGCCCCAGATTAAATTAAAGCAGGATATAGTCCATGAAGTCCATTATGGTCATTTATAAAAGTTAAAATGAAGCTCCAGGAATATCTACGCATTTTTTTCTATTTAATTATAAAAATACTTGATTGAAGAAAAAAAATAGACCTACGTTTTCAGTACAGACTACAGATTTTAAGATACAGCCTGTTCAGTTTTATGTTTTAAAATCCCATATTCTACTCAAGTTGATTTTAATTTAATTGCAATTTTTTTTAGGTTCCATTAAGCTACAAAGCAAAACGAACACTGGCCTGAAAGGTCTCCAGACTTATATTTTTCTCAGGTGAATACACAGTCCTCCAGAGACAGCAAAGGCTGTGGCAGAAATTTAAACTTGTGTCTCTGCAGCCCCAGAACTTCTCAGCCTGGAGCTTTTGAAAAAGCTCCTCCAGGTCCTCTTTTATGTCTTGCTTGAAGGAGCTGAAGAATGCAAAGCTGCTTATAGACAGCGAGTAACTTCCTTAAAATCTTGTTGCTTCTTCTGTCCAGGGAGAGGCTTGGACGAGCCTTAGCTTCCTTAGGAGCAGGCTTTCTCCTGTTTGGAAAAACAAGCATCTATTGGATGCATCTTGAATTACAGAGGCTGATGGAGGGAAGAGGGAAATATTCCCTTCTCTGATACGGACACTAGTCTCTCCAGTTTTACTTATTTGTGATGTCTCACCCAGATCTAGAGGGAGGGATGGAGGGATAGAGGGAGGAACGGAGGGAGGGACAGACAGATCCTGCTGAGTCCCTCACCCAGTTGCATCAGCTGGAGATAATTGTTATGCATATCCTGTTAACCTTGGCATCTGTCCTAGGAACTGCCTACTGGAGTGTTACAGAAAATTTAGAGTCAAACATTTTAAATATATTGATCAGATTTGGCTCTAAAATCCTTTTGAAATGGATCTGGATGGCAATGTGATGTGACACCATCTGGGTTTTTCTCCTGTTTGGACATAGAGTGGGTGGATGCTTTGGCACTGACAAAACAAGAATCTTATCAGAGCAGTCCATGTTGACACTTCTCCAACAAAGTCAGTGCCAAATCTCTTTGGGTGAAATCCTGGTCCTCTTGACACCAACAGGATCTTTGCCATTAACTTCACAATGACACACATTCTGTTTCTATCCTGAGTTAGCATAAGCTCATGCCTCATATCTGGAATAACCTCACAGGAAAGAACCTATGAAGGATAGGTCATGATACGTTTTTTTTATGTGGCCTTCTGGCACAGATAACACAGCAAGGAGCACTGTTCGCTAAAAATATAGCAGGTGTAAAACACTTATTTAAAATAAACTTATTGTTTAGTCTTCCTGCCAAGCAGCTCTTTGTATGCATTAGCTTGAAAACAATTGAAAAAGGCCATAGCTAGCTGAAATGTAAATGTTTGGGTTAAAGCACTTCATAAAAACAGAACTGGTAACTGGACAAAACAAAAGAAGAAAAGCACCAAACGCCCTTACTTGGCATGAACACTGACAGAGTAATCTCTAAAAAAGACAAAACCATCAAATACTACTGTGTGTTCTACTTCTCCGATTACATTTTCTATTTACCTTGGCTATAGTCATTCAGCACCAATGAAGCTCTGACAGAGGAACAGTGATGACTAATGGATGCTATGGCAGGTGGTATACATTTGAACTTTCCAGACATCAGGCAATAATTGCTCACATAGAGCTGTGGAAAATATTTTAAAAAGGAAAATCTGGAAGGTCCAAAGGTCCTACATTAGAAGAAAAACAACAAAAAACACCAAAAAATGAAGATTCATGTTGCTTTCATTCTGGTAATAAAGCTGCAGATGTGAACTCTGAATACGTCAACAGCTAATTAGCTGCATCACAGCGGTGCAAATCATGTGCTGCAAAGAAATGAATGAGAAATCTCTTGCTGTATCATGGGAGTCATTAAAAGTATATATAGCTTGAAAAGGGAATACCAGATTTGTGTTCCTTAGTGACTCCTATTGTCATTAAGAATGCACCATTAATGCAGGCACAAAAGCAAGGGGGAAAAAAAAAGCCTTTAAGATCTTTAGAAAAGCATGTTCTTGTAATGTCAAACCTTGGGCAGATTATTTGATTAAAACCCTTACATAGCACACTTCATTTTACAGAGCACTTTTCATCCTGGAGGGTGCAAAGTGCTTTCTACACAAAGGTTAGAGCCACCACATAAGCCCAACAAAAATCCTTGAAAATGTGCAAATCTAGTTCCAATAAAGCCAATAGGCAGAAGCATAAATTACTGTGTGAGATTCAAGGTAGCTTTCAAAGAACAAACAGCCTGTAAGAGCAAAGAGTAAGCATCAATAGGAGACAAATTGAGTATAAATGAAGTGAAAAGCCCATGTAGAATCAGTGAGACCAGTAAGAAGGAGCAGCTAATTAAAAGGAGATTGATGAGAATCAGGATGGTTCTCTGCCTCAGTTTTAACCACCAGAGTGGAGAGTGGTTCCCTGCCTCTCCTCCCTGATAGCCACAATGAGGTACTCCTGAAGGAGGAGATGGCAGAAGACCAGGTGCTGGAATAAACTCAATACTTACAATACTTACGTGGCATACCACGCCAGGTTCAGGTGATTTACCCCCAGGCCCCTTCTACAGATGCTCATGCATGAAGTAGCTGAGCTGCAGACTGCATTTGTTACAAAATGCACCCACCTTTCCAGAGAAGTGGGAAGTAGTACGCATTGCATATATTTTAAATTTGATTCTGGAAGTGATCCAAGGAACTACAGATCTCAAAGTTAATGATTTAGATGTGGGATTCCAGCTGAACTGATCATAAAGCGCAGAAGGGCATAGGCATATGGGCTTGGCCCACCGTCCCCCACTGACAATGCAAAAGGTTTGCAGTTGTTGTTCACCCCACAGTGATGTCCCAACATGGGATTAAAAAGTTATAATTTAATTAATAGTATTGTTCCAGAGCTTCTTTTCGTACTGCCTTACAGTGCAAGGATGAACAAGAAAGTTACAGTCAAGAAAAATAAAAGGTGAGAAATTAAAATACGCTTCTTTATGCCTCATGGAAAAGACTGCTCTGGGAATTTACTAAGAGGATCCAGCACACCTGAACAGCAGGAATAGCCAGATCCGTCTGAATTGATAGCACTATGGCATTTGTAGAGGTGCACTGAGTGTCATCCTTCAGAACAGAAGCTGATGGCTGATCTTCAGAGATGAGTACCAGTGAGACTGGGGGGAGACAGTGCCCGTTTGACTCTTTTGGGGATTTAATGCCATCTGCTGAAGGCAGAGATTTGTTGCCATGTTGAATTCAGGGCTAGAAACTGACCTAGGCTGAGCAATGATCAGATCCACCGAGATGTTGCATCTATGTACCATAAATACTCGGCACACCAGGGGGAGGCCATCTGGCAGCATTTGAACTCCGCATCACTTAAGTGATGGGATGTTCAGGAGAGGCCACTGGGTCACCATTTTTCTTAAGACGAGCATATGGCATGTTCTGAATGACCCCCATACAGGGAAGTACTTCATGACAACCTCAAGTGATGGGAGGCTGCTACCCTTTTATCTGTGTTTTCAAGAAACCTAAGCACATTAAAAGCCACATCTAGCACCAGAAATGAAACTGGCCAGAGCCGTGCTTCTTCGCTGAGACCAAGTGGCCTGGTATGCCCATATCCATACAAGTAAACCATCTTTGTATCACTAAGCCTTTTAGCACCAGTTCAGTCTGCCCAGTGGGAATAGCCCTTTGACCACGTTAGTCCCAGAGCTGTGCCTGGGGAAAGTCCAGAAGATTTTGGGCTGACACAAACCAAAATCACGCAAGGAGCCTGCTGACTTATGGCATGGGCAATCGTGTTAGTGCCTGGGGATGTGGCCTCGTTTTGTTTGTGTCTGCAGATGCAGGGCTTGTGACCAGGCACAGAGTTAATCTGATAAACGTGGTCAATCTTTTTTAGAAACGTGCACTCCCAAGCAACATAGAACGGGGAGCATTTCATCTCAGCCTAAGGTAAGGACCTAAAATAGGATCAAGCCTTTCAAAAGCCTATTTCTCTTCACTCGAATGAAAGAAAATTAGCTCAGAAGTGAGCATCTACAACTCAAACATTTACAATTAAGTGACACAAATCTTTCTCTGAAGCTTCTGAATCTGACTGTAAGAATCAAAAGCCCCTAATTCCTAGATTTGGCTCCAATGCTGATATTGCCTATCAGTATGCATTCCTTCCTCAGTCTACCTACCTGCAATTAGAGTTAGGAACAACTGTATCCTTCTGTAGCACTGAACCATAAAAAAGATTAGCTAGTGCATGTTGCCAGCAATAGTTTTGCAGAGGAAAGGGGTTATTAATCAAGCCTGATACTTAAAGCAAGTCTCTCCATTGTGCTTTAACTATAGCAAAGCACACATCAAGCAACAAAGGGTAGGGGAGCCTCAGACATGCCATCGGCAATTTCCAGTACATTTGCTCCACATGCCATGGCAACCACATTATTGTAGCTGTCTGTACCCCTAATACGTGCCCTTGTTTCAGACGTTTACATTGTCATGCGTTTTGGATATGCAAGCTTCAGGCTTCTGCCTCTAAGTGAAGGCATACACTCTTTTTAACCTGACCTCCATCATCCAAATACTTGTTGGCTCTTCCGAATGAGCCCGTCCATCTTTGCTTGGCGACAATTCAAACATGTCAGTTCTTTGAATAGCAGAAAAGATCTTTAAACCATTTAGGAGTGATCTCAAAGCAATAAGACATCTCAGCTGAGCTAATAAATACACAGCTAATTTTACAAAAGAACCAATGGAAACGGAAATGTATATATGCAGTCAATGGTGTCTCCAATTCTTGACATCTTTGGATAGATTTTTTTTTTGAATTTTTTAATATTATTGCTTTAATCTTACATCAGCTCCAAATAGAAATTATTTTTAAACATTACTGGGAACTAGAAAAGTTGAGTAATCCTTGAGACAAATTTATGGAATATCTCCATTTGGGGGGAAGGCAGGATACCGACCTTGTGTGCTTCTGACCACACATGGTCGTGAGCATGACAAAGGTGGCAGCAGTTGGGAGGAGTGGCAGAGGCATTGCATTTTTCAAATCCTCTGAAAGATCCAGTTGCTTGTACTTGGGAGGGTGTTTGCTCACAGCTATTCTCAGAATGCTGCCACTTGTCCCATCAGTATTTCCCTTCCTTTCCAGAAAAGAGCCTCAGCCAGAAAGCGGAGAGAAATGGACTTGGTGTACACTGAACGCAAAGTTTGGAAATGCTATACTGAGGGAAGGCAGAAGAAAGACAGTTTCTGATTCAGAGGCAATAAAGAAAGAATATTGTACATTGAATTATTCTTAAAAGTTTTTTAACAGGATTGGCTAAGGTGGTTGTATAAACAAGATTCAGTGTTTTGTTTTGAGCATGGATCAGTTAGGCACAACTCTCCAGGAGATTCAGTTTGTCCAGAAAAAGGGAATTCCTAAATATAGTCCACAATATGGACATGTCCTTCCATAGATTTCTTACTTTGCCAGTGAAAATTTTGTGCCAAGAATTTCCTCCTAAGAGAGCTCTGTACATTGCATTATGAAAAAGAAATGTTTTCCTCTGCAGGATGACATGTTAATGTACAGAATCATCAACAAAATGAAAAACACAAATCTAATTATGTCTTTTCATTTAAAAGCAGTCAGATATCTCAGATGAAAATGTGCTTTTTCTGTGTCTTTAAAGACTGTAAAACTCTATAAACCTTACTGATACCTCTGAAGCCATAAAGAATAAAGACTGCATTACATTAAATAATTTGAAAGCTAAAAATACATTTTTATTACCAAGTACTTGTAGAGAGAAGGGACCTTAATGGATATATTCTTTTATCAATTCATTATTGTTATTGCTGTTGTTGTTTTTATTGCTATTACTGTTGTATTGTTATTCTTCTGTCTATTTTAAGCCGCAGTCAGAACTGAGGTTTCACTGTAGTTTGTATAAGTGATCCATAAAATCTACATAATAGATTACTTGTACTGCAATACATTACAGCATGAAGGGGAAGGTTTACTCGGTGAATGTTTTCTCAAAGGACTATGAAAGAAGTCTCAGAAATAAAGTGTGACCAAGTGTCCTCCTCCCATCACACAGCTCTGTGGCTGCATAGCAGCCATTTGGGCCAGCTTGTCTGGCAACACTTTTTTCCCAAGTTTTTCAGTCATTAAAAAGGCTATGTTTAGTGTACACTTGTATTAAGGTGGAAAACTATAAATCCTCCCTGCCTTCCTGAACACACACCCAAGATATTAGTGCTTGGGATTTCAGTGAGAGCACGGTCTTCTCAAGGGCTTAAGTCTTCTCTGAACCACCTGTGAAATCCTCTTTCATCATAATACGTCTTTCAACATGGGCTGCTGCAAGCACCTGAGTCCTGCTGGGAAGTGAACAGACATTGGAGCAAGGGAAGGGGGGGATGTGCCTGCCCTTCCCCCCGTATGGGGTGAAGACACAGCTGGGATAGCTATCTGGAAGGGGAAGCATTCCCAGATACTGCAGTCTAGGCAGCCACTTCAATTCCGGTTATTCACCAAAAGCATTAAAATGGGGAACTTCCTCCACAACACCAGATTTCTCTATGCATGCCAGGCCAGACCAAGCCAAAGGAAACTGTCTGACTCTTACCTTGCCACCCACCCCTGATGCTCATGCCCTGGGCACATCGTGCTCCCCCGTGAGAGTCTGCAGAACAACCCAACTCCTGGGGCTCAAGAGCAGACCAGGGCTATGGTGGTGTTACAGGCCCTCAGTCTGCACATCAAGAAAAACAAAGAGGGGAAAAGTAACTCGGTTCCAGAACATCATGGGTCTGGTGACAATGCTTCAAAGGGGAGCATAAAGTAAGGCCAGGTTTATTTTGTGCATCACCTATCCTTAGGTGATATAAAAGCCCTTAGGCCTTACCCCAAATCCTTGTTAATCATGGGTTATTTTATATAGCCCACAACTGTGGGCTCACCCGACCCCAATGCAACGTGGAGAGAATGGGGCTCCCGCTGAGCACAAACCCACACACGGTCACTGTTGCTGCTTTCTTGTGTCAGCCAAGGACAGTAAATTTACAAACAATGTAGAAACAACAAGAATTCTCCATGGAAGTATTGTAACAACATGCTCCTCACACAGCTTCAGCAAACCTGCTCTGTGATGGCCGCTGAGGCTGGGGATACAAACATGTTTCTTGACAAATGCAGAGAAAATATTTAGCACAAAGCCGAGTGTCCAGCTGGTATATTGGAAATGTTTGACAGATGTCACTGTCACATCCATCTGGATTGATTGTGAGGCCTTGGCAACATTGTCATTTTCTGAATTACTGCTTGTGAAGAATGACAGTCCCTACTCCAGCCCTTGTAAAACACATTTCATTTTTCAGTCCCTCCGACACTAACCCAGACCAGACACCAAAAGTGCTCTCTGTTCATGAGCTACCTCCCCACAATCTTTCAGGGTCCTCAGCACACCTCTCTATTCCCCTGTCATTACTGGTGCTCCTCCAGTATCTCTCCCTCCTGGATGTCCACACAGTTTTTAAAAGGGAGGAAATACCAGGAAATCCAGTCTGGCGATGCAGCTCTGACCTGGGAGCAATCACCTCAACCATCAGCACAGAAAATATTCAGGAAAATACCTGTGAATCCATTGCAGGCAATCTGGGTCACAATTCAGGCAGAGATTTCTCTCTTCATGAAGATGGTATGTGGGCTCTGATCTTTACCAGACCCAGAGGCAAAGAAACATGATCAACAATGATGACACAGAGTTAATTAAACATATCAGATGAGGGTTGATCAGAAGGACTTGTCTTCACTTGGGAGCCAGTCACAGGAGCCAGAACTCCATGGATTTGTCTCTTCTTCTCCATTTTCCTCCCATGCGGAGATAAATCTATAGCATTCAGCTCTGAAATTTTGCTCTGTTTTAAACCTGGCTAGACCAGGCATGGGAAATAGTAGCCAGTGACACCTGAAATGCAGGGAACTCTGAGCAAAAAAATATGACACGGGAAAGAGCTGACAGTGGATTGAGAAGAATCCCAACCCGTGCATTTGCTGACAGCTGAAAAGGCATCAGGCATCTCCATGAAACAGCTTTCCCCCTCCTGGGCTGACACAGTGCTGTTGGATCCAAAGGGCACGAATGCCGGCTGCGCTGCCTGACGTGCTTCAGCAGGGAGAAATGCTGCAGCCCGCGTTTGGCAGGGTGATGTGCTGTCAGAGAATTTCATAGCCGTAGGGCACAATTACCAAAAGCTCTGGCGTCTGCTGTGCTTGATCTGTGTTTAGGTAGAGTCAATAGGCTGGTACCCGAGGGGTGCCCAGCCAGAGGCAGAGGGCAGGGTGTGGGGAGCATGGGGTGAGCATCCTGCCCCACACAGGGCAGATGAATTTGTCACGGTGCAGGGGCTGTGGAGCAGAAAGGGTGAGCACTGGGCTGCATTTGGTCCCGGTAACTGCTGAGGGTCCCTGGCTGCATGCAGGGCTGGGAGAGCGGGACCAAGCAATACGTGTATGCAAAAAGGACAGCCCCAAAGTAAATAGGAATGGGGGAGCAGAATGGGGGCTGGCGAGTTTCCAGGGGAAGGGGATTGAATTTTATTGGGGGTTGTTTTATCCAAAGGGCTTTGATACTCTGGTGGGAAACAGATAAGGGGGCTGTGAGGGTCCCAGGCGTGCTGTGCAGGTCTCATGGGTGCTGTGGAGTGGGCTGTCAGCCCATCCATCCCAGCTGCTTGGTTCCTACTGCCCACCAGCAGAGTGAAGAGGCTTTGAAGTGAGTGTTGGAGCTGTGTGTGCCCCAAACTGGGGGATCTATGGGTTCTACCTATGGTGGGAGACTTGTCAGAGTGTCTCTATTTCAAGCTGGTTCAGGTACAGCTGATCCATTAAAGTCCCACCAGCTCCCAGGAAGACATGAAGACAATGCAGTTTATATGGCTGTAAAGCTACCAAAAGCATTGGGGACCTCAGGATAAAGCTAATTTCACTCTCTCCCATGTTCCCTTCCTCAGCTCCACTGCACACAATCTTCGGCTCCTTTAAAGCACTCAGCAAATAAAATGTCAGAATATGTCAGATATTTTTTTTTAATTTGAGGGGCTGGAAATTGCATGTAAAATCAAAATGAAAAAAATAATGTAGTTCAGTCTGCTTGCTTATGAAGCCTCAGTAGAACATTTTCTCTGCAGTCTATGCATAGGAACAGCTGAATATCTTTTTTTAAGACCTCCTTTACTGAAAAAATCTTGTACTGATGAGTGATGTTACTAAATATAAAAGCGGATCTCTACAGTAGCCACATTAACAGATTGCTAAGTATTATGAGACAAAAAGTGCTTGTGTAGGGCTGCAAAGAGGCAAAGATAATGCAAACTTTGGAATCAGATAAAGGTGACCAGCGGGACTGTGAGTCAGTAGTCACAGTATGTGGAGTCAGAGCCAGCACAATCTGGAGGAACCAAAACAAACACTGCAGTATTTTTGGAAGGGGAATGCTGGCAAGCATAGCTTTACCTGGGCAAGATGCAGTGCAGCAGATGGGAAGATCCTGAGGGGGAGAGAAACTCAAAGGTGGGAAATTAAGCCTCATGGTCTTTGGCAGTCAACCAGGAAGTTGAGAAAACTCAGTTGGAACTGTACAACAACAGCGGCGGCTTTTCCTCCACCCGCACACTCCGAAGTCATGCCCTGAGCAGTTGCAGCAGTGTGCAGGGACACAAGGCACTGGCCTTGGTGGCCCGGTAGCTGCGCGTTGCTCAGGACTTGCTGGCAGCCATGGTGGGCAGCCATCCTGCTGCTCCTTGGCTCTGGAAGGCTTCTTCTTGTAAGGAGCTCGCTCACTGTGACGTGGTAAGGGAGTTAGAGTCCTGGGAGTGACTTTTTTTTTCCCCCGAAACTTAGACCTTCCACCCAAACTGCCAGGAGTTAGGTGGAGAGATCCTTGCACAGGTAACTCCATTTGCTTGCAGGGCAAAGCTGTTGGTTTAGAGGGGGCACTTATGTCTTACGGTTTCTGGGAGGGGTAAAGTGAGTGAATGGCAATTTCTGCTGTTGATCATCATCTCAGATGGCTTCCTCAGTAAAGAGAGTCTGAGATCTACCCTGAAAAAGCAACCTCTGCTGTGAACGGACTGGGGAGAGTTACAGAACTGTAGGCCATGAGAATTCGGGGATGAGCAAAACATAAATGAGCAGAGAAGGTACCTGACTCAAATCTCCAAAACCAAGGACCTGGGAAGGGAAGATGAGCAGAGCAGTGTACATTACACCCTGGAGGGCATCCAAAGCATCCAAGGAGATGGTAAGATTTGCCCAGAGGCCTGGCAATGGCAATGAATGCAAACAGTCTCTAGAGTCACCAGGAGGGACTTCCTGCTCCCATTAACCCACCTTGCATCAAATCTCCTCCCCTTGTTGTGAGGTGAGGACAAGGAATTCCATCAAAGTTAGCATGGAGGGTTTCCAGAAAGGGAAAATTGAGAAGAAGGTAGGGCAAACTGACTCAGGGAAGCAAAGTTATTAAAATGCAAATCAATGTAGATAAAAAGGTTTGGGGGAGGGAAGTCTGAGTTTAATTCATTTAAGAGAGCAGAGACGTGAAGAACAGATCTGACATGAATTTCAACAGTGGTAATGCCATTATGAATGTTATGTGTGTTTGTGTGCTTCAAAACGGTAATAGGGGACACTGAGCTATAACGTTTGCTAAAATGACTTTTCTCGACACTTCTTAGTGCCCACTCCTGCACACACATGCACTGTGCCAGCCCATCCAGAATCCCAGTTCACATCACTAGAAAAGTACCCAGCAGATTTTTTAGGAGGAAGGTTTATTTTAACTACTTCCAGTTAAGAGCACTTAAGCTACATTTATTTGCCAAGTTGTGTTGACTTCCTGATTTTTATGTGAAAGCATTTTTTGTTTCAAAGGCAAGCCATAAAAGTAGATTCCCCAGTCTCTTTTCTCAGCAGCCCAAGCAATGCAGCACTGAAAATCTGTCTTAGACTGAGGTGGGGATATATTTTTCTGAAAAACCGTTGTTAAAATATTGGCAGCACAAAGCTGTTTTAACACCACTGATTCCAAACAAAAGGAGACACAGACATGAAGAAATTAAAAGACTAAAAACAGAAGCATATTTTGATTTCCCAGAGAATACAAGACATGCAGGAGTTGTGTTTGCAAAGGATTGGCAGGATGAGAAGTTGCTGAACTGGGAGCAGCTGTCATAGCAACCACATCCAGGCGGAAAACTGGCGTCAAGTCACCTGGAAGGAAATTTCCCCGCTCAGAGAAACACTATTTGAGAAGGAAAACTTTGGAAGCTGTTGGCTGAGGCACCTTCATAAAACCTGGAGGATACAGGTGAAGGAGTGCCTACCAGACAGCAGTGATGCTTTGTAGGAAGGGCAATGGTTTGAGATAGAGACCTGGCTCACAGGCTTAGTTTTGCCTTTGGTTTTCACAGGCAGCTCTCAGCAAGACTACATGAAGGCCCACCTCATGTTCCTTCTCCCTCAAATGGGCAGAACCATTCACCACCTTTGCAAAATTCTTGGAGATTTGTCAAAGGAAAAATACTGTATATCCTGATGTGCATCTTCAAAGACGCTCAAGCTTTGATAATAACTTCTGGGTTTTAGCAAGCTGGCTTTTCCTTACCTGTGGGGTGGTTTTTGCACTCAGTAGCTGGGGGACAGCACCCACTGGGCACATCTGGGTCCCCTGGGAACGAAAACCTTCCCAAAGCAGCCTTCCTCTCTAGCTCCACCTAGACAAGATCTCAGGTCTTATGCATGCTGCCCTGGCGTGGGCAACCCTGTGCTCACAGATTCATTTTTAGTGCCCTGGTCCTTTTGCAATGTCAAATGAGAAATATAGACTTTCAATAAAAGATAAAAAAAATAAATAAATAATCCATGGACAGACTCACAAGCTAGCAGGAGACAGCTACCAGGATCTCGGGCATGACTATATGGCATGACTAGCTCATAAAGTAATATAGCTATATCTGAATGGTATTTGGTCTAGGCTAGTTTATCCTATTTCTCAGAGTACTCCCACCAAGTTCCCCTGAGTGACTGTTCAGAGGTGTCTCAGCATTCTTTTTGTAGTGCCATTACTTTAGTATAGATAGACGTATAAGTTATATTTTTATGAGAGATCCAATTGCTTGCATTTAAGTCCAGCCCTCGCACATTGAGAATAAAAATTGTCATTGTGCAAACTGTAGAATGCTAAGAATAAGTGGGTACTTTGTCACCAACAGTAACACTGCAGAAAGCAGTTCAATTTTCTTCTTGCCTCCCTTAGGTTGCTCCTCCATCGCAAAAGCTCCCCAGTGTGTCCCCTCATCATGTTCAGCTATTTTTGGATGCCACTTCTCCACAGGCAGTTGATCCACAAATCAAACAAAGCTAGGAGTCTCCCAGTGTTACGGAGATTTTCTGAGGTTTAGTCCTGAACTGATATCACATGACAGCTGAGAATATCTTGACTTTTTTCATTAGGCATGGCTCACAAGAGGGAGCCCATGCTGTGCCCATAATCCAAAGCCTCCTTAAGAAACCTCTGTCAGGTTGTGACATAACCTAAGTTCTGTCAAGTTCCAGAAAAGAACCAACTTCAGAGTTAAAGAATAATGATGCAACAGGGCCAGTCTTATTAAAGTCAGCTCTCATGTTCTGTGCAAGAGGCGCAGGTTTTAATATTGGTGAAGTCAACAGCTACATTCATGAAACTCGCAGTATGTTTAAAGTGTTTGCAGCAATTTTTTGTTTTCCCTGCATTAATTTTCAATACAGCAGTGTACTAAAAAGAAAACAAGTGATACAATGGAACGCTGACAGTGTGGGACAGTCATTATGATATCCTTCAGATACTTGAGGTGACATTGTTTTCCCACAAAACAAATGGCTTATCACAGACTCCATTACTCAGGAGACAGTAAACAGTTTCCACAATGCATGCTTCTTAGGAGCTAAAAGGATCTTCAGGACATACCTCCCTAGATTGTTTGGAGGAAACGTTTTTATGCAAACAAGCCTAATTTCAAGAAATAATACTGAGCAACATAGACGTGTTTCTTCTTCCTTTTTTAACCCATTAAGAAAACACAGATGTCTGTAGATACCAGTGTAGATTTAGACAACTGAATTAGGAAGGAGATTGGTGAGGGGTAAAAGCTGCAAAGCTAGAGGTAAATAAACTGGGAAAAATAGCTATAACATAGATAACATCTGGAAGTGGTCTTCGGGGTATGAGTCTCACAAAGCTGGGCAAAGCAGAAAAGATGGTTGGTGGACTAGGTGTTGCAATTTGGTCTCCAAAGTGGATTCTCAGTGAAATGTAAGCTAATTAGGAAATGTTCCTGCTATATACTTGAATGCCCTTTTTAATTTCCATGGTGCTCAAGATTTTGGTAGTGAGCATTTGGTCAGTATTCTCAGTCAGGCAGAGCACAAGCACTTCAATTCACCTTTGAGTCAGCTAGAGGCATCTTGTGTGGAGACAAGATGTACTAAATCAGTCCTGCAGGTGGTCTGAGTTGTTATCTTGGACATACCTATTAAGGTCGTGAGATATACTGGAATTTCTTATCTTCATGGAACTGTTACCTCCTCATCCCAGCTAAAACCATAGGCAGCTAAAAACATAGGCATAATACCATAGGCAGCTCCCTGCCCTGAAAAACAATTTACAGAATCACAGAATCACAGAATGGCTGAGGTTGGAAGGGACCTCTGGGGATCATCTGGTCCAACGCCCCTGCCAATTGCGGTCACCCAGAGCACAGGATGGCATCCAGGGTTTGAATATCTCCAGAGAAGGAGACTCCACAGCTTCTCTGGGCAACCCGTTCCAGTTTGTGCTCCTTGCCTCTTGCCCTATCACTGGGCACCACTGAAAAGAGTCTGGACCCATCCTCTTGACATTCTCCCTTCAGATAATTATACACTTTGATAAGATCCCTCCTAACCTAAGATCCCCTCTTACCCAAGTGTTAATTTAAAGATTAAAACATTGTCTTTATTTGGAGGATGACCTCTTTTTGCTGTGTCCTGGAGATTGGCTGGCACTCAGGGCAGTTAGGGTGGCTACCAGAGTCTGTGTCTACCTCCTTCCCAACCTACCTGCTGGCACAATGTGCAGAAAAGTTCTCAGTCACCTCTGTTTATTTGCTTATCTCATGTGCCATGATTCAATGACTTATGGTCCTTAGGGAGCTGGTCTTTTTTCTAACCCATGCCTCTCTTGCCTTGCAGAGAGATTTTGACAAACTAGAGGGCTGGGCAATCACCAGCTGCATGAAATTTAACAATCAAGTGCCAGATTCTGTACCTGGGATGGGGCAACCCTGGCTATATGTACAGGCTGGGCGATGAAAGGCAGCCCCACAGAAAGGGATCTGGGGGTTCTGGTCACAGCAAGCTGAACACGAGCCAGCAGGCTGGGTGTTAGGAAAAGGTTCTGCACCCAGAGGGTGGTCGGGCACTGGGACAGGCTCCCCAGGGCAGTGGTCACAGCACCGAGCCTGCTGGAGTACAAGAAGCGTTTGGACAACACTCTCAGACACACCGTCTGATTTTGATGTAGTCCTGTGTGGTGCCAAGAGTTGGACTCAAAAGATCCTTGTGGGTCCCTTCCAACTCAGGGTGAGTATGATTCTATGATTCTGTGATGGAAGGGAGAAAAACATCTCAAAATTGCCACACTGTTCCTGAGGTCTGTCCCCACCCAGTGTTGCAGCTGGTTAAAACATCATCTCAAGGTCAGCACGAGGGACCAATACCTGTGCTGCTGAAAATGCTGGACAGCTTAAGACCGGCTGCCCCAAAAGCTGGATCGTGAACTGCTGTGTTTCTTGAGCAATGCATTTCAAGGACTGTCAGCACCTTCACTCCGCATTGCTATAAAAGGAAATAAACATTCAGATTGACTGAAATGGCTCCAAGCAGCTCAAAACATTTTATAATTGTGCTGAAGGCAGCTCTGAATGGTCCTGCTGTCTTAGCAGCAATGAAAAAGGAAGAGCATGCTTTGCTGCTAAGTACATTTACTTCTTGACTGTTGAAATCATCTGTCTGAACAAGGCTCAGTCAGCAATGTTTCCTAATTATGAAAGCCAGTGAAGTGCCCTGCATTGAGTGCTGCATTCACAGGAGTTTTACTGTGGCTCCCAAAGGAAACTGTGTATAAACTAGACTGCCAAGTCTTTTGTGCAAAGCATTTGTCTATTTAAAAAATACAACCCTGAAATGTTCACGTAGAGAGTGAGAGCATTTGTACCAATGAATACAATGGCTTCCACCAGGAAGGGCAACATTTTGTAGGAGCAGGATTAGAGGAGGAGAGAAGAAGGGACAAGTGCATGGCTAATAAACATTTAATTAGACCTCAATCTTTCTAATATTGGGTGAGCTGGGAAAAAAAAAAAAAATATATATATATATATAGCTTCACTGTCTGAAACAGAAATTATTGAAAAAATGGGAAGCAGCCATCTTTCGTATATACACAAGTCTTCTGATGCAGCATTGGGAATTTCAATACCAAGGATTTTCATTCAAGTGTATTATCAATATCACTTAAAAACAAGTTTTCAGTTTATCTTATTTGTAGGCTCCTATCATTTTTCAGCAGTTTCTGTCTAGTCATCTGTTAAGTCTCTCTGATTGCTTGTTTGATAGCTGCAAGTTAAGCATAGCTATGCTGCAGGCCGCAGGTCACACAAAATCAGCTCCTGAAAAGGTATGCTTCAGTGATCTGACACCATCAGCTAAAAATTCTTTCAGATTCCCCTTGAGAGACAGACTGGCCCAGAAAGCTGCCCGATAATTCACATTACTAGATGTTGACAGTATGCACAGGCATAACAACCTACAGATTGAGAAGTCATGAAACTGCTTACCAGTACATGATAAAAAGAGTCACTCTTCAGAGAGAGGCAAATATTGCTTCTACGTGTTGACAACAAATGCAGATTGCTTAATATTTCATTTCAGTTTTAAACACTTAATGTGCTTGGTCTTAGAATGTCACTGCACATCTGGGCATGGCTGGCTTTATTTTCTAGATGCTGCTGCCTTGTAAAAAGATAACTTCCTTTTTTACCACAGATTGGTCTGTTGCTTGTGGTGTGACTTCTTCCTGGACATGTTTTTTTGCCTCAAAAAAAAAAAAATTAAAAGATATTAGTGATTACTACTCTATAGACGTTGGCATTGTCGTTGTTGAGTTGTTTAGACTGGCATATGACAAAAACTCAGGAAGTAAACTCACTTAATTTACAGCAGTATACTATGGCATCTTTTGGTAAGGGATCGTCATAACTCTGAAACTAGGTACTCTGATCAGTCGGTGTGAAACACCTTGAAACCTTCCAGAAGTGTCTGCCACGCTCTGCAGTAGCAAATTGCAGCAAAGGGTTGGAATGTGTGACGTGGAGAAAATGGCAGCAGATGCTCCCTTCACAGCAAGCTTTTAAGAAGGGATAGGGTCAGGTTCCTGAGGGGGTTTTAGGGGACACGGACTTGTTGAAGATAACACACAGAAGCAGGGTGACAGAGTTGCTGTGCAAAAGAAGCTCTGATAGGTGTAGCAATGCACATAGTCTTAATTCCCGCGTGCACCATAATTAGATATTAATTCTAGAAGTGTAGAAAACTAACAATATGTTGACAACTATTTGAAAACAAATAAGCTGGCTGTATCTCACACTCATAATTCTTAACATGGCCCCTGAGTTCCAAAGAAGTATTTTGTCCTTTCAAATATTTTGTCCTAATTATAGCTTGTGTTTCAGTTGAGATTTCCTTTTGGTGTTTCCTTACCAATAACATTACCATTCAGCAGAAGAAAGTCCTTTACTAACACTTACTCTTGCTGGGAAGTGGGAGTTATTTTACTTTAGGATAGGAACCAGGAGCCCTATTAATAGATTTGGAAGTATTTGTCCCAGGTGCTGTACAAATACAAAGCTTACTGATTATTTTTAGAGGTATAACATAGAGGAGAATAACCCCGATGCTTCATATGAAGAATTACTGAACCACAGTGAGTTGTAGGTGCAGAGCATCTATTACTACCTGTAGCAGGGTTCTCAATGATCCCCTGGTATATGACCATATTTCTACTTTCTGTTCTTTGTCCTTTCCATCTGTCAGTAGAGAGTCCCTTTAGACCAACCCAGCCTGGTAATATCAGCTAAGCACTGCAGCCTTACATCATATAACAGATTTTACTTTATATTCTTTGAAATGTTCATTATGTTCATTAATCCACTTTTAATTTTCTTCTTCTGGAACAGGCAAGATAAGGACGCACAGCTGGCTTGCATCACAAAAAAGGTGTGATGTGGATTTACTATCCAAATTCAGCTGCTTGTTCTGCTTGTAAAACCAGTAAAACGTTATTTTTTTAAGTTTCTGATTTGTGAAGACAACTCATAAATAAAGGCTAATTGTAAATATTATGTTTTGTATATTTTGCATTTCTAGGACCTTGTTTTAGTTAATTCTCAGATGATAAGGAACATTTAGGTAAGTGCAAAACCAAAAAAGGACATTTTTGTTTATAAATTTTACATACATATTTACAAATATGCATGTGTGTTTTCTCCACAGGAAACAAAGCTGGACAGTTAACCAGAACATAACACAAAACCAGGTATAGAAATTTTATTTTTATTTTTTTCCCTCATTGAATCTGTGCCTGATTTAAGCCAGTGGGCTTTTTGCCATTGGCTCCTATAGCTTTTGGATCAGGGTCACAGAGTTTGGTCCAAGTCCATTGAAGTGACTGGGATCCTTAACAGAAAATAAAGTATTCACATGAACAGTTTGCTTTCCATTTAGCAGCTACCATAGGTCCTGAAAAGCAGTCATATCTGACAGAGGTTTAGGGTACAAGGTAAAATTAATGGGCTTAGGGGCAGAGGGATTTGAACGAAACCACACGCTCTGAAATCCTGTGTAGCATGCTGCCATCCGTGACATGATGAAGCACTCTTCTTTGGTGATGAGCTAGAGCAAAAGTGTTTTGCAACAGGATTCTGTCTACTTAGCCCTACAGTCTAACATTATCAAGTGTACTTATGATTTTGCTGGCCAGTGTGAAGAGGGTCAAAGTTACCCATAGCTCCTGGAGAATGAAAAGAGGGTGAATACATTCGTGTATGCAGAGAAGGGCTGTGTGCAGTTTTGAAAAGCACCTGAAGCACCTGAGCACCATGGCCACTGCCATTGTCTGTACCCCTGGTCCATGAGCTCAGGCCTGGTGCAGGGTCTCACGCACCAGGGATGCCGTAGGATCAGTGTGTGAGCATTTTCTTCTGTCCAAGGTGGCACTGCCTCTGAAGGGGACAGGCAAGATGGGATTGTTCTGTCTTTAATGTGTTCTCTTGGGAGCACAGGCAGTGGCTTCCATACGTGTCCTATAATAAAAATGTTTGGAAAAAGACCTGTTTACAGACTGACAGACTTGCTCCTTGGGCTGCTGACTCTTGCTGCAGACAGGAGCTAGTAGCCACTTCCCATGATGACAGTAAACTCTCTGTTCTTGTCCCCACGGATTGTGTGAGCCACAGCTTTGTCCCTGCAAACATATACCTGCACTTAGCACAGGCTTCAGGTGAGAGGTGGCTGCTCTCTGCTCTAGAATTGTTTTACCATTCCCACTCTGACAAAGCCAAACTGATTTGTGACGACTCTGATGGAAGTCATACTTGGGACATGCTTGGAGATGGTCATACTACTAGAGATGCTCTTTGAGAAGACATCTAAGGGCCACAAGTTGTCACTGTGTGGAGTACGCTTAACATATGGTTCAGCTGCAGCCAGGGAAAGGAGATAGCAGTGCTTTGCGCCCCTGTGATGCAGATACACATAATAAAATTGTGCCGTACGTTCCTTTCAGATTAACATTTTCCTTGTGATGGCTTCATTTAATATGCTCATCATAACAGCATATCCCTAACATACTCATATTCTTAGCAGATACATCTAGCAGACTAAAAGGCCATAAACTTGTCCCTGAAAGGAGTCAGATTCTGTCCTTTCTCAGGGAAAACATCCCTGTAAATTAGCTAAAGCATCCCTATAAATTTCATTTTGTTTCTTGGTGAGGAACCTGAGAAAAAGCTACTGAGTTACGTTTAACCAGATAACCATACTTCCTGCCAGTGACAGGACTGAGCTTGAAGCCATGTTCCAAATTTTTCCTCACTTTCTCTGATCCACCATTATTTAAATAACAATAAAAACACTTAATACTTACTAAAAGGCATATATTTAAAACCCTGTCTGCTTAAGGGATTACACTAAAATGTCTCTTCTAAAAAAAGACATATCTAATTTCATCATTGTCTCTCTGAAAGGTTAAGTAGGTAGAATAGAATGAATGCTTATTTTGATGTACAGATTATCTGTCTTGTCATTCAGTTTGATGTCTTCCATAGACTATTTCAAACTCTAGAATGACAGATAAATTGCAGTTGCAACTGATTTATGAATTTTCTATCACGGAAAAGGAAATGGAGTTTAACCAATACGGGAGCCAGCTAACTCTCATTTCAGAGTCAAAACATTTTTAAATTTTTTTTTTTTTTCCACAGACATACATTAGTATTTTTGGGAGGGAGCAAAGTCTATGGCATTTAGTGAAAAACTGAGTCATCTGTTAACATGCAAGTCTTGAAAAGTAATGGCTTTTATGACACAAAGAGTACAATGTGCTCTCGAACTCCAGACAGGGCCTTCACATGCCTCATATTTATGCAGGAAAGCTTCCCCCTTACTTAATGCTTAAATAACAGAATTTGCACTTTCCCTCTCAGGAAATAATGCTCAGGACAAGAAACGTGGCACTACACACCATGCTGTTTGGGAGATGAAAGTCCCCAGTTCTCTGAGGTTCGGGTGGGAGAGTTTCCTACTCAATCTGTGTTCTCCTGAAGCCATTCCCAAAGGCCTCACTTATGTAAACAAACTATTGCAGCAAGTTCCTCCACCTCCACTTGTCTCACTCAGATTTATGTATAAATTCCAAACCTCCACAGCTCTTTTTTTCTTCTACCCTGCATATTTCTAGCTTTGTTGATGACCATTTTTTCCATATTTGGGTATTCAAAGCAAAAGTTAAACACACAATGGCAACAGGAACCCAAAGTCTCATTCCCACTGGTAACCCCCTGTGACCTCGTTTCACTGACTGGGAGCAATCGGCGTGCATTTATGAAGAGTAAATGCTGCCAGACCTAAACATTGACTTATGTGATAAAACAACTGCTTTTGTGATTGAGGGAAGAGCAGTGGTTATTATTCGCACTGATTTTAATATGTTTTTTCACACAGGCTCACAAAGTATTTTTGTACCCAGACTGGGACATTACGATCGGAACAGGTGGACAACCAGATAAGTAAAAACCTTATTGGATGGTGAGACTTGGAGAGTCTTAGTTAGTGGCTAGACTCGGATGTCTGTGGCTGTCATTGGTCTATCCTGGGACCTGCCCTGGTTAATGGCCTTATGAATGACTTGGAGAGGTGGGGTGTTCTCATCGAATTTGCAGATGACACCACGGCGGGGAGACCAGTCAACACACTCAAGTGCAGGGCTGCCGTTCAAAGGGACTGAGACAGGCTGGGTTAGCAGGCCAACAGGAACTTTATGAAATTCAACAAGGAACAAATGCCAAGTCCTGTACCTTCGAAGGAAGAAGCCCCTGCCGTGACACAGGCCAGGGATTGCATGGCCATGGAGCAGCTCTGGAGAAAGGACCTGGATTCTGGGGACAGCAAGCTGTGTAGGAGCCAGCAGTGTGACCTGGCAGCAATGGTGGGCAACAGCTTCTTGGGCTGCATTGACAGGAGCAGAGACAATATCTGGAGACAAGTGATTGTCCTCTTCTTGTGGCACTTGTCTGTCCTGTAGGAGCCAAGGGTTGGGATTTATTTGGTTTGGTGAAAAGACAGGTTGGGGGGGGGGGGGGGGGGGAGGGGGGCGGAGGTATTAATGATGACCCGGAAGGTTGGACTAGAGACCTCCTGAGGACCATTCCCACCTGACTTATCCTGTTGTAGCTATCCTGTGACTTATCTTAAGGTAGTATCTGATACTGAACAGTAGTGTATGGCCATACAACTTGTTTCTATATAGATCCAGTATTAGGAGTGAGGGAGGAAACTTGCTGCTCAGTGTATTTGTTGGAAGCATACTGTGACCATTGATATCCACGTTGCGAGTGAGCTCCGGAATAAAGAGTTACCTGGAACACAGAAAATGTCAAATTACCCAGCGAGTGAGACTTTGAAATAACAATGTAGTTGAAGAGGGGAAACTGCTTAAATAGTTTTAAAATAGAGCTTGATAAATTTCTGAACAGGATTACATGATACAATTGCCAGTAATGGCGGAGACAGAATTCAATAATCTAGGAGTCTGCCCAAGCTAACATCTTTTGTTTTGACAAATGTAAGGCCAAGCTCCTCATCTTCAAGAATAAATAAATGAAAAATTAAATATAGTAAATATTGTAAATATTTAATTGGCACTTCATATTGAGAAATTGAAAGCAGTCTTTTGTCCAGTTCAAAGTTATTGGAGTTTGTAGCTGTGATAACCATGATAATAAATGTTATTTATATTCTAGTGCAAATGGATATCAGAACGAAAATGAACAAATATAGACAAACCTAATTAAGCTGTGATTGGTTTATTCATATCACAGCAGCTGAAGGTTATATGACAACCAGCTACAGAGCAGGTGCAGCATATATATCATTGGCCTGATTATTAAAAATCAGTACTTCATTCAAGTCCAAATTAAAAAGGAGATTGTATACGGATTCAGAGAAAGTCAGTCATGGCATTGCATGGTATTGTAACAAAAAATAATTTTCTTCGTGAAGTACTTGCATAGTTCCAGTTTATCATGATAAATCAAGCCAGAACCTGACCACAGGAAGATCTAAACAAATTCACAATGTTCTCTATGATGCAAGGACAAGGATATAATCTAGGGACGGTCAAATTTAGAATAATAACACATATTTTTATAGCCAAGTCATTGAAACTTTGTACAGCGAACTGCAGTATCAGTGGAAGGAAAGACATGTTTCCACAGTTGCAGGCCATTGAAAGGCAGAATTTTTCTATTGAGATACTTGCCAAAGATCTAGCTGGTGCCAGGGGAACCACAGCCAAAGTTGTGTTTATACCTCTCTTGGTGTTAATAAAGCATCAATCCACAACTTCAAGGGGCAAACTTGTACTTACCATGAAGATATACGGAATGCCACTGACCTCAAGCAGCAGGTTTGGAAGGGCCCTGAGCATTCATGAAAAGGGGTGAGCCTAGAAAACCTGGAAACAGGAGGGAAGAGTGCAGTGCTCCATGTCACACTGTTGCTGGTGCCACTGGAAGATCTTACAGGGAGACAAACTTGGCATGGCATGGTTGGCGTGGTTCTCAGCAGAAATGTAGTTGGATGTGATGTGGCTATTATGGGCTAATTTGCGAAGGGTAAAGTACAATTTTATATTCACCACACAGCACCATAAAGTGAATAAATACTGCTTAGCTTATAATGAAACTCAGTAAAATCCAGTTCAGCAATATCAGGATTGATCTCTGTAACTGATGTTGCTATTTCTATAAACCTCTGAAAAGCTGCCTAGTGTAATGTATGGAGCAACCGCACAATTTCAGAGTTACAAGAGCTTCAAGTGTTATGAACCAGAAGAACTGTAACTAGAACATACATGGTAGCTTTAAAATACACAATGACAGAAATATCATATTGAGAAAACAGAGCAGAAAAATACATTTGAATGGGCATAACGTTAGTTAAAGCCATGATTGAAAAGCTCTTACAAATTCCCATTCTTCAAGTTTTTTTCTTAAAGAAAATAACTTTTTTGTTTTGTTTTGAGTTTTGTATGCACAGTGCCAGTGCCTTGTGGAGGGATTACCTCCTGGCAGGCATTTAATCAGTGTGGCTGCTATTAAAAAAGGAAGGGCTTCTTTCAGTCAACTAAACAGTGGTACACAGCACTGTGTGAGATGCTGAGTCGACAGCTGCCAAGCCAGAATGCAGAAGGTCTTCCTGAAGTCCTGCATCACGCCTAACAGCATCAGGCAAAAATGTTGGATATGCTGGCACATCTCAAGTGATAATAGACATCTATCCTCAGGCAATGCAACTGAACCCTAAGTGTATGTGTTTTACAGGGAAAAAGGATATAGCATGGTTTAAAAGTCATGATTATTTCCGTGACACAACCACAAATTGCAAATATTGATCAAGGAAAAATTTATTTACAGAGATTTTTCAAATACAAACATAAAATAGCACATTTATATATATTTTTTTTTACAAAAATGAATATTGAAATAATAAACATGGTACAGCACAATACAACATCAATGAGCTAAACATAACAGCGACAAAAATCTATGTCTGGAAGAAGTTTCCTGTCAGTCATATATAACCAACAGAGTTCTACAGTACTGTAAGTGGAATTTTCAATGGACAGAAAAACGTCCATTTACTGCACTTCATAAAAGTACTATAGGCAAAGGCTACATATGCCAAGTTATTATGTTGCATTTTTTGTAATAATGCTGAAAACACAGAGGCTTAATAAAAGATCTATAGGGCTGAATAAGCAGTGGCTAAATGTTTGGGGAAGAGAAATGTGTAGAGAATATACAAAATACTGAAATACTGATAAAGTGGCTTATTGGTCCTTTTATTAAGTTTAATGTATAGATTAAAAAGTGTTGTAACACTGAATTTTAAACCACCAAAAAGAAGTTAAAAAAACAAAAAATAAAAGGAAAAGAAAGAAGAATCGCACCAAAAAGGTTTCCTCTCTACTCATTTTGTGCCATGGTCATCATCTGTGTGTGTGTGCTTTCAGGAACACCATGCTGAAGGGACCACCGGGTACTACCCCAGGCCTCCAGCACCATCTTCTCACCAATCCCTCAATTAATTGGTGCACTCAGAATGTCACAATTTGCCAAAATGGAGCTTTCCTTGCTTACACAGTCATGTATTTGTGGAGTAGACCACAGGTGCGCTCTGGTGAAGAAGCCCTTCCCCATCCAGCCTGGTGGGGTGGCTTTGGTCCACAGTCCACCCCGTTCCCCAGGGCTCCCAGCACCACCCACCATCCCTCCCTGCACCATTTCAGAGTGAAAGCACTTAAAAATTTCCTTTTTGTTGTCATTGTTGTCCAGAAGGCGCCTGCAAGCCCCTCGTGCTCCTGGCGGCGGCCCGTGCCCTGGGCCGCTCAGTAGGGGTACTGCTTCTGCTTCTTGCCCGAGAAGCAGGCCAGCCAGGTGCACACCAGCATGGCTGCGGCTGCGCCCCCGCCTGTGCAGTAGTAGGCCCAGCCAATTTCGCAGGTCCCTGCAAGGGAAACAGAGAGCGACATGATAGGGAAAGCAGAGGTTGTTGTTTCCAAAAACATGTCAGCAGTGGAGAAGGCGCCCCTTGGCCTGCCAAGGCCAAGGAGAGCCTGTGGCACCGTTTTCCACAGCAGCTGCTGTCAGAAGAGGGCTTTTCCCCCCTTTCTCTTTTTCTCCTTCTCTAGACAGCTTTTGAGGGTTTACTTGTTTGTTCCAGGAGTACACCCAGTGCCACTGCATGTCATACAAGATGGAGCCTGGCTCCCTTCAGAAGGAGCTGGGTGGATCCGCCTCTGCCATCACTCAAACTGAACCCAACTGCAAGCCATCAAGTGATAAGGACAATCATGTCCCACTACCACTGGCATAAATCCTGACCAGGCCACATTGAAATGCCTTCTTTTATTGCTTTGCCCCTGCAACCAAAACCTCGAGGAAGGCAGGGCAGAGAATTATTTAGGAGCTATTTTCTCTCCCTAAATCTCTGCTCTAGTGGTATGCATTTACTGACCAAACAAATGAGCTACCAGACCTCTAAGCATATATTCGGGATGTGTGGGTTCATCTGTGATGGAGGTGCTCCTGCCTGTGTAGTCACACAATGAGAAGGGGCTTTGAAAACTGCTTTCCAAGAAGACTGATTTGGGGCGGCATCAGAAGCAGCACAGCTATACCTGCCATGCCATGCTCCACAATCCCATGCATTAGGACCATATGGCAGATGTCTCCATCTGGCAGAGCATGATATGGCGTGAGAGACAGAGCAGGACACTGGATTTTCAAGAGGCGAAATAGAGGCTCTCTAGGGCAAAGGAGCACAGGGACTTCTATGACAATGGAATCTACAAGTCCTGCCTCTTACGTACCCTGCCAGTAGGGTCAGCAGGCAGTGTGCACGCAGAGCAGTGACGGAGACATCAGCACTCCAATGGTATCGTAACAGTATAGGACTAATAATGACAGCAAAATGGTTGTGTGCTGGTGCAGTGGAAGTAAAGATCCCAGTGGATCCCAGTACTTTCACAAGTTGCCACCACAAGCAGAAGAGGCGTAAGAACTGATCCTTAACTCCCACTAAGGTCAGAGTGCCAGTGAGCACAAGGTTTAATTAAAGTGCAAAAAGAGAGACACTTCCTTATCCCTACCCAATGTTTCCACCCATTACTTAAAACTTCACAGATCTTTAATTCAATGTGTTTTAATAGTGTCACAACAATATAGCCTTGAATGCATTCAAAGGCCTCAGTATCCATAGGGAGCCAAAGTCATCACCAGTGAATAGTGTTGGGGAATCCCACAGCGAACCATAAAGTCATTGCTCCCCTTCCAGGCATCACTGTGCCTGCAGTAGATGAGATGATCACAAAAACAACAGCTACTGAAGAGACTAAGCCTCCTTGCAGAGCTCTCAGAAAATAAAAAGGTGACTGCTGTTACTCCTCAGAATTTCATGCCATCTCAAAAGTCACTTTCACTTTGGCTGCACCATGTTGGTCATTTTGATTTTGACTGCTTGGGACTTATTACAACTGAAGTTCTCCTTCTCCAACTGAAGTGTCCCATTTTGGGTGACATCTCCCTGCTTTGAACAGTGAGTGCTCTCAGTAAGGTACAAGCAGCAATACAACACCTCTTTTCCACCCTCTGGGAAAAGCAGAAAAACCCATTCTCCTCCCCTCCAGAGAACAGGAGGTAACAACAGTTTCCACCTAGAAAAAGCTGAAACAGGTGGCACGTCCATACTCTGTCCTAATGGTGTGCTCTAGGGTCAGGCTTTGGGTCAGGCAATTATCAAGTCTGCTAATCCTGCCTTAGGCACAAGATGCACAAGATGTCTGTACACCCCAACATGTCAAAAGCATTAGCATGCCTGAAGGCAAACAGCACGTCCATTGACTGTCTGCAGGATACTGGCAGCCTTGTAAAGAGATGTCAGTGGGAGGCAACGCTTATGTTCGTGGCTGCTCTGAAGACCTCAGGATGACACCACAGCATGCAGTATACTGCATCTTTTCTTCAAAAGTATCAATTTCTTTATTAAAATGAAAGGTCGAATGAAACAAAAATCCTGACATGACCGGAGGACTTCAGGAGCTGAGACCTTGGTTTGGGCTCATTAGTGTCTCTCCTTAATATGCTGCAGTAGAGAGATTTATTTGCTTTTGTAATCTTGTTATGCTCTGTATATCGACACCATTTTTGGCTCCATTACAGAAGACCACACAAAGAGTCTGACTTCCTACAGAGAAGACCATCAGAAACCACAGAGAGCCGCCAAGTGCCTGACAATATCTCTGACACTGATCCTTATCTGACTGCACAGCAGCTCCTAGACAAACCTGTCTAGAACAATTCATTTGCCTGTACACACACATCTATGACTTACGTTGAGAATTTCAAAACCAGAATTAAGCAGATACTGTATGTCTAAATCCATTGGGCTGCTTTGAAAATGATAGTACTTGTACTAGAGTGGGAGGTGCTAAAGCATTTCTTTTGATACTATGGAATCCACCTGATAGGTTTTTTTGAACAGCTAGGTATTCTAAAACTACTAAAGACTTGTAGTGGCAGCTTGAAAAATTAAATCTTTCTCATTGTGATGCTTCCAAGTAGAGAAAATAAATGTTAAAACGCTACTTTAAAAATAGTTTAAAGATTTGCCTGCTTGCACTGCCCAAAGCTGTGACCTATATGGAACAGAATGAAGTAAATTTCACCTTTTGAATGGTGTTATTTTAACTTCTGCGCAGTAACCATGGGAGAGGGGGAAAGAGCACCTGATACATATTAAGAAGAAAGAAAGAACTGTTAAGTCAGTGTCAGAGACGTGCCAACAAATACAACATGCACATTTCAGTCTTGGATGAGGAGAATAACATTTATTTCTCCATACCATGCTCCATTTACCCTAAGGACCACTGTCCTACTTAGTGCTCTAAGGCATGGCAGGCAGCCCCTTGATCTAACAAATGCAATGTAGTTCACAAGTGTGAGCTGGGTCAAGATGAACAAATGCAAGAACAGGAGAGTGCGGAACAATGGATGAAAGAGTAGGGAGCCTGACCTTAGAGCAATAATAACACAGCAATAAACCTGGCCATTATTTCCAGCCTGTGTCAGGAGCAATGGGAGGCCTCAGACAGAATAGTTTGATCTGTACTTGGATGACGCTGAGCAGAACAGCATTTCAAGCTATTGTGCTGAATAAGAACCTGCAGCAGGGAAGGTGTCTGAGGGTATAGGATTTAGCCATACTTTTCATTTTAAGTATAGCTAAGTCCTAAGTTCATAGCTAAGTATAGCTATAAGACCAGAGAGAATCCATTTCAAAGGTACCTGTTGAATGGTTGTCTACGTTGCTAGCCACATGTCAAACTGAAATAATGGTACCCCTTTTATAACTCTGTATTGCACAAGGAAAAAAAATAAATTTGAAGTTAATTTTTCTGATCTGGTATTCTCATTTTAATATGTGTATGAGCTATTTTAATCCACGGTACCCTAAAGAAAGTTGGTTGTCAATAATTGGATAACTGAACTGCAATTTAAATTGCAGAATCACTTTTGTTTCACTGTGATATTCTCAATTTATAAGAAACATGAAGATTTATAAAAAGCAGGGTTGATGAGTAATTAAATGTAGCACAAAATGAGAAGAAATACACCTATAGAAATGTTTTATCATAGAGAAGATAGACTTTGCTTTCTAACTTCATTTTTTTACAAATATTGTAATAACAGTTGATAACAGGTGCTGTAGAAGAACCCTTTCTCATGTTCAGCTTTTATTTCACTGACATCAGTGGGACTAGTCATGTATTCAGAAGCAAGCAGATGGTTATGCGCTTTGTAGAACTGGGATTAAATTTGACCATCAACTAGGGCATTTTGCCTCCATAGAGCCCATCATATTAAGTGTTAGAAACATTACATTGCAGTTTCCCGTTTTCCTTAGTTATGTCAAATCTGTAAAATGAAAAGCAAGACTACCTGATAGAATTAAAACAATTAAGTGAAAACTTGTCAATTTTCATGCAAACACAAAAGCTGTTGTTTTCCTCAAGGGAGCACAGGAATATATATATATATGTGTAGAGGTGTGCCAGTCTGCTGGGGGGTGTGGAGAGGCATGCAATGTGTACGTGTTCTCGCTCATAAGATTGCTGGATCTGGTTTCACGCCAAAGTAAATTCCCCACCAGCTCAAGTACTCTTCTAGCTGATAGAGATGATGTGCCCACGGCAGCTTCCTTCTCTGCACAGAAGTGGTGTTGCTTTTAACGAAACAGTCTTTACCTAACAGGTATGGAGGAGAAGTTGTGGCTTCAGTTCTTTTTAGTTCTGGACCTTTTTTTGGGGAAAGGTGGGCGGAGAGGAGAGGGGAAGGCAGGGAGGAGAGCATAAATAATTGGAGCACTTGCCTTCTGGTTACTCAGCCAAGCAGGACTGTCCAAGTCAGCTCAGGTAAATTTGTAGCTGGCCATTAAGAACTCTGTTTTCACATTCGGTTTTACTGGGATTGGCAGTAAAAGAGTGTCAGGATTAACTCTGAAGTCAGAGAATCGCAGGTCTCACAGCTATAGGGCTGGGCGGCCACTTTCCAAGCAAATAAAAGGAGGCAAGAGTGGCAACGTTATGTCCCTCTCCTTTATAAAAGGACTGAAAGAAATTGCAGCCCCCCAGGTTAAAGGACAAAAGCAAGGTGAATGAGGACAGTACCAAAAAAAGACTCAACAGAAAGGAGTCCCATAGAATATAAGACAGTACTTGCTACATTCAAAAAGTCAAAGAATATGAAAGGTTAGTTTTGCAGTGATGGATGAGCTTATTAGAAAACACTTCTATGCCTTGTCCTGATTTCTAAGGTAATCTTCAAGGCTGTGATATGAGTCCCCTAGTTCCCTCTCACGCTCCAAAATATAAGGCAAATAAACATTAAGACAAATCTGGGAGTGAGTGCACTTTGGCAACAGAAACTCTGTGGATACTTGATCTCTTGTGGAGCTGTGCCAGGATCCAGTTGCCGAAACAGAGTTTTACCAGGATTTCTACTCGTGATGTCTTATAAAAAACACATAGTTATCAAGGTCCTGGAAATAACATATGATGTTCATCTAAAATAACTAATAATTGACACTTATGGAAAATATCCAGAATATGAAAGTGTCTTGGATGCAAATTTGTTAATTGCAAGACTTAGTTTCTTAAATATTTGCACCTTCTTTGCTGTCAATGTTAAGACTATCCTGAGCGTGCAGACTGCCAGTATTTGGCAGACTCTATAATCATTTAACCCTAGCTACAGCCTCTTTTCCAAGATGAAGAAAAAAGGTTTTTAGAACTACCCAGGCTGAAGAATACAAATGATACAGCTTTAAAAATAAAACCTACAATTCTTTCTTGCAAAAGCCTGTGCAGGAACTCTAATTAACAGCTTCATATGAGAGTCCAGTACTACAGGGGAATGTGAATTCATGTAATCAATGAGGGTGTTGGAAAAAGTAATCAGTGAAGAAAGCAAGGAATGTGATGTTAAGGAATATACAGGGATTTGGAGATATGAAAGCCACAAATGAATGTAAAAGATAATCAGCTAATTAATAAGAAGGCATGATTATTTTGAAACAAAGCCAAGATAAATTAAATAGTTGAAGAATCTTTTTTTTTTTTCTTGACGCAGTTACACAATGAAAAACCATCATGTGAAATCAGCTACAAAAGCAGGAAAAGAAGTCAAAACTTGGAATGCATCCAGAAAGGATTAAAGTAGTTTCGTGAAACAAAGAAAGTGCACTATGTAAGGTAAAAATGCAGCTGAACAAATAGTTTAATATGCAATAATGAATTTGGTGAAGGTTTTTTCTTTCTGTCTGTTGTATGGATAGGACTTTCTCAAGGTCTTTTAAAAAATATATTCTTTCCTTCACACATACAGATCAAGTTATTTTGCTTACTTATAATTGGTCAAGTCAGTTGCATGGGCATTTTGGTATGTAATTAAATGCACGGTGTCTCATAAAGTCCAGAAGTGTAAAAATGGCAAAGGAAATAACAACTTTGAAATTCTCCAGCTCTGCTGTTTGCAGACACTCCCATGGCTAAATCTCCCTTTCTTTGGAGGATTGCATGATTTTGTTTAATCAAAACTCAAATTTGCTGCATGAATGTAAGGTGGAACAATGGAAAAGGAACCGATACCTCCTCCAATACCTCTTCAATGCTTCGCTGAAGAGCGAACTTCAAGCTATTTAAAGACCTAGTGTATGAGATCTGCAACACTGTCCTCAGGGACAAAAGAGCTGAACAGAGCTGGCAACTCTTTAAGGATGTTTTCCTTAGTGCACAAGAACTGTCCATCCCTCTGGGTAAAAAAGCAGGCACAGAGGGCAGAGAACCAGCACGGCTGAGCAAGGACCTGCTGGTCTGACTGAGATATAATGTGGAAATGCACAGGCAGTGAAAGCAGGGACACGTGGCCTGGGAAGAGCACAGGGATGCTGTCCGGGTGTGCAGGATGGGGGCAGGAAAGCTTCTATTCTGCCCTTGTGTGGCTCCACTTGGAGCCCTGCGTCCAGGTCTGGGGCCCCCAGCACGAGAAGGATGTGGGGCTGTTAGAACGGGTCCAGAAAAGGGCCACAAAGATGCTCAGAGGGCTGGAGCACCTCTCCTGTGAAGAAAGGTTGAGAGAGCTGGGGTTGTTCAGCCTGGAAAAGGTTCAGGGGTGACCTCTTTGCAGCTTTTCAATACTTAAAGGGGGCTTACAAAAAGATGGAGAGCCACTTTTTGCTCAGGCAGACAATGACAGGACAAGGGGGAATGGTTTTAAACTAGAAAAGGGGAGGTTTAGATTAGAGGTTAGGAGGAAAATCTTCACTCAGAGGGTGAGGCACTGGCACAGGTTGCACAGGGAAGCTGTGGCTGCCCCATCCCTGGAGGTGTTCAAGGCCAGGCTGGATGGGGCTTTGGGCAACCTGCTCTGGTGGGAGGTGTCCCTGCCCATGGCAGGGGAGCTGGAACCAGGTGATCTTTAAGGTCCCTTCCAACCCGAGCCATTCTATGATTCTATGACCTTGTGACAATTACAACGCTCAAAATCTCAAGAGAAAAATAGCTCATGTCCTGGTAATGAGGAGCTCTCCTAGCTCACTGGAAGAAGTAAGCAGTAAGCTCACTTACTGCAGGAAGTTATATTAATTTCAACTCTCTTTGGACATCCACAGTGCAGAAATCCAGACTGGACCACTTCTCCAGATTCCCTCAGGAGACAAAGGGGAGTTATAAAGCGTGATGTATTTCATCTTAAGGTAGTCATCTAAGGTACATACGGTGGACCCTGCCCTGGCAGCACCTATTTTTATATTCCTTTAACTATGAAGGGATCCCAAATAACTACTTCGGTTGCCCTTTTCAGCCAATAAGAAGCAGCAGGGACTTGCTCCCAGGTGGTCTGGGAACCTGTAAGTTCCTGCTTGTCTCCATTGACTCCAGAAGGTCCCTGCATGGTCTGACTCAGGCCTTTAGGTTAGACAGAATACATGTGGACCTTGACATAATCACGAGAGGCTTACAAAGAATTAAGAATAAAAGATAGCTGGGTAGCACCAGAGAGGAAAAGTTCCTTGATGAAACACTTCCTTTACTAGCACGTAGGCTGACTCATTCATTTATCTGAGAGCTCAGCAGTTGTAGCTTAGGCAAGCTTACAAAAACTGCACTCAGCCACAGTCAAAAAACTTAACTGGTAAAATCTCGGAGTTGTTTGCAGAGAATCTGTGAACAAAGAACCTGGCTTTGTCAGATAGACTGCTCATAAAAATACAGCTTTGAAGCCCTTGCCTTTAATAAGATTCTAATAAATTGTCATACCCTCTAAACACTTTTCTTGATAGTGTTGGCACTGTATGTCAACACTCAGCCAGATGCTGAAATGATGTCACCTAAGGCCAATTAACTAGTTGACAAAGCTTTTTTTTTTTTTTATTTCATTGCTTTCTGTGTTGTTTTTTTTATGTTGTTGTTTTAGTAACTGCACTGTTTGCTTTTAAAGATCATTTACTCAAAGATTTCTATAGCAAAAAACAATTATCAAGTCAACAGTTCTGTTTAAGATATTTCAGAGCCTCTATAAGTGGCAAAAGGGAACCTTAAAAATAACATTTTTTGGAAACAAATAGCCCTGCCTGCACTGAGAAGCTTCTGAGAGTTTTTGAGGACAATTCAGCTTCTTGTTTAGTTCAGGATGGGAGCCAGCCTTTTAACTTTTTTAGCTTACTCTTCAGACAGCCACTCAGGCCAGGAGAGCCTTTTCATAGCAGTTCAAAGACAGACCACCACGGAGGGCAAGCAAAGGTGTGTGTTTGGAGCCATCTGCCTGGGTTGCTTTGGTTGCTGCTGCAGCCTTGCCCCAGGCCTAGGATGTCCCGTGCGTGATGGGCAGCAACGGAGCGTGACAGCTGGAGAACATGAAATAACTGGAGAGGATCTAGTAGGACTTGCAGAAAAAAGAGGGAAGGGGATGTTCCCAGGCTTGGAAGGATGGCATGAACTCAAACAAGCACAGAATGCATTTCAGGCAGGCTGTGGCAGCAGCACCCAGGTGGGTAGGCAGGGCATGGCGTGCCTACAGCCACGCCTGAGTCGTGCAAGCCCGTGCTGCCAGATCTGCAATTTTCACTGCCTTTATTAGCAAAGAAAAGCATCACGAAACTCAAAGATGAACCCCAAAGGTAGGTATGCACACCAAGCTGTGTCTGTGGGATGCTCCTTAGCACAAATGATCACCCAGCGGAAAAAAAGAAAAAAAGGAAAGGGGAAGGGGAAGGGAAGGGGAAGGGGAAGGGGAAGGGGAAGGGGAAGGGAAGGGGAAGGGGAGGGGAGGGGAGGGGAGGGGAGGGGAGGGGAGGGGAGGGAAGGGAAGGGAAGGGAAGGGAAGGGAAGGGAAGGGAAGGGAAGGGAAGGGAAGGGAAGGGAAGGGAAGGGAAGGGAAGGGAAGGGAAGGGAAGGGAAGGGAAGGGAAGGGAAGGGAAGGGAAGGGAAGGGAAGGGAAGGGAAGGGAAGGAGGGAAGGGAAGGGAAGGGAAGGGAAGGGAAGGGAAGGGAAGGGAAGGGAAGGGAAGGGAAGGGAAGGGAAGGGAAGGGAAGGGAAGGGAAGGGAAGGGAAGGGAAGGGAAGGGAAGGGAAGGGAAGGGAAGGGAAGGGAAGGGAAGGGAAGGGAAGAAAGGAGAGGAGAGGAGAGGAGAGGAGAGGAGAGGAGAGGAGAGGAGAGGAGAGGAGAGGAGAGGAGAGGAGAGGAGAGGAGAGGAGAGGAGAGGAGAGGAGAGGAGAGGAGAGGAGAGGAGAGGAGAGGAGAGGAGAGGAGAGGAGAGGAGAGGAGAGGAGAGGAGAGGAGAGGAGAGGAGAGGAGAGGAGAGGAGAGGAGAGGAGAGGAGAGGAGAGGAGAGGAGAGGAGAGGAGAGGAGAGGAGAGGAGAGGAGAGGAGAGGAGAGGAGAGGAGAGGAGAGGAGAGGAGAGGAGAGGAGAGGAGAGGAGAGGAGAGGAGAGGAGAGGAGAGGAGAGGAGAGGAGAGGAGAGGAGAGGAGAGGAGAGGAGAGGAGAGGAGAGGAGAGGAGAGGAGAGGAGAGGAGAGGAGAGGAGAGGAGAGGAGAGGAGAGGAGAGGAGAGGAGAGGAGAGGAGAGAGAGGAGAGGAGAGGAGAGGAGAGGAGAGGAGAGGAGAGGAGAGGAGAGGAGAGGAGAGGAGAGGAGAGGAGAGGAGAGGAGAGGAGAGGAGAGGAGAGGAGAGGAGAGGAGAGGAGAGGAGAGGAGAGGAGAGGAGAGGAGAGGAGAGGGAGGAGAGGAGAGGAGAGGAGAGGAGAGGAGAGGAGAGGAGAGGAGAGGAGAGGAGAGGAGAGGAGAGGAGAGGAGAGGAGAGGAGAGGAGAGGAAGGAAAGGAAAGGAAAGGAAAGGAAAGGAAAGGAAAGGAAAGGAAAGGAAAGGAAAGGAAAGGAAAGGAAAGGAAAGGAAAGGAAAGGAAAGGAAAGGAAAGGAAAGGAAAGGAAAGGAAAGGAAAGGAAAGGAAAGGAAAGGAAAGGAAAGGAAAGGAAAGGAAAGGAAAGAAAGAAGTAAAGAGGCTGAAGCAGGACACACACAACATAAAAAAGTAATATCTCACAAAAAGGAGTAGGACATAAAATATTCTGGAGCACTAATCACCCAGGCTGAGCCCTGGCTGCCCGAGTACGCTGTATCCCCTCAAAGGAAGAGAATCTTTTTCAACGTAGTTAAACTTAAAAACTGGAGTTCATCTCAAATATAGTGTCTTCATTCTTTCAGGTTAATAAGGTAAGTGCATAATATCATTTCATACATCTGATGGTAGGGGTGTGGCAGCTGGAGGTGAGATGAAATTTCCTAGGGCACCTAAAATGGCATGAGTCATCTACATTTAGACAAATGAATCTCACTCTAGATAAGCATTTTGCTGTTCAGGCATTTAGGTGTTGGTCTTGTGTTGCTGTTTTACCAGATGCCTACCAAGGCTTGATTTTGTGAATTAAACTGAACATGTCCTGTCCTCTCCAACACTTTCTGTGGGATTTAGCTGCCTCCACACCCATCACAACTGAGATAAGCATGCAACAACTGAGCAGCCTCTGCATATGCGTCTAGGGAAATTGATGGCCTAAAATGAAGTCTTATTGAGTTTAGACATTCAAAGCCAATTATAATGTAAACACACATATACACCCACATTGTCCTTTAAAAAAATGTGCAAGTTCAGAAGTTTTTTTCACACAGGTGAAGTTTTGCAAAATATGCATTCCTTTGCAAATATCTGGTGCAGTCTTTAAGGCAGGTCCCCTCACTTTAATGGATTTCCTGCTTAAAAAAAAAAAACACTAATTTTTCAGCTGTTTTTCTTGGGTGGTACACTTAGGAATGAAAACAAACCAAGGTATTAGTACCTTGAGCTTGGCAAAATTGAATGTGTGCTATATGATATGCTTATAAAGATGGTTGTTTTGGGGAAATGGCTTGCTAATTCCCTTTGCAGACCACAGGATTGTGCACACCCCCCAGTCAGCAGCTCTGTACTGCTGAGCCTGACATGCCACATCAGTGATGTCCTGCATGGGCTCACAGGTGACTCTTGGGTGTAAATAATGTAGCATAACAATAACAGTTTGCATGGTGACAACAGATTACAATTGCAATCCTTCCTTAGACATTTGGTAAAAGAGAAAGGCAGTCACTTAGCACGTGCACTGGTAGTTTATAACTCCAGTCTCTACCTAAGGTAATGATAATTAGACAAAGGACTTTCACTCAGTCACTGACCAAACAATTAGGTTGGTTTTAAACTGTAACATCTTTCTTCTCACCCCTGTTTACTAATATTGCCCTCCTTCTAGGAGTTACCACTCGAAAAACGTCACCAGAGGACTTCTCTGGCTCATAGTCTGGTGGTTTGGTGGGAACTCAGCTCCACCCAGGATCCAAACTGGGATGCCACGATATGGAGCACTGCCTCCACACAGGTCCCACCAAATGCTGGGGAGCTGGGAGTCACAAGCAGAGGTGCACAACAGAGACCCGGGAACAACACAACCTCAACCGTGCTGCAAAAAAATTAGCCGGAGGTCAAAGTCCTAATTTATCACTGTGTTTTTTCATGTTGGCAAAAACAGATTGCTTGAGATGAGCAGACAGCAGGTCCTTCTACAGGTGCACCAGTCTATTTAGAGGTTACTCCCCATCCTCATTAGCAAAACAGCTCATCTATTGAACGTGATTTAATCAACAAATGGGGTTGTCTTTGGCACAGTATCTTCAACTGAAGAATAAGTCCTCTTTGTAGAGATCGAGTTGTACAAATGCTTTCATTTGATTGAAAAAAAATCAGACCAATTAAATACACAAATGTTTAAGTAAACCATTTGGACGTAGTTCACTTAATAAAAAAACAAATATCCAATTTTAAAGAGAGCAGCAAACCTCTGGGCATTTCACAATGTCAGCTCAGGTTTTCTAGAAGAGAATAACCTAATCCACTTACATGTAAATGAAAGGCATGGTTATTTTTCCTGCAGCCTTTTTAAATATTGCTTTGGAATTTACACAGAAATGTGTGTTTGATGGGGGTGGAGGACAAGGGTCCCCTCTTCACAATCTGGGCTATTTCAGCACTATTTGGAGAACCTATTAGTCTAATGCCTTTTCAGGGTGCCTGAAGACACAGAGAAGCATTTCTTATCTAGCACACCCACTAAGGATTAGGCTTTTTATGGGTTCTTAGCATTGCTATTTATTTCTTCTATCTAGTTATGAGATATAACAGACTTTTTTTTTGTCTTGTTTTGTTAAAGCCATTTTCACTTAATTGCTAATTTTGGAATATTTCTGGTTAGCATTACATTTCAGATAGCACAATTCAGCTGCTTCTCAATTGAGTCCTTGCAGTCCATCCTCTGCACCTGCCTCTTGCCCTTCTCATTCTCCTGTGATGTACACGCAGCTCCTGGTTTTTCTTTTCTATATCCAATGTCAACCTTTTTTTTTTCATCTTATCTTTTGCAGGTCCCCAGAAAATCTTACTAGCTGCTGAAGCCCTACCTTTGCTGGCTCTGTGGTCAACCCTGGTAAGCTTTGATTTTTACTAACACACGTGCTCTCCAAGGCCCACCTCGTCCGTGCTGCACCAGCTGCTCTGCCATCCTTGAAGAGGAGGCTGAAGCTGTCTCGTGTTCAGCATCCCTCTGCTTTGAGAGTAACCACATGCACCAAATCAGGCTTCTGTTGCGGTCCTTTCTAGCACCCCTGGCAGCAGGAGGAGCAGGACCAGCACTCCCATCGCCACCATTTACCCCATCAGCAAATCAGCCCAGCGTTTACAGCAGCTCAGCTTTCCTAAGGGAAGATTTTTGAATGCAATGCGTGTATGTGTGGTTCTTGAGGCAACTCGTTTCACAGACTCAGGAATAGAAAGCATATCATTGTGGCTTAATCAGATTAAATATTCAAATGAAAGCAATAATTACTAAAATTTGTCTTGAGAGTTGGTGAGATTAAGTCTTTGAAACATCATTTTTGGTCTGCAGGCTATAATGAGTAAACCAATCTCTAATGATGCAGAAACGACTAGAGGGTTTGGGTTATCATCAACCAAAAGATATTTATCGAACAAGATGAGCAGCATGGCTATTAAACAGACTTTGGACAGTACCGCTTCTTCACAAATGACCTTGGTAACACAGCACCAACCAAGCACTGACGTTACCTTAAAAAAATCAAAGCCACACATTTAAATTCACTGCTGGTGTATGTGGAAAAGAAATGTTTTAGTGACAGAGCTGCCGAGTGAAAATCACTGCAGCAGATTTCAGCTCTCATTATAATCTGTTAATGAATGTGTTAACATACGATTCCTGCAGATCAGCATTGCCACCAAGTCTAGGCATGCACAGCACATGCCCTACACAGGTCCAGAAATAAAATAGGAGTACACACCTTCACAGTTAATATAGTATGTTCCCTGCTCATGTTCCTTATGTGTACCTAGATAGAAAGCTGAAATCTTTCACATGGGTTCCTTCACTGCCTTTAATGGTAAAATGACTCAATTTAGGCAAACAAATTACTCAAGAAGCAGGTGTTGAAGGTGGTCTCGGAGACTGCTTTGTGAGCACAACTGTTTAGGGTTACAGTTTGTAGCTGCCTAAGTAATGTCCTCAAGGAGTTCACACTGGTGTGAGACCCACCTTCTCATGGGTTTTCAGAGAAATAACCTGGAAAGGTAACCCTTTTCTGCACTCTGGGGAGAGTGGTGAGTGAAGCAAGTTATCAGGAGGCATAAGCAGGTGTCATGGGAGCAAATTTTCCATACTTCATTGAAAACAAAATTAAATATTAATAGCTCAAAAGGATATTGAAGTTCAGAATAACAAGGTAAAGCTACTAGGGCACATTACACACCCCCTGAGCAACACCATTAAGGAGATGCTGGTAACATCATCAGTGGCAGTGGTATAGATAGGTGTTGCTGTTGGCAATGAGAATTTCTGGTCCCATGCCAGAGCAAATGCACTTCAGTACACTACAGGAATATGTAAGGGAGGGTGACCTGGAGCATCTCTCCCAAACATATATATATATATATATATATTTGAAGCTATTTGTGCAACTCTTTACCTTTTGATCTCAACTAATTTGAAAATCATAGAATCATAGAACTGTTTGGGTTGGAAGGGACCTTGAAGATCATCTAGTTCCACCAAATAGAAGAAACATCTCTGAGTTAGAAACAAAAACCCTTGCTCCTGAAGCCTGACAGAAGTATCAGGACAAAATAAAAAGACAATGCAGTAGGATTGCATTTAACCCCAGGAGACCGTTTTTGTCCATTGTTCTTTGCACTGTGATTACTGCCAGGCTTCCATGAGTTGTCCACACAAAGCTATGAAAAGAGTTTCTGACAGTAATCACAAGGCTTAGCTCGCAGGGTCTCAAACGGAGAGATGTGTGTATGCCTTCCTGGGAGCTGGAGCTCAGTGTGTAAAGAGCTGGGATGATCAGTTTCTCTTGCTCCTGCAGGAGGATTGCGGATCCCTCTCTTCCTCGAGTGACACAGGACCAGAGAGTACTTACAGAGCAGGACAGCAGCAGCTGCATCCATCCTTCTTGCTAAACTAGGACTTGCATGTTCATTCAATCAGATCCTTATCATCCACATTGCTTGCTCCTTAGCTCCCTGCTGGGCCTCTGTTTTCTATCACCCCAATGAGCTCTCTACAAGATGCTCACCCCATGCTGTGTGGGTGTGAGCCCAGCTTCACCATATCCTTGGCTCTCATTTAGCTCAGTGCAGACATCACCAGTAAGACCAGTTGCTTGCTGCAGAAAAGGCTGTCATAGGGAGCAAGTGTTATTTACCAGCTTCTCGAGGTTGTGAGTAACCAAAACCATACTCCTAAGCTTAGTTTAGAAGGCCATATGCATGCCAGACTGCAAAGACAGCTAACTGCTCTTAATGTGAATTGCCCCAACCCGTGACATGATGTCTCTGATCTGTCCCTGTCCAGATCTCTACAGATGTTAACCCACTGATCACAAGACTATTAAATCTGATGTCTTAAATGTAAATATACATATATAAATTTCTTCATTTATTTTACAATATTTTGCTGGAAAATATTTCCAGAAAGCCTTAGCACCACGTCAGACACATGCAATATGAATACCCTACAGCACGCAACTGGGCTGCTCCTCCAAGCCTGCGCTCGTCTCTTTTGCTTTCATGGACAACAAACAGAACAGCATAATGTCCCTGAGATGCTCTGATGATGACTTACCCAATTCAAACTGGTTGGAAAGGTTACCACAGGTTTGTCTGACTTCTTCACTGTCCCAGCCAAGAGGATAGAGAGCACAACCAGAGCCAATCAACAAACCTACGAGAGAACAGAAAATAGAAGTTTACACAAGCTGCCCCTTGGGAATCCCAGATTTAAAACAAAACAAACAAACAAACAAACAAACAAAAACCACTCTTTTTGTCCCGAGAACAGTAGGAAATCATTTGGACTTGTACTGCTTCAATCTGCTACATGGTTTTACAGCTGCTCGGTGTGCTGGAGGCAGCCTTGGCGATTCAGCATCAGATGCCAACCTCAGCTTCTGTCTGAGAGCTTTTAAACTCCCCTCGTCTCTGCAGAACTGTTGCATACGCTGCTTGGAAAACTCAACACGGGGTTAAACAGAAGCTGTGTTAATCACAGCATTTACAAGCTGATTGCTCCTGATTAATTAAAACAACAATCAACCAGCGTTTATCGTGATTCCAACAGGAGAAAGTGAACTGACAGTTGTGCTAATCCCTCGTTGTTTTCCTTTGTTTTTCACCCCTTCAAATGTCAAGGAAGAGTCATTTCATGTCACCTGATCAATTCACACCACAGGTACATGCTGCACAAAGTTTTCTCACATCATTTCAGCAAAACAACCGAGCTCTTGAGCCATTCTACCTGTTATTGTGCTCAGCTTAACATTCGCAGCATGCTTTGCTTTTGCCAGTCCTCATGCTGTCCAGAACAGATGTGCTTCAGCTAAGTCTTTTCCTTCACAAGATCTTGCTGGGAATCACCCAACGGGACATGATTATTTTGTAGAAGTGGCATTTTTATGATATTGCATTCTCAGCTGTCACTGCAGAAGCAGCCAAAAAGCAGGTGTAGCTGGCAAAGATCTTTCTGTTATTATTTTTTTTTAACAAGGACAGCCTAAAGAGAATAGTTGAATGTGTGCTAAATCATTTAATTTTACCTCCTTTGTGTCAGATCTTATTTATACGACTGGAAGTGAGTCACTATGTAGATAACGGCCTGGGTGCACCTCATACTTTGCAGGATGAAGAAGCAGACATTTCCTCAGAAAGTTTGCAGCATGGGTTATCAGTGGTGCCTTTTACCTGTTAGGTAGACTGGGACAGGGTTTCAAGCCCTACAACCACAGCTGTCTGGCTTTGTGCAAGTCCTTTGTCACACCACCTCACTTTTCCTCTCTTGACAATAGGAATAAAGACAATGTGCCCCCTGGCAGAGCTATTCTGGTGGTATGCTCCTAGTGCAGCAAAGCCCTGGATGTGGTGACACTGGGGATGTCACACCAGTCTCGCAGGAGTCCTGAGGGTGATTCTGACTCAGGACCTGGACGTACCTATACATTTCTACAGTCTCTATCCTCACGATATCTATGTTTTTCATATAGCTGATGCTCCAGTAAGATACAGAAATCATGTTATTATTTTCTTGACTCACTTAAAGACATAAAGAAGCGCTATCCCATGTTTCTCCTGATGTTTGATGCTCTTAGCATCTTAGCTGTTAGCAGAGGAACTCAGCAGCTCCTCCAGGCCTACCTGCCCCTGGCTAGGCCCAATATTAGAACTTCCCCCAGTAAATTCAAATTTCTTCCTGCTACTCAAGTCTACTCCTTCCTTTCCTCACTGAGCAGACTCTGCCTGCTCCTCTCTCCATATCTACGTGACATAATAGAAAAGAAATTCTGGAGGCAGGCCCCTCACAGATGTTACAGTGACCCACAGCTGTAAAGGCAGAAAAGCAATTAAGGGTACATGAATGCCAGGCATTTTCAGAACTTCACCTGACCTGGATATGGTTGCTTTTAATGTCCTCACTAGCAGCATTCACAGTATCATCTGATTTTTTTCCCCGGGGCTGCAGAGCTGACAGCAGCTGGTAGGATCCATGTAAACGAGAGTGCCTTACACTTAAATTCTCTGAAAGGATGTTTCTCAGACAAGAGAACTTCAGCCAAAACTCAATCTATATTTGTCAACGACTGCTTAAGATTCTTGCAAAAAAAAAATGACTGATTCTCACATGAACTGTTAAAGCAAGAAGTGCACTGTGAAACAATCAGAGCATGGGGTGGGGCAGGACACTGTGGGGCAAGGAGAAACTTCACCATTGATGATAAGAAAGGCTGGGGAAGGGAGGATAAGCACCCAGGCACCAGAGACAGTCTCACAGGGTGATGGAGCCCTGGCCAGCCCTGTTGTCTGGTTTCAATCAGCTTGGGTCCCAGCCCTCACAAATGCTTGAAGGGCTGCATTGAGAGGGGCAGGGCGGTGTGTGCAGGGCTAGGAGGGCAGGCCGAAGGAGAGCAGCCGGAGCAGCAGCCAGCCCTTCTGCACAAATAGGTCCTGGGAAAGCCTTCTGCACTGTTCTTCCAGGAGAGCACAACAGCAGCACTGCAGGCAAGTGAAAGGACTATTAGCATGACAATGCTGCCCCTCCAAACCCAGAACAAGCTCTTGCTCAGCACTTGCCAATTACTCTCCTCAGGTGGCAAGAGCCTCTGGTGCGCCCTGCATTCACAGAGGGCTGTTTGTTTTCAACTCCCTTTGAGTTTTGTTGCAGCAATAGGTTGTTGCTTGTTGGTTGTTTTTTTTTATTTTACTTATTTATTTATTTTCCCGCGAATATCATTCACAACACTTTCCTCTGCCACCCTCCAGAGCACATCCTCTTCCAAACACCTCGTACCGATTCACTCCGTCTGCCCCCAGTGCTACATTAGATACAGAGGCTGCAGGCCTTGGCTACCAGACCTCAGCCAGGCCTCTTCACCCCCGTTTCATACCCTCTGTCCCTTTTCTGTATGTACATCTTTGTAAACTCAAAGCCCAGTTTCAGTCAAAACAAATTTTGAGGGTCAGGCTGTGCCACTTTTAAAACCTATGGGTTCTTAAAGTACCTCATATGAGAGTGTCTGGACTTGAATTAAAATCTAGCCTCTACTTTGGTCTAAAATGCAATTATTATTGATCGATAAGAATAATTATTATTAGGAATAATCCTAGATTTCCTTGTTTCTTTCACATAACTAGGAAACTCTTATATACTCTACAGAGTAACAGCCTCGAATGTAAGCTTTGTTTAGGCACAGACATAATGTCTAGCCCTGTTCTCTGATCAAGTCATTTAAATCTTGAGAAATTAAATTAGGGGATGGTTGAGAATGTACTAGGAGAATAGAATTAGGACCTTTTTTGTACTAAAACCCCAGAGATACAGTTAAAAATACATTAGTAGTCCAATATACTGTAATGTTAAGTTGCTCCAAAGAAGCAACTTCATTCCCATGTGGGTGCTTATCCTTAAAGCCAGCCCATACTGTTTAATAACCAGAGTAATTACTGTCTAATAACCCACTGCCTCACCACTACCTGTGCCTCCCAGAAATGAATGAACCCAACACAGACAAAGTAGCGTGCTATGTCAGAAAAACTCCCTGTAACGGGGACAACTGCTTCTCCAGCTGAGTACGCAATTTGGCAGGGCTGAGTTTCTTTCATGGAGCACAATGCCGGTGTCGCCACGGACCCCACCACCAAGAACCCATTTCTGACTGACCAAGGACAGCAGGAGCAGAGCACTTAACACCGTCCCAAGAGACTCTAAGGTCCAAGTAGGATTAGCATCGCTTGGGCGCCAAGCTTGTGGTGTGGTCCCCAGGTGCAAGGGGCAGCATGCTTACACGCTAAGGTTGAGGTAGACCTTAAAAGCCATGGGCAAACACAAGCTCCATTTAGCAACCATAAAAACTGCCAGAGAGCAAGGGGGCTGCCAGGAGCACAGTGCCACATTGCCATCGGGCAAAAAGGCTTGCACCTAGTGGCCAGAGGTACCCAGTGGCCACAATTCCTAAAGCTGTCATTTTGACATCTCTTTTGATCTGTTTTTCAGTCGGTTTTGATTCACCTTCAAACATTTCCTGCAGTGGCACAGATAGGCTGGTATGGATTTAAGTCTATTGACAAAGCAGTTGTGTTCCCGGTTCTTCTCACAGAAAGGGTGAGGGCCAAGCTCATGGACCTACCTTCAGTGCATTTCCACGTAGACTTAGAGCCCACTAGTCATTAGACTTTAAAATTTCACAAGTTTTGCCTTCTACCCTGTGGCACGTATATATGCATGATTGTGTGTGATGGTGCAGGATCTGTCCCGTTGCTTTCAGCAGGATTCTGCATGACTGTAACAGGGCTAGTACCACCACAGTCTGCATGGGCAGCAAAGTTGGGAACTGGCACTTCAGCTCCCTTATTTTGTGCAGTAAGCTTGGGGTGTGCCTCAAAGCCCATGATGTTAACAGGACTTGGACAAAAGCCCTCAGCCCCCTCCTCCCCCTCCAGTCAATCTACTCGTGCTTGTAAGCAACTCGGTGTGTGGATCCAGACCCTGGGAAAGCAAAAAGACTGCATACTATTATCTCTAATAATTCATACATGTCTCGTGTGTACATGTCTCATCCTATCTGTTTAATCACAGAGAACGAAGATTCCATGGAACAGCTGAAGCCTTCGTTTAAGTAAGTTAAATACAAAGACCACAGACCCAACAGAAAACCTTAAGCTAATTTTGCTGCTTCAGTAGAGAGAGGTGGCTGGTTTAGCTCAAGAGTCACATCCCGGCCTGCCCTACAGTTAACGTATTTAGCTAGCTATTCTACCCAGGGCACCACACCCATCTTTACAGCTGCTTAAAATGCTTAGGATGCCTATAACATTCCTTGAGAAAGGCAAAAAAAAAACCCGCAGTGCTGTAATTACCATCATCTGTCATCTTCCATTATCCGCTACAGTCATTAAAAGAAATAGAAAGGGGAAGGAAATATGCAGGTTCCTAAATGGCTGCTTCAGAAAGGGGTGGCGGCTTTGAGGTGCTGATTGCTGGGATGGGGCCAGCGGGCAGCAGAGGTGCTGGTGGCACATGGCTGCTGTTTGGGATGCTGCACCACGTGCCAGTGGAGGTGTGGGCACTGTCCCAGACCACCTCTTCTGGAGCAGTTCTGCATTCAGAATTGAAAAGGGCTTCTTGCCCTGTGCTGAGCCTGAGGAGCCATGAAACACTGCTGTTGCAAGCGTCATGACTTAAACACAGCCAACTTTGGCTACGCAAAGCTGGAATTAAGAGCTTGGCTTCAATGTTTAAGAGTCCCACCTAGCCACTTGGTTCTTTTTATAGTCCATGCAGGGAGTTGGATACTTCCAAAAAGCAAGCTAAGACCAGCCTATGTGCTAGGTGAAGAGCTGCCCAGACCTTCTCAACACAAAACACTGGACCTGCTTTCAAAAACCCTGAGCCAGTGGTTTCCCCCACGGCAGCTGTTGTGAACCTGCGGCTGCATAAGCCCTGCCACCCCTCCTGGCTGACTGCACTGACCTTATACAAGCAGCACACTACAACTCCCTGCGGCTGCGGCATCCCCAGGTCCTACAAGTTGTGACACCACAAACCAGGGGAGGGGATACCTCAGTAATAAACTACCCAGAGTGATCCTCATCCACCCCACTGCCCTCCACGTCACTCTTGCTGCAGGTGTAACGCACGGTTGTACTTTAGCAACACTTAGTATCTGAAAGATGATCTTGTTTGTCCGGAGGTGTGATTGAAAATAATTGCATCTAGCAGGTTCTGCACACAGCTAATGCTGCTGAGCAGGGGGTGGTAGGGAAGGGGCAGTAATTATATTAGTGGTTTGGCACAGATGGAGGTTTCATCTTTGAAGTGATAAAGGCGTGATTTGTGGCATGTAGCAATCCGCTTCCTCCAGAGGTAAATATCAACCACTATTAATAACCCCAGGAACAACAATTCTCAAACAATAGGTAGAGAAGGATTAATATAACAAGAGACATAACCAGATTTTTCTACATCACTGGGCTCAGTAAGGCCAGCAGCGATCAGGAAAAGCCAATGCACAAAAACTGAAGGTTGCAATTCCCTGCGGTGGGCAGTCCTCAGCCTGCTTCTGTGGCTTGAATAGGAGCCTCCACCCAAAGATGTGCTTCAATAACCCTTGCAGGCATCACACCATAAATAATTGTCTGTAATCCTCATAACAGTCCATAGCTAGCAAGTCTTGGTTTACAGGCTCAGCTCTTCCTCTCTCTTCTTGAAGTCATAGCATGCCCAATTGTTTCATGGCTCTTTTCTGTTTTGTTGCCAGCCCATTTGATCATTGTGTCCCCAAAATCTGTTAAAATAAAGCCAAACCTTCCCCAGTGTCCTTCCTTCTCCCTTGAATAGTATAAACCTAAGTGCATGATTCAGACAAATCTGATGGGAAAACCCATCAGTTTGATCAATAAAGAGAGGTCGTGGTGGTAGTAAGTGGGGCACTTAGCATTGGACTTAGCCTCAAAGTCTTGCCGCTAGAAAATGCATTTTCAAATGGGAACAGAACCAATAATGGTTTTCCTTTATTCTGGCCTTTTTAAGTGTCTGCAATGCTTTTCGGATGGACACTGGAAACTGTATTCCTCTTTGTACATCCCAGCTACAGTTAAACCCTACCAATGCAGCCAGAGGGACTGCCTAAGCACCCGGAAGGACCTCTGTGGGCAGCAGGCAGGGACGGTCTGCCTGGTGGCCTCCTGGCAAGCCTTCTGCACCTGGAAGGAGCCCAGGGCCACTGGGAAAACACACTGAATTTGCACCTAGAAACAAGCAACAAAAAAAAATGAATGGATCAAGCTTGATCCATGCACTGCTGAGAGAAAATAACAACAGAACTGAATGCTGCGTGTTGTGCAGTTCCTTTCTAGTGGGAAAAAAAATCTTTAAAATATGTTCCTCCTTTCTTTCCTCTTCTCTTCTACTTTCTCCCCTTTCTCTGACCAAAAAGAAACCTTGGATTTTTTTTTTATTTTTTTCCCTAGGCATCTCTAATGAATGCCGCTCATATCTGATAGATATTCAAGCCATCTGGGGAAGCTGACAGACAATAATTTGGAAGTCATCCCTTTCAAGACCATTTTAATGATGATTTTTCCTTTCACATCTTTTCTCTATTAAGCTGGTCTGAATCTTCAAGGATGATAGAAAGTTTTCACACTCCCATCTGTCACTTGAAGGTATAGTAATATCTACAAGCAAAACAAAACCAATTTTTAGATGAGGCACAGACTTTGACTCTCTGGTTCTCATGATTTAAAAACTCTTCTCACCATTTACCTGCTATACAAGTGAGCCTGCAGTGTAAAAGTAAAATTGAGCTGGCACATGAAGATTATCTGCTGCTTTGAGATGTACTTTAGCCAATAAACAATGGGGTTTTAAAGGGATTGGATAAAAACCATGATGTGAAATACTTCATATTCCCTCTTCAAGGTCACACTCCTACTGCATCTCTTGACATCACCCCTCTGTCCTTTTGTTTTTCTGTTGCCCCATTAGACAAAAGTAATTATATCAGTCCCTTCCACTACTGGTCAGTATCTGTTCTCCAGGAAATCCAGGCATGCACCTGACCTGGGCTTTTAGCATGTTTAAGCCTGAGATCTAAACTTTGGGCAGCAGTTCTCCGCCAAATCAGTAGTCACTGAACATAGGGCATTTAACCGGTTCCTTGAGGCTGAATGGAAAGTGTGTATGTTGAGAGAGGTACAATTGCATAGTATGTGAATAACCTCAATAAGGGAGTCACTTGTCTGAGTGCAAAACACGACAAAACATAAGAACAACAGAAATCCCACAGAACAGAGTCCTACAACAGGTGTTGCAGCTGCCTGCCAGCTGCCATCACACGGCACAGCAAGGAGCTGTGGTGCTAACTAGTGGCACCGCCTATCTGATCAAAGGTGGTGGGCTCGTTACTAGAGGTGCTTCAGGCTTGGAGGGGGAATGCCTCACCCAGCGATGCTGTGCTGCTACCCACCAGGTAGCAGAGTAATGGCCGTGTCTGCTTTATTTGTCCCTGGGAGCTTTTAAAACAATGCTGAAGACTTCAGAAAGTGAGGGTCGGGGACAGGAATAAGCCAAAAGAAATGGAGAAGTGGGAAGAGTAGAGAAATCACAGATCTGCTAATAAACAGAAATGAATTAGTAAGAGCCATTTGATAAAAGCACAAGTGGCAGCACTGTGACAGCTGCTGCCATGGAAAGGAAAGATCCAGCCCCACTTTCAAAGCCATTCAAAATCAGTGCTGGCACAGGGAAATCCAGGAGGCTGCAGCACCCACCACTTCCAACCACTGAAAATCACCCCTGGAAGAACTTGTAGCTGGATTTTACAAAGCAGCAGGACTCGTATCCCAAAGCCTACACGGTTTGGCACTAGATAATAGAATACGCAAGAGTTTAATCTTATTGTATGTATGCAGTAGGAGGAGTAATATGATTTTTGAGAACGAGTTGAATTACAATGTCTTCTAGATGTTTCACTGAAAACCCCTTTATTACTATTTATTATACAGCACCATTCACATGCAGAGGGATTTAGAGAGATCCAAGAAGACAGGCACCTGCTTGTACAATTTATATCTTATTGCTTATGGTTAAGTGAGGCTAAGGAAGACCCCAGACTCACAGTGGAGGCTATCTAGAGATCACACCAATCGATTAGAGAATGAATATTCACCAAAGCAGGGACTACATGCTGAGTCCCTTACCATCAGATCACACAGTCCTTCTTATATTTCCATTCTCTCCGACAATGAAGAGAGAAGTATTTGGTACCAACTAGGATGTCCTTGGCTATTGTCCATGGCTATTGTCCATGGCTATTTCTCCCGGCTAATGAGTGCTGGGTGTGGGCCATTGGATATAAGTGATTTTGGCATCATGAGGTCTTCTCCTTTGGGCTTCATGCAATGTGTGCTGGTTGTGTCCCCGTGGATGAGGTAAGTGGAGGAGTATTGAGACTGTGAACCCTACAGTGTTTAGCCACGAGGCACCGCATGAAGCAGTTTGGATAAACCCAGACTTGGCTGCTTTTGTCAAAGTGAACACCTGGGGGTATGAAAGTGATTATTGTGGTCATGATTCAGGATTGGTCCTGCTTTAAGCAGCAGGTTGAATTATAATTTGCTTTCACAGAATCACAGAAACATCTAGGTTGGGAGAGACCTCCAAGATCACTGAGTCCAACCTCTGACCTAACACTAACAAATCCTCCACTAAACCGTATCACTAAGCTCTAAATCTAAATGTCTTTTAAAGACCTCCAGTGGTAAGACCTCCTGATGTGCCTTTCAACCTGTAAGACTTTAGGAATCTCTTTTTCCATCGTTCAGGCACCTCAGCTTGAGGCAGTGGGGGCTCAGGTCAAGTGTTTGTATAGGACTACTGGCATTTGAGTGTGATATCCTACCTCGAAAACTAGCTCTTGCTCCAAAAGAGGTTTTTCTTTCAAAATGCCTTACATGTCACAGGGCACAGGAAATCTATGAAGATGCCTCTGAAGAGAAAAATTAATTTGGACCCTTGTTATTATAAGCAATGGAGTCTGAAAATTTATATTTCTCATCCTAAAGAATACATACAGATAGGTCTATGTTTAGGACACATCGAAGTCTGCCTAACTCTAAACCAGCAAAGATATTCACATGGGACTGAAAAACATGACACGGAGCCAGTCGGGAAAGCCAGACCCTCCTGGACTGGCAGACGGAGGTAGGATAGCCAAGGGCATCTCGAATGGGAGTAGACACCTACGTCAGCCACTGAATTGTGCTCCACCAGCAGTACTGACTCAGAGTGGGATTTGGCTGCCCAAACACAGCACCTTTCACCAGTTCCAGCATTGTTCAGGATCTCACTTGGCCTCCAGCTGCCTGCCTGGAGAAACACAAGTCTCCCCAAAGTCCTCTCACATACCTGCCAGCCCATGCAGAGAGGTCTTGCAGACCCTAGAGTATCTCTAACAGCACAAAGCATTTAGGCTAATGAGTTTCACCCTAGATATCTATTGATCTTAATGTAAACTTAGAAACCTACTTCAAGGGAAAATATCTGTATTGTAAACACCTTCAAAAAAACCTATATGAATCTGTAATTAAATCATGCCCAAAGTTACCTACGCTTTATTTTGAGCCTTATCTTCCATCTTTCTGCCCTCATTCTGCCCTGAAGATGCAAATGCCTCAATTCCTGTCACGAACCCTGCCTTCCTTTACGGGAAATGACCTGAATGTTAGGGGAGAACAGACGATTAAAGGAAAAACTGCCTTGTTCCCGAGTGCAAACCTGTATGCTATATCTTAAAATTATTTCTATGGAAATAAGTTGCTGCTTCAAAATGACCCTGACCTGTCTCGATTGCCACCACCAAGCTAGACCACTCAGGACTGGCTTTAGCGAGTCTCTGCATAGTTCCCCACAGAGTCATCTACAAAAAAAAAAAAAAAAAAAAGATTGACACCTCTTGTTCTGGAAAGGGCGTGACCTGGTCCTGCTAAAGGCAGAGTGAAGCTGCAAAGTGGAACTGAAATGCCTGAAGAATTCCCTTGACTGTCAGCTCATTTTGTTTGGCAAACCATGATCACTGCTTGTACATTATGAGCTTTATGGAAAAAAAAAAAATGCCTGAGAGTTATCACATGCCATCAGACTTCTTTATGTGACAACCCATCTGTATGCTCACCCCATCATTTTGTGGCTCAGAATCAAATGCTTGACAGTTCAAAGAGTCTAAAGCAGCATATGGCATATGACATAGTGTATTTCAATAGAAATCACTCCATTAGAAACACAAGGATGCCTACTGTAATTAATAAAGAGTAATTTAATAATTATCTTCTCAAACTACATAATTCTCCATGTAGCCATAGTAGTGAAGGGGATATTCTTTTTCATTAATATGAATTTTGATAGCACCTGGTCGCTGGATAAAACCAGCCAGAAGCTTTGCAGAAGTGCCAGGCTCTAAGGATTTCCCAGTACATGAACAGCTCTCATGGAGGACCATGAGTAGAGAAATAAGGAAAGATATTCCGTGTCAGTGAATATGCCTAGGTTGACAAAAAAGACAAATGGGCAGGCATTGCCACATCTTTTCAAAGCAAACTCAGCAGACTAAGATTGTTTGTAAGCACAAGGAAAAGTCTGCAGCAGAAATTCAGCCCAACTCTCCTGAGCACCCCTTCAGTGATGTCGCCTCTAGCTTATCCCAGCATTTGGAAATAATCAGACATGGATTATATCCCACAGAATTGCTTTTCCATGTTTATTAGGTTAGTAATCTGTGAAGAAGAATAGTTTGTAGATGCTGGATAACGCAACAAAGCTGTCCAGACAATTACTTCACTTTGGTGGCAGATCCCCAGAATGAGAGGGGAACTGGAACCGATGCAAAGCATACATCCAGTAGGGGAATGCTACATACCAGGTCTGCTCCCCATCAGTCTAGAGGACACTTTTCTATAAAAGATAATTAGTAAGATAAACTACTATAATGCTGTAAAAGTCACTGGCAAACACAGCTGACACTCACTTTTCCCTTTCCACTATTTTCAGTGGTGATTCACAAGCTTTGGCTTCCCTCTACTCTGCTAAAACGTACACACCAGATTAGTTGACACACACGCTCACAGTCATCATCTACAGTGTAGAGCTCTCTGATGGATGTCATAGACATCTGAAGTGTTATGAAATACCTGAAAATTGGTGAAGGAGAGGGCAGTTTAATTTATTGTTTGCTACTGTAGCTGCAACACTTTTTAACAGCTTTTTAAAATACCTTCCACATCCATGAGGCTACATGCAGAGCATGCAGTTAAGCACGTGAATTAATGTATGCATGAACAGAGGTGTACTCAGTGCAATTTGCCTTTGTGCTGAAATTATCGTGTAAAATTAAAATAAACAGAGTCCAGTCTAAGCAGTAACAGACTTCATGTGAAATGAGTCATTCCTATGGCTTCCCCAGTTAAACTGAAAACAACTATAGCCCCATTCTCAACTACTTTGTTTTCACTAAGAGGAATGACAAGGTTCATCACACCTCCAATGGGAACTGTGTAGCACTCAAAATGCCCTTTGCGTACTGTCAATTTTTTTTTCCCCCACGGTTTTTACATGCTCTAAAGTTTGCTCCATATTACATACCCAAGGAAGGGATTTTTTTATTTTTTAAAAGCAAATTAAACCCACAACATTTTCTACGCTTTCTTTCCAAAGGTGTTCAAACTCAGCAACTGAACCAATTTGCAGAGAAAAAAATGTTCTATCAAGTCAATTTCCCTCAAATAGGTCCCATTTTTCAGTTTGTCATAAAGTGTGCCAAATCATAATTTTGGAGAGGAGCTGTAGTTTCTTACAAATATATTGCACATCTGTAGTTCAGAAGCATATGGCGCTGCCTCTTATCCTCTCCAGAGACAATCCATATGGACAAACTTATCAAAATCCCAAGCATACTTAACTCTTTCTAATCTAACTGGTATGCTTCTTCCATGATGGGTTCAAGAGTCCACCTCTGATATCATTTTGAAATCTTCTCACCCACCTGTGGGTTATCCCAGAGCAATAGAATAATGTCTCAGCACCCTCCAGCTCTTCTTGTTGAGAGTCTTTTGCTTTCTGTCTTTCTCCTGTACCATTTAGGAAACTCTTTTATACACAGAGCATACTTACACACACACACGCAAAAATATCTTGGAAACTTGGGTTGGAATTGTCCTGTCAGGAAGTCATCTAACCCATCCTTCTGCCTCAAGTCAGGATAAGCTCCCTTGTATCTTCCAAGACAAATATCTGTCTTATCTCTTCTTAAAAGGCTCTTACAATGGAGATCCCACCCTTTTCTAAGACAATCTGTTCTATTGTTTCTGTGTCTGCAACAGAAGCTTTTCATATTGTCTAACCTAAATCTTCCTTCTGATAATTTAAGTTCACTCCTTAGACCACAGACTTTGCTAAGCCCCTGTATTGGGTTTACATGGCAAAGTTTTGGTGAAGGGGAGGCTGCAGGGTTGGCCTCTGTGAGCAGAGTCCAAACGGTGCCCCATGTTAGATAAGGGCCAGTTTCAGCCAGCTCCAAAGTGACCCGCTGCTGTCTAGAGCCAAGCCAATGTTGCCTGTGACTCTGGGAGGGCAGATTTAGGAAAGGAAGAAAACTTGTGCAACAGCAGCTGGGAGAGAGGAGTGCGAACCAGCCCTGCAGCCCCCAGGTCAGTGCAGCAGGAGGGCAGGAGGTGCCCCAGGCAGGCAGCAGCAGTTCCCCTGCGGCCTGTGGAGAGGCCCCTGGTGGAGCAGGCTGTCCCCCTGCAGCCCACGGGTCCCACACGGAGCAGATCTCCACGCTGCAGCCCGTGGAGGAGCCCCCGGTGGAGCAGGTGGATGTGGCCTGGAGGAGGCTGCGGCCCATGGAGAGGCCCCGCAGGAGCAGGCCCCAGGCCGGAGCTGCAGCCCGTGGAGAGGAGCCCACGCAGGAGCAGGGGCCTGGGGGTGCCAGAATCCCGTGGGAGGGACCCCACGTGGAGCAGGGGCAGAGAGTGACCGTGAGGGAGCGGCGGAGACGAAGCGTCAGTCAGGGACTGACCGCAGCCCCCATTCCCCGTTCCCCTGCGCTGCCTGGGGGAAGGATGTAGAAGGGGGTGGATGGGGGGAAGGTGTTTTTAGTTTGCTTTTAGTTTTTCACTGCTCTAGTCTCTTAGTAATAGGTAACAAATTACATTAATCTCCCTATGCTGAGTCTGTTTTGCCTGTGACAATAATTGTTGAGTGATCTCCCTATCCTTATCTCAACCCTTGAGCCCTTTTCACCATATTCTCTCTCCCTTTCCCTTTGAGATGGGGGAGTGAGAGAGCAGTAGTGGTGGAGTTCAGCTGCCCAGCTTAGTAAAATCACCACAGCCCCTACTAGGGCTCAGAGAGCACAATTTATTTTCTTCCCCCTTGCAGCACCTTTGTATATTTATGAAGCTTGTTGGTGCGTGGGACCACCCCCGGACTTGCCTTCTCTCCACCAGACCAGGAAGTCTCAATTTTTCATTTTTTTCCTGCTAGAATTAGCTATTCCGTATAGCCTTCTCTATCCGGAGAAAGATTCCTGTGGCTGCTGACTACATCTTTCTGATTTTTCCTTCAAAAATTTAAAAACAATGCTAGAATACTATCAGACCAACCAAATAATGAATCAGACTCATTGCATTCAACTGAGAAAAGTGAATGAGAGAGAAGTCAAATTAAATGAAGACCTTGAAGGTGATGGTAGCAGTAACTAGCAAAACCCTAAGATGAACTGTGTGGCTCTTACAGCTCATTGCTATTCTCTCTTCCTACAAACTTTTCAGAAACGGTGTTTATGATCAGCAAAAGACTCTTCAAGAACAACTTTGCTATAAAGGCTGTCCTTGATAAAAGCCTATCAGTGCCTGGATGCCATCCCCAGCACTTAATATTTCTGCTCCAATTTACAAGATCATTGGCTTAATGGATTAATACTTGGTGACTGGAGCATGCAATTGCTAGATACAAGCATGCATTCTTATTGGGACCTGGGAGTAGGGAGTGCTAAGCAGCAACAGTAGCATTTGTTGGACCTCCTACAGGGACTGAGGGAGAATGTAAGCAAAACAGATATACAAAGAAAATAAACCAGCTATGAGATGAATGTTAGATGGCTGCAGAAGCAATGAATGATGGCACTTAGACTATTGATAAAACCTTTAAGGAGAAAGAGGAAAAGTCCTTTTTTTTCCGCGATTTCTCCTTGTGTAGAAACCATTATCTTCATTCCTCATTCAAAACCATCTGTCTTCTGTGGTCCTCACTGGCCATTTGTACCACTGAGCCTTGCTTGAATTCCCTCAATTTATATTTCAGATCTGATACAGGTGACCTTGTTAATGGCACAGTGTTTACTGTGGCACAAATAAAACCACCTGCAAATGTTTCCAAGCCAAAGTTGTTCAACAGAGTTGTTCATCCAGCAAATAGCCCAAGACTGTATCTGGGGCTAGGTTTCTGGTGTGCAGGCTGCCCCAAGCTGGTTACAGAAGCCCAGCTGCAATCCCTCCGTTGCTCTTGGTTCCTGCAGGTGGCTCATGCTTGCTATGATTTTCACAAAATGGCATCCTGCTAGAAAATGTTGATGAGGGTCTCATCCTTAGAGCCCTCCTTGACCCCTTTAACATGTGCCAAATATTTACATGCTACTCAATCTTGTGTCCTACAGCGCTGGATAGTTACAGTAATGCTAAATGCAAAAATGGTACGATCAAATTAAACCCCCTTCACAGAAAAAGAAGTTTTACCAATGAATTACAAAAACATGACTGTCTTATGGCTTGGACAAGTGCTGGAGCAGCTATGGCCCCATCAGGGCTATCGGGTATATTTTTAGACTTCTCAAAGTATTGCCATTTAGCACGCAAACATGCGCGTGACCTTCTACAGGTACTTTTGTCTGCCAGAAATTGTTCAAAACCAAGTATACTGCATCATGAGAGAAACTCTGTCCTTCCTTGGCTTTCTACTTAAAATGAGAATAACACCCAGTAATTGCTTTAAGGGAAGTGATATTCTCTCCCTCCTGGATCTGACAGACTTTTCCTTGTCTGACTTATGTACTCCAGGGGCAACTCCACTGTAACACAAATTATCTCCAGAAGGATCAGAAGAGCCCTGTAACTAAGTCAGAAACATGGAGATCACTTTCATCGTGGCTTTTCTGAAATGTAAATGTTCGTTTTAAAATGATACCATCACAGCTTCTAGGTCCAGCTGTTCATCCTTTTTCTTTGTATTTCACTTCCACTGAATCCTTGTTCTGAATTATCAGAACAATAATTAGATTCAGGAAAGGGGGGGCAGGCATTCATATTCCCCTGAGAAGGATAGATAAAAGTTTCATTCCTGAAAGCTGATGTGCCAACAGTGGATAGTGGGGAATTGGGAACCCTGCTTAACTGCATGGGAGAGTTAAGTTTATTAATAAGACAATTCAGATAAACTCCATTTATGCGTTATTTGAACAAGTATCTTGGCAACTCCTTATTTAGCATCTTGAACATATCAGGAATTTTAAAGAGGAGGACTGAAATGTTGTCTTGAACTGTAAAAGCTTTGACAGAAGTGGGTCTGGGAAGTAATGAGTTGATTTTTTTTTTCCTTTTTCTGCTTCTCCTTTTTCTTCCTCCAACTAAAAACAATTTTCAATATCCTTGGCATAACTACTTTAATGAAGCATAATTTATTTGATCCTTACACAGCCCCCTTAGGATTACTTCTTGCAGATAGCCAATTATAAACTCTTACATACTTTATAGCCCTCATTATGTGTGACAGAGGCACACTAATAAATAATGCAAAACCCCTTTTATACCCAGTCTACCTTGTGAGAAAACAGGGGTCTGGTATGGAGGGAAAAAGCACATTGTAATGCATTCTTATTTCCAAATGGACTGAAAAACTTTCTAGCTTCAGCTTGCTTCCTTAGGACACTTTTTTTTCTTTTCCCAGACTGGACTCCTGTGGCTTGATTCATTACTAGATAAAAATCAAGTTTAAATAGAAGTGGACCATGACACACAGACTGTCACTGCCCTGTCACTTCCTTGTGACATCCTGTCAGCTGCAGAAAAGAAAGGAGGTCTGGAAGTAGAATGACCAGGTTGAATACGAATGAATTGATATTCAATTGTAGGCTTTTCACGGTAATGAAGCAGAAAAGGCCAAGGCCCAAAGAGCACTTCTCACCCTGCCCGCTCTGCCTTTCTGGTGCAACTTCCATACTCTGCCAGCGCTTGGGTGAAGGCCGGGAAGAAAGTAAAACAGCTCTGACTGTCCCTCAGCTGGTAGGATCCAAAGAGCAAAGTGAGTACTATAGGAAAGATGAGGTTGAACATACATGTACAATGTCCCAGTGGACTGCTTATAAAAGAAATTTTGTTTTTGTCTTTAATTGTCAGGATGTTACTTTTTGAAGCAAAAGAGGTTGCACCTATAATGGTTGAAAAACGTTGCCATGATCACTACAGAGACTGATGAGCCACAAAGGTTGCAGCCTGCCCCTGTCCCCATGCAGGATTATGTGCAATCATTGGTACCCACAATGTCCCTTGAAGTCTTGCCCTATATGAGTAAGAGGGGATACTAGCTCCAAAAGGCACAGGGATTTCTTGCCTTTAAATAATAGTTATGTGGTGCTTGGAGACTTTGGGGAACAGCAGCAAGAAGGAGGGAAGGTGTTCATACAGAGTTTGAACTGTATGGGACAAAATTTCATTGGGTAAATTGCGATTTTATTAGAGGACTTAGGCTGAACTCAAGCTCAATTCAACTTTCTATCCTTCTCTTTAACTAGGAAAAAGAAAACTTAAAACGAAAAATCAAACCAACAAGCAAATAAACAAGCCCAGCTTTTCCAAGTACAGAGCCCACCACAGCCCTTGCTCCAGGAGGACTGGGCACTGCTACCTCCACAGCCTGGATGTGGTGTCCTGGAGCCTGAACACACAACTGTCGGCACCAAAATGAAACATTATTCCCCAAACGACACATATCTCCAAATAGTGTCAATGTGGCCGCAGGTAATTACACAGTCTGACTCTAGCAGACATCTGGGTCTACATTATCTTTCAATATCTCCATGTGGCTTAATGCAGATGTAGAACAATTGCATAGAAAGAAGAAAGCAGAAGGAAAAGTGGCTGTGTAACATAAATGCCTTAGGTATGGTTAAGTTAAAGCCCTGCCACGGGGTCCTGCTAGATTATACAATTAACTCAGCAGACCTTTATAGCTGGCTGTGGGGATGGCAATGAACAAAAGAAATAAAGACATTTGACTTTGTGCACATCTACAAAGAAATTATCTGCCGTATTAACTACAGGGTATGACTAATGTACACTGAAGCACTCACCTTCAATTAGCCATTTAACCCAGCAGATCAAGCTGTGCTCTGAAGAGGCTGAGATACGGTAAGTGTTCCTCTTGCAATAGCAACAAGGGCTGGCTACTGCCAGAGGATGTGCTAAGCAGGTATAATCCAATGGGCTGGCAAATCCCACATTTCCAGCAATGAAAAAAATCCATGGTATCTTTTCCATTTTGTACCCTCTCCACTTATGATAATCTCAGTGGCTACCTAACTACATTCGAAGCAACATGTTCCTGGGAAATGATGCAAAAGTGTCAGCTAAAGAACTGATCATCTACTTCAAGGTTTATGAGCGCACCTTTCGTCTGCTTTTAAAGAAGTGAAATAAGAAAAAATTAAATATGAGATACTTTTAGCAGTTTGCAGGCAACAACAACAAAACTTAATAGTGTAAACACCTGTAATTTTTGGTTAAAATGTCCCTTGAAATCAACTTTTATATGAAAACTGACCAAGACAAGGTTCTGGTGTCTACAGACTGGTTCTTAATCTGCCCCCGTAAAACCACAATGGCAGTGTCAGAGTAACTTCAACAAGGTCAGCAGCAGGAACCTGGATAAGGCCATCTTCCCACCTGGCTGCAACTGAGGTATGGTTTGAAAGGCTTCCTTCTCCCTACCTGAAGCCCTTCTGTTTACAACTGTCCCATCATCACTTCTTCCTCATCTGCCCCAGCAGGATAATGCTACAAGCATTTACAAGGCTGCTTGAGAACTGACACAGTAGAATACAAGCATTTTTTATTTCCTGAGGGCAAGAGGTACCACAGAGTCAGGAATAAGAGGCTGGCAAGTGATAAATACTTAAGTTTAAGCTGTCAAAAAAAAAAAAAAAAAATTGTGCAACTGCGTCCCAGGTCTCTGAGCATAACAGGTCCAGAAGAGTTGCAGAAATCAGAGATGGGAAAGAACAAATCGCATCCATTCCCTCCCCTCAGGAGGTTTGTTCCCCACGGTAGTCTGTGGTGCTCTGTTCCCTGCAGCATGTTGCTGTCGTCTGTGCTGAAGACCGTGGTGCAGCCAGTCCAGTTTCAAAGGTCCCCAAGCAATAAAGTTTATGGCTTTCCTGGTGCAACTATTCCATGGCCAAGTGGATCACTTCGGTCTGACTTCTGAGGATTGGTTAAATGGAGACTTATATCTATCTCTCACAAGAAAAACATATTTTGGAAGTTAAGCACCTGCACTTAAGAGCTCTTCTTCTGTGGTTAACAGGACACAAATATGACTGGGGTGAATTTCATGTCAAAGCTGAGCAGATCTAATGGTATGCTAACACTGAAAGGAGGTAGTTGGTCCCTCTGTATGTTCCCAGCTATGTCATCTTGCTTCTTCCTTTGGGCATTTTCAGGCTAATATGAGTCAGTTCAGAGTCAGTTCAGAGAACTACATTGGAGAGAAAAAAAAAAAAAAAAGACTGATTTTTATATGTTATTCTGCTGGCTTTAACTCTCAAATGTGGCTTACTGGTGGGCAAAAAATTGTCAAAGGGCCACCTCCTCCTGGGTACCCAGTGAATCACCTACGGAAAATTAAAACCGTAGTCCAGGTCAGGCTGTTTTAAGCCCATTGTGAATCCAAAACGACCCAAACGCGTCAGGAGTGCAGCCTGCATACATCAAGAGAACAAGGGCATCCTACCAGCAATCTGGCAGCCCACCGAATCCCAGAGGGGTGGGCAGAGCCAAGGGGACCCACAGAGGGGACCCACAGTGCTGCCCATGGCTGAGAGCGGCTGTGGAGCAACGGGGTAAGTTGGGCTGACGAAATACCTTTGGAGGCAACTGCACAGAAATGATACAAGGAGGGCACTATCAGCTGCAAATGTGACATTGAGGGATAGTCAGACGCATATGAAATAGGAGCAGGATGAAGGCTAAAAGCTGAAGGGGCACCAGCTTTCAAGAACATGGGAATAGCTTCTATATTAAAGGCAGTTAAAAGGCCAAGGAGAAAAAGATTGTGATAGGAGCCATAAACTTAGATTACTTGCATCAATAAGGGAGAATAAACTGTTGTGTAATATGAAGGGGCCCTCCAGTCAAAAGGCAATTGGTGTTGGAAAAGAGGTTTCTTAAGAGATAATCCCTTCTCAGTTCTCTGATATACAGCCTTGCTACTGTACTACCCAAATTCGTTTGTTATAATGACCTGCCTAACTGCCTAATAAGTATCATTCTGTCTGTCATCAGAAAAGGAGTTCATGACTGCAATAAAAAGCTTGGATGCAATTCAGCAATCCAAAACACCACAGCTCTAATTTATTCATTCATTTAGTTTTCAGTGGTGCAATGACGCCGGCCACAATGGTATTACATGAGGCTGGTTTAAGTATCCAGGAGAGCTCAGAGAGCGGAAAATTCAATTCCCATTGCCATGGTGAGCGATGTATACCACTGAAGGGAGCTTAACTCCCAGGGCAAGAAGGGTGGTCTCCCTGCAATATTCCCTTTGAACACAGGCACTGTACTCACAAAGAGCATTATCAACACTCAGAACTCATTACTCCTACAGGAGGTGAAGATGCCTCCAAATCTCATCTGGGTGGAAACCCCTCCCAGCTAGTGGCAGTGCTGGAAATATGCTGCTGACAATTGTCAGATAGATTTATTGTATCACGCATTGCGAAAAGTCCTCCGCAAAGCCGTGCAAAGGCAATGTTTTCTAATTCTTTGTGAACTATCACGAGACGGGCTTTCTGAGGGCTCCCCCACCATTACCATGTCACTCAGCTGACAATAATTCAGCTGGTTTGGGATACTTCCCAAACACAAGATGGTGTAGAGATGCAAACAGCTTTCTCTACTGATTCTTTGCATCATACAATGCAGTTGGGTGGACAGTTGGTAACATTAATGTCCCTCCTACCCCAGGGGTGCAGCTTGCCTTCCCTCTGCAGAGCCATAGTCAAAGGTGTCTTTGACACCCACCTTCTGGTGCCCACCTTCATGGGGTGCTGAAAGCAGGGGTGCACGAAGCATCACACATCGGTGCTCGCTGCATGTACAGAGGCTGCTGTGCCACGAATCAGGATGGAGTTGCGTTGTACCCAGCTGTACATAGCTCCTGACAGGTCTACAAGCACTAGTCAAGACAATGTTGTTCGCAGAACTGTATAAAAGAAGAGTGGCTTCCATGTTCAATTACATTTAAGCCTTCCCCAGTGATTAAATCTGTCTCTGCTTGTCTCTGTCAGTTAAAACACTTCCTGTATGTAAAAAGTGACTGTTGCAAATGAATGATGTAGATGAGTCTCAGTAAAATTCTCCCATCAGTAGGGTTTATGAAAAGTGAGGACAGAGAAACTGGGATTTACGTTCTCTTCCAAGGGGTCCTCCAGGCTGGAATCCCCTTGGTGTGCATCCTGCCTTTGCTAAGAAGCCCTTCTGCTATGGGAATGCTATGCTTTTTTCCTCCAGCTCTTGAAATCAAGGACAACCCTTATTCTGTTATGACTACCTAGAGCAAATCCCCCAGCCAGATGTCTTTCCTCAGACAGGTGATGCTTTTACCAGCAGAGCCGTAACACAGATAGTTTTTAATGGGAGTGGGAAGAGAGAAAGGCAGCGTGATATTTCACTTAAATACCAGTTCAAATCAAAAGTTAGGGCTGAGCTGTCTGCAAGAATAATCTGCCTCATACCAAGAGGAGAGACAATGAAAGAAGGTCAAGGTAAGTCAAACTGTTTTGCATTTGTGGCAGGGGAAGCGTTTGCCCCGGGGTTGCCGCAGCTCAGTTGATATGGGGCAACTAGTCAAGCCCTGCATATTTCAGTGTCGACACAATGCCTGCATTTCGTGGATATTTCCAGTGAGTCCATCCTGCAGTCCCCAGGGTTGCTAGCGAGGGGCTGACTACACGCAGATCCTGTGGAAGACAAGGGTGACTTCTGTGTAACCTTGTTCCGGCTGTGGAAATACCTGCTCAGTTTTCACTGACGCTCCTCAGTGGGGAGGTGGGAAACTGGATGATCCCTTCAACAGCATTTCCAGGTGAAATTTTAGAGCAGAGGTGTCCAGAAGCAGTCCTTCCACTGGGGGCATTGGGCACCAGTGGCTGCTATTTGTGAGCAACGAAGAAGAAATGAAATGCTTAGGAGTTTCACTTAGCTTAGCGTAGTTGTGAAAGATTCCCATTTTGCCCATAGTAGAAGAGAAAGAAAATAATCACAAGGTTTCCTGCCTTAAGCTGCGATTTTATTTAAATAAGACCTGCTTTTCCTGAGTTTCAGTAGAGGCAGATCTTATCTGACACATTTCAGGTGAGCTAGTGTGACTGATTATGTACAGATGGAAGAAGCTGGGGACAAAGAGTAGAAAAAATAAGACATTAATATACAGCAAATCCAATTTCAGCTCTTGGAAAGAATATTGCTTTCTCCAGGGAGCAAACAAAATGCTTATGTCAGAAATAAAATAAAATAAAAGATCCAGAGAATTTATTATGTGTGGGTCTCTGTCCTCACCTCGCCAGCAAAAAAAAAAAAAAAAAAAAAAGAGTTAATGCTGCTGCTTGACACTGGCTTCACAGCCGAGGAGACTATCCTGATCCTGTTATGGACGTGGGAGCACGGCAGCACCTTTCCTAAAAGGCGGGGACGGGACAGGCGGCTGAGCCAGCCCGCTCCCTGCCTCCTGCAACCACAGGCTTGACGGATGGAGCTAAATTAGGTCAAATAACTGCAACAAAGGCAGGCAATGTGGCTCAGAAAAACAGTGCGGACGAGGAGCAGGAGCCCTGTGCCCGATTTCAGGGGAGGCTGCGGTGTGTGCGGGGGTTGGGTTCGATTTCTGCCCGAACTCTCGGGAGAAATGCATTATCTATTGGTGTCACTTTGCCAATTATTTTAATGCGATACTTTACCAAATGAGAGTGTAGGGTTTATTACTGCATTAAATGATAAGCCTAAGGTCTTCATCGAGGGAGAGGAGACTCGGTCTGAAGCAGCACACCCAGGCCCTGCCAGGTCTCGCAGCAGCTGGTGACTGAATGCACTGCTTCCAACAGTTGTACCCCCATTTCTTCCCTGCCCTCCCCCTTCCCCGTCTCGAACTTCCAGCAAGGAATTCTGCCTTTGTCATCGTTCAGGGCGTTGGTGAACTCTAACCCCCCTCCAGCAGCCCCATGCTATGTGTGGAAGCAACCTCCTCCAACTCCCCGGCAGGATCAGGCCCCAGGGCTGGCCCCTGCCTGTGCCTCGATGTGTGACAGGGCTCTTCAGCATAAAAACAGGCTGGGGATTTGCAGCCAATGGGATGGTATCGTCAGAGGATTTAAAGCATTAGTAGGAGGGAGAATGGGATTAATGGATGTTCCTTCATTTCTAGGCTATCACTCCGTCAAGCACAGCCAAGCCTAGGTGACACATCGGCACCAAAAATGTGGGAAGATGCAGAAGAGGCCTTGTTTCAGCGACACTGAAGTGTCTTAATAATGGTGTTTATTTTCTCCCTCTGATTTTCTTAAGCACATTACAAAAATAACATCAGTTCCTAATTTCTGTTTCTAGATGTTAAAAATGCTGTGAGGGGTACCTGCTATGCAACCTGCTCTGCGACTCAATTACACTACGACTACGGCTGTGAAGTCTGATCTACATGCACATTTTCAGATACAAGTCAGCAGGATCAAAACACAGTTTCTGAAGGTGGAGCATTTTGTGGGGGCAGCTTTTAGGCTGTGGTAGTTTCAGGGCTTCAGGGGACAAGAGCTGGACTACAAGGGTGGAGAAGCTTTTTCCAAATGTCGGTGTGTTTTGGCTCATGCCTGCATTAAGAAAGAGATCACAGCCATCAATGGTTGTGGAAACCAGATGCTACTGTTTGGTTATTGAGGTTTTATTTCCAGGAAGCATGTAAATCCTCTATTTTATCAATGCATCTTCTTTTTCTAGTATGAGTGACAGATGGAGTAAGTGGAAATTGCATAATAAAATGAGCAGAAGTTGATATCAGTTTGAATTTGTTCAGACACTGATGATTATCTCGTGCTTTGAATAATAGACATATGCATGTCTCTCAATAAAGCAGCAGTCTTTGAGCCACCATGTCACAGCTGCAAATTTTCCAAAGTTTTCCAATTAAAATAACTGGTTTAGCCACCAAAACCTCACAGGGTTGTGGTATCTCAGAAAATTAGGCAGCCCCGACTTTTCAGGACTCGCTGGCTCTTTCGCATTAACATCAAAGTCCCACAAATGCAAAACCCACTGTGGGTTTTATAGCATGTAAACAGTCAAATTAATCTGTAGCTCGCTGAGAGATTAACACAAAAGAGCAGAAAGTTGCAAAGCACGGTTTAATTATATCATCACACTCCACAATGACCAGCAGATGGATTGTGAAGGTTCAGCGTTATTAAAGTCCTGGATTACACTTCTTTTGGTAGAGAGACAATATTCGCATGTAGTATCAAGTTCACTGAGTAATAATAATTATTATTATTACATGGCTCGGATGCAGTGTGATCAGTTTATGTGGGCAAGCACCCATGTTTTAGATTTCTAGCACTCAAAAACACTGAATAGAAATAACCTAGCTAAAGAGCCAGTGTTGCCAGATAGTGCAGAGACAAACGCACCTGGACACCACCAAGAGCATGATCCACTCCAAAATCAGACCTGCCTACACCAGACCTGGGCCTAAGCTGTTATTATCCATGAAGTCCAGCTGGGGTTGTGCCCAGTGACTGATGGGCAATAAGATTAATTTTACTTTCTGAGTCGCTTGAGGGCTGCAGGCTGCTGGGGCTGATCAGTCAGGCCAGCCTGTGAACTAGGCTGGCTTGCTGGGAAACGTTAAGAAAGCTGAACTTCAGAATGGCCTAAACCAAATGTATCGAAGTCACAAAAAAAAAAAAAAACAGACAGAGCTTGGAAAGGAGTGATGGGGACAAAAGGCAAGGGAAAGCTGAAACAGGAATGCTTGTAAACTAGGAAAATGCAACTTTTCTGAGCTAAATAGCAGTGAGACGTGAGATAACTGGAGGGAGCTGGAGGGGACATGGGGTGATGGGAGGAGAGGTCGTATCGGAACTTGAAGTGAACACATGGGAACAGGAGACAAGCATGAACAAAGTGTCAATTCAGACGATTAATGAAGAGTCCAGAAAGTAAGAAGTCAAGGATGCTTTCTGCACAGAGGGATAAGTTAAATGCTTTTGTCCCATGGGAGCATTCCTGAGTTTAACTGTACTGCTCAATAAACCCCAGGCTGGGCGGCTGGGGCACTGTGTGCTGGGCGGCCACACCATGCACCACTTTGAAGAGTTAAACCTTTCCTCCAGGGACATCTAACTCCCCTTAGCACAAACTCGGTGTGCTCCTGGGGAAAACCACAGATCCAGAAGGCAGTCCAACAATTTTTCACAATTCTGCTGGTTCAGGAGTACTTTTAAGTGATCAGAGAGGCCATTTATGTCTAACTCACTGCTCCTTAACTCCATCAAAATGGAACAAAATATTTCTAAGGCACATAAAATTCAGGTCGCGAGCTTCTTCAAAGACTTGAACAGTTCAGTTGCTATGGATCACTTTGTTATGAATCATTATAAAATCTGTGAGACTGCTTTTTGTTTATCCAAGAACAATCAAGACCTTCATCACAGGACTCCCTCTGTGCAAGATCAGTTGGTGTATTGAACAGTTTCGTATTGTGACATGAACTAATTTTTTGAGAACACTTTTTCTTGTAATAGAGTATTAACTGCATATGCACAATACTGAAGCATATTATTTTTCTGCATGGTTTTGTTTCCAGCCACGTTAACAGGCAGAAAAAAATACTTATCACTCACAAATGTCAGTTCTGAAAAATAACTCTAAATCATGCAACAAAAATGCTCTAAGAAAGCCCCTCACTGTTCCATTCATGCCCTGGAGCTTGCTGATTATTACATATAAAATACATGCTTATTCTAATAAAACGCATTAAGATTTTATGGCACAGTGTCTTGAAATCACTCCGAAACAACCCAGAAATGTCATTAGCAAGTGACTGTGCCATGTGAATTATAGCTTTTGCCCAGTGTATTATTTCATACTCTGAGAAATCTGATCTACTCGAATCATAATTATTTTCGTTTCCATCTAAACATTAACCTTGCTCCATCTACGGGTGAGTGACCAACCTGGCTCCAAGTTTGTTCCCCTTGGAGAGGGGAGCGCACGCCGGCCCATTAGGAAAACAAAGAGCCAGGCTCTGTTTCATGTTAAACTGAAAACATCTGGTAACATATTTCTTGTCATATTTGGTACACCCTGAACGGCTACTTTGAGATAGCAGGGCAAGCACTGGTATATCAGAGGAAAAGGGGTAATAATGTGTTATTTTCTCACTTGGCAAAGAAGATGCTAAATAAATCATGCGAATTATTCAGTGCTGAGGGACATGTTGCATTTTCTATTTCTGCTCTTTGCTCAGTCTGACATGACTTCAGTATAAACAGAGGTGGGGAAAAAGGCCTTTTTTTAATCTCTGAAGTATGGCTTTCTCAATAATCATTGCAAATTGTTTTTTTTCTAGGTGAACAGTCAGAATCTGGGTCATTTAACACAAAGTTAAATCCCCATCTCCATCATCCCACAGCTTCCTCTAAAACTGGGCGGGCCTTCCCCATTTTACTCCTTATCATTTCTGCATCCCTCGGATCAGTGTGCAGAGATGAAGAGCTGTGCTAGCAATTCTCTCTGAACCCTAACATCCCCCCAGAAGTCCTCAGGAAGAGGATGCTCATCAATGCTCCACTTAGGTGCAGCCGCATCCTGCTGAAGAGAGTGTGTGGAGGAGGTCCAGCGTAAGCAGCATTCCCACAGATATTTATGCCTCCCTGATCGGAGCTCAGATCGGGCAAAAAATTATGACACCTGAAAGTACTCTACCAGAATAGCAATAAACATTAACTAATGCAACAGAGTGTCTGGCTTTCATGAAGCCTTTCTTCACAGGCACTTTAAGCAGAGGATTACAGTCCCCTCGACGTACTGTAAATCCTGACTGGCATGTTGGATACCATGAATCACATTCCTGCTCTGAGAGTTGCTGCCAGACAGCGACTGGTCCCTGAAGCAAAGGAAGAGAAATGCCCCCTCCCCGGCCTTGCCAGTGCTGGGTAAGCAAGGGCAGGGCTCGTTTTGCATGAGAGCTACGCGTCCATGAGTCTAATCAGCATTGTAAAAACATGGTTTCAATGTCTCGTTATGCTGCTCTCCTAACTTGTCCCAGCTGGCTTCCTCGGTCTGCTTCATCCCCATCATGAGAGACACTAAAATCATGCACAGTAACTTGGGAAAATCCCATCTCCCTCTCCATCACCACCCAAACCAAGCCAATGACTTGGCTTTTGCTGCATCCTGACTGTATGTTGGTACAAGAAAAAGTATGCACGTTCTTAGCTTAACCCATGGACACAAACAGGGAGGGTAACTGTGGGGCCAGGACCCCACAGTGCACTGGAAACACAGCTGCTCTGCTTGTCTGAGAGGCTCACCCAAAAGAAGTCTGACACGGGGGGCGGGTGTTATTTTTTTCACTGTCCTTTATTGTCTTCCTGGAGTCACCCAACCACTTTCACAAACTCATGCACACTTGTGTTTGGGGGAAGGAAGGGTCTCAATCCATAGGTCTTTTCAAAGGCAAGCACTTTGTCTTACAGGCAGCATACACTTTGAAATGTATGTTGCTCTGAGTTGCAAAGTTAGACCAAATGTGAGGCTGGCCCAGGTATTTTAACTTAACTTCAGCTGAGATAAATGTGCCTTTCAGATGTTCTCATTACACCTGATCTGGCTAGGTGGATACTGCTCCTTTGGCAGTGATTACAAAGCAGATTTTTTTTTAATCCTACAAATCACTATTACAAGTAGATCAAATATAAATAGATCAAATATAAACAGATGTAACACAATTACAACAGCTCCCATTTTGAGAAAGGCTGCTTGCCTCTCTAAGAGGCTGGTTACAGTATCAGCCAGATTAATATTTCTTCCTTGAAGTCTTGAATAACGACTCAAAATATAGTTAAATGTTATATTTATATTCCCCCAGAAATGATGAGCTTAAAACTTTGAGACATTACATAAGTACCATATACCATGTACTTCTAGCTTGAAACCAGAAAGCTTTAGTCAGTGTGGGCATTTATAATCCATTAATTTCCATATTGTGAAAAGTTCATCTGTCTGGTATATAGCCTTCCTTGTACAAGATATTGCAAAGTCATGTAAAAAACACAAATCTCTTGTAAACTAAAAAGAAAGGAAAGATTCCAGTGAAACATGTAAACAGGAGAAATGGCTCAAAGACATGGAAGGAAATAAGTAATCTAAACAGCTGTTGTATTAGAAATGTAAAAATAATTTGAGACATAAGAGAAACACGATCCCCAGTGAGATCTGTGCAGCTGTGTAGATATAAAGATTTATAGATACGAAGTTCATATTGTGATGTCTTTTCCATTCGCAGAGATGCAGTCAACTTATGTCATATTTATTTTTTCAGAATAATGAAAGCAGCAACCCCAAAAATATGTTTCTAAGGAAATGTAATATTTAAATTTTATCACAATAGGTGAAAAGTACATAAGGGAAAGGTTGAAGAAGTGTTGGGGAAGGACAGAAAAGATGCTTAGAAGAGCAGACTGAGTCTAGTTCAACACTATCAGAGGTTCCATATTGATCTGGAAGTAAGGAATCCATCATCATAATTTCTGTAGTTATGGGACTCTTACTGCTAGAAGAACCTTGGATCGACCAAGATGAGGAACTCAATTACAGAAGATGGAATAAAATAGAATGGAAAAGGGCTCTATTGGGGTGTCTCATTTTTCAAAGAAGAAACTTTTTTCCCTTTCATTCTGAAATATTTCTTAGACTGAAAATGGAACCACTGCCCTAAAATAAGGGTGAAAGGTAAGGCCCAATGGGAAATGCCTAGGACATGTGAACTCCGGGATCACAGAATCACAGAATCATCTAGGTTGGAAGAGACCTCCAAGATCACCAAGTCCAACCTCTGACCTAACACTAACAAGTCCTTCACTAAACCATATCACTAAGCTCTACATCTAAAATGCATCTCATAACAAAACTTTCAATTTTGTTTCTCAGGGCTAAGTGCCCCATCAGACAGGTTAGGTACCCTTACGAGACGGATTCCTCTCTTTCTGGAATTGTTTGATCCTCCTGAAGTATAACATAAAAGTCTCACACCACAACTCAATGCTCACAGCTTTTTCACCTTTCACTTAACCTATAAAGTTTTGTTTGGTTTTGAAAAATCTTGAAAAATCTTAACGTTCAAAGTTTGATATTATTTTGAATTCTCAGAAATGGAAAATAGGAAACCATGTTGCTAAACAGGAAGCTTTTTTTCCCACAAGCTCTTCCTCATAGCAACTTGTAAGAATAAATCTCAATAGAACTGAAGTCAATTTTAAAACCTTTTACATTTTTTATCAGACATTCCTTTCTGGCATTTTTAAAGAAGATACTGCTTGTTCTGTCTAGCTTTTCCTTCCAAGTTGACACAAGGCTTCATGTGCTAAAATTCTTGTGGATTCTTCATGACTGAGTAGAAAGGCTTATTTTTATCTTTATTGAATTAGCTACATAAAAGCCAGAAGATCTTTTACATTTAACAATTTACAGTCAGATGCAGTGAGATAGTTGCAGTTTTACAGAGCATCCTTCAATAAATGGAATCCTAGCAAATGAAAGTTCAGCACTTAGAAATACGCATCTGTTCAAACTGTCATGTAAAATCTTTTGCCTTTAACTTCTGTCATATCAAAGTTTCCACTTGCATCTAGAGCTACAAAGTCAGACTGATTGCCAATGTTTGAAATGGATGAGTCCTTTAAAAGCTTTCTCCTTTAAAATCATATTATGCAGTCTTCAAAGCAATAACATCAGAGATATTAACAGCCCCAAAGGCTTTATTTTAAAGACCTCATAGAAAAAAGGAAATACTTTAATATTAAAAAGACTTCTGTATAACTTCTCGTTCAGGGCATAGGGGTAGAAACTCTTTTCAAAATATGTGAGCCATCTTTTGCTGCAAATCCTGGATCATCTCAGGCTGGGTGATAGATTGCATTAGCAACCCTTCCATTGCTCCATCCATGAAGAGAGACACCAACTGTGTTACTGTTGATGGCACAGGGACTGTGACAGCATCAATAAAGGAGGGGGTACCTTGGAAAGTGTAGCAATCAATATGCAAAATATAAATCGATCACATTTCTTTGCAGCTTTAATAGCTATTGCCTGCCAGCCTGAAGCTGTTCAGACTTGGTTAAGCATTCCTGATAGAACTTGGAGGATGCAGTAGGACTTGCTTTCAATAGGTATTACCTATCTCTTGTCAAATCTTCCTCAACCTGCCTGCGAAGCTATTCACACAGCTTCACTTCCAGTAACCACGAGCCTTTGGGAAGACGCGCATCACCTTATGGCATGCTGACTTCCAACAAGAAATATTTCTCAGTGACCCAACAGCTGTGTAGTGCCCAATGCAATGTCAACAACTGAGAAAAAGCAAAGATTCCCAGAATGCTCCCTAGACCTCTGTCACATAAGATGACTCAGTGCTGGGTGAGTTTTGCATTTTTTTGAAGCTTGTGCATCACAAACACGCAAGGACCTTAGATCCTGAATCTGACCTGAGCTTTAGTTTAGCCTCCTTCTCCTTGGTGGCAGCGTGGAAGCTGTGGTGTGACGGAAACTACTTTAACGTTCAAACATTTCAGGAAAAAGATCCTAGTGATTCTTCCACGTCATACACATAAACTTCTAAGATGCCCTCAGCAAACTTTCGGGTTAATACCAATTGATGTTAATACATGCAAGCAAGAATGCAGTATGAGATACAAGGATATTGCCCTTAATGCTCTTTCCGCAGCAAGACAAGGATGAGCTCATCATAGTGCTAAGACAATATCTCTCTGAAGGCAATCTTGTACATGCTCCCTGATCTCCGTCTGTGTCCTTACCAGGCACAGATATCAAACTGCAGTAAAAATGAGGACAGAGCTATGTAAAGACCCCTTCAGAATCCAGACCCAGTGGCCTCCCAACATGTTGAGGCTCACTGCTGGTTTGTAGCCCCCTGATCTCATAGTAGGTCCCACCAAGACATACCAGGATGGCACCTGTCTGCTTTCCTGCAGTGCTTCAGTGTTGGACCAAATCCACCAGAGGACAGAATTATTTTCCCTCTCCTTATTTATTGTTGGTTCATCTTGCTTGAAAAATGGTTGCTTGCCTTCTCTGAAAAGCACCTAGTGTTTTCTGATGTCATCTAATGCAGGTTCTTATCAGCTGCTGTAACAGAGCTGGCATCTCCATAAAGCAGCACTCCTCACTGTATCACAGCAGGAAACTACAAACCTATAAATATCCAGGTCTTTTTGTCACCCAGCTCTCTGAGGACACGTCTGAGAGAGAGGGTGAAGGCAGGAAGGCTGCCAGGGTCAGGATCTGTGCTGGGCGGTCAGGCAAGGAGGGGGGAAAATTATCTCTGCGACCTCAGGAGGCTTCTTGTCAGAGCTGTCGTGCAAGCAATCCTCAATTTTAAGAGCATGTTCAGGAGGCAAATTCAAAAGCTTTGTTCCTTAAGCAAGCCATGTGTTACGTGGGTTTGCTTTGAACTGGAAGAGAAAAATAGAGTGCTAGACATCTGGAATTCTTCATCTGGTGAATCAATGCATTGCCTTGATCTTTCCCTGATTCTTTGATTTTATTTATTTATTTATTTTTGAATTTTAGTTCTGACAAGTTTTTTGTGTTTTTTTTTTTTTTTTGTTTGTTTGTTTTAGTTCTGAAAGAAAAATTCCAGTTTATTTCTGGCAGTCCTACCACCTTTCTGTAAGGTACCTTAAAACAGTTTCCTCTTTCTCCTTTCCAAAGCTTTATTTGTGCCAGAGAATGTCACAAAAACCCTGCATACATGGCAAATAAGTCCACAGAAATGCTCAGAGTGATTTTATTCTCCAGCAGTTTACCTGGTCACTACGGTCACTTGCTGAAGAAAGAAGGAAAGCATCCTCCCCCACCTCCTCCCCTAGCATTTAGTAGATGTAGTCCTTGTGCAGGGAGCAGATGTCAGAGAAATGGCAAGAGCTGTGGCCAGGCTGAGTTAAATGTTTTGTCATGGAAGTTCCCAAACGAGAGGAAAGATATGGTTCACCAGTATCTGGCAGGCAACCTGCGGGCCTTCCAGCCTCTTAAACTTTGTTCCAGATGCAAATCATATTCGAAAAAAATCATGCTCTAAAAAGAAGGACTTGAGATATAGTAAGTTTCTATGAACAGCTTTAGACTTAGGATCTACATTTATGACACTTTAAATACAACAGATGGATACACATAATTAGCATCCTATCTGCATATATTTGTAGATAAGAAAAAAATACTCTTAATGAGCAAGTGGGGAGCCTGTATTTTCCCTATGTTCTGCAGACCTCGGGCCACAGCGCTACCTTTGCACCGTATGTGAAATTTCTACTGGCATCAAAAGGAGCAGTGCAGATGTGAAATGCCTTAATCCTTTAAAAGTGAAGATGCCTTTACGTGCCCTGCCTCTCCCACCTGCTCTCTTTCAGTGTTTCAGAACCTGACAGGAAGAACAAGAACAACTTTAGGAAAGAATTAATTCAGCCACTGTTAGACCATCTAGCTTTCTAAAGTCAGATGCTTTCTAAAACAGACACTGATTGTACGGAGCCTGCCAGGGCTCCTGTTACAAAGCTGACCCACTCCCTTCTACTGTTGCCAGTAGATCTCAGAAAAGACAAACCATTTTTGCTTATATGTCATGATGGATGCTCCAGGCACACGAAATACCTATTACAGATCATCTTATTTCTTCTTTCAGAGATCAGAATTAATCTTAACAAAAAAGGAAGAGAAGTCAAGAGATTATATGTGCTTATAAAAAATGTATGAAGGAGAATTTACCCTTGATTTTTGAACATTTAACTTTTTGTGCTTTAAGCAGACCAGAGTTTGCACTCCAACGTTAACAGTGTGCATTCTCTGACTAAAACAAGCCTATGCTCCATGGGCTTTCATTTATCCTGCCATGAACTACTAAAGCAGAAGTCAGACATTGATAAACAAGTCAGTGGAGAGGTAAGGAAATAGTTATAAAGTGTCTTACCTCTGCTTTAATAGGAAGAATATCCACCTGAATGTTGTTTAAGTCAGAATTGCTGAATTACCTCTCCATGAGCACTGTGAAAGAAGGAACAGCTAAGGAGGCAGAGCTATGGACCAGTGAACAACCTCCATGGGGGAAGGATGTGAAGGAAACATTCAGTATAGCTGGCAAGAGATGTGGAAAGAAACAAGCAGGCTCAATTGAAAAAAGGAGACCTTGCACTTCTGTAAATCCTGTTGAGGGATTTTTCTCTACCAGTCCTTTATGCAGGAAAAAATAAAATAAAATTGAAATCTCTTTGTATTTTAACTTGAAAACTGGACCAGTTTTATTTAATCGACATTTTAGTAAAAACAAATTTAGACATGAAATTGTGAATTTGATAGTTTCTGACAAACGTTAGAAGGAAAGTCAGATGAAAAGTTCAGATTTGAATAATGCAACTGCTGAGCAGCAGGGACAAGCAGTTACAGACATAATGTGTGGAAGACGATTAAAGTCAGAAAGATGTGTCTGCAGCTTCAGCACAGCAATTCTTCTGCCATTTTTTAATTTGAAGAAAATTAAAGTAGGCACCGTATGCCAGCAAGAGGAAAAGCAATAGATTTATGGCTAAAAATCTTTCTTTCTCTTTTTCTTTCTTTTCTGTCTCTTTCAAAAATGCCTTTTCCTAAGGAATCATACAAACGGAGCAACTGAACAAAAGAAACTACCAAGCCAAAACTATGTCAATAAAAGTTCAATAGTTTTTGTTACCGATTCAGCGGATTTTGAATCTATTCAAAATCACTGTTTTGATCTATTTATATTTTATAGGATTAAAAAATCTAAAATTTTGGATTGTTTTATCTCAGTATTTTTCATACTGATTTTGTTTCAAGACATAAATGATAATGACTATCTTTTGGATACTAAATGATTTAACTTTATAGGAGGACTAAGCACACTGATAACAATATACCTTTCCCAAGGAACAGAATAAAACTAATCAACCACAAGAAACCACGTCTGAGCTTAACAGAGGCAGAGAGTACTGCACCTGTTAAAATGAAATTAAGGCACCTATTCTGCATGAGAACTTTTTGACAAAGCCATGAATCTGATTGCAGACTAATTTCAGGACTGTGGCATGCTGCAGGTCTCCCTCAGCCATCGGATGAAGGGGTGATGGTAACAGGAGCCTGCGGGCAGCTCCCGCTCGGTGACAGCGATTGCCCCACGTGCGTGGCCCTGCCTTTATCTAAAGGTGCAACAACAAGCTCTCAGGAAGAAATCCTCTTTGTTTGACAGCACAAATGATGAATAGAGCTGCTTTCTTGTAGGAAAATCCTGTAAGAGCTTGAATGACCAAACTGGAGTAACTGTTGCATGCCCTGAATGTAGACCATCCAATACTGCACAGCTCAGGGTTCCCAGCATCTCACAGGACCCAAGATTAGTGCTACTGCCTTCCTTGTTAGCCCCAACAAATGGCATCTAAAGCAGTAATTCACAGAATCACAGAATCATCTAGGTCGGAAGAGGCCTCCAAGATGACCTAGTCCAACCTCTGACCTAACACTAACAAGTCCTCCACCAAACCAAATCACTGAGCTCTACAAAGCACAGTCTGAGTGCTTTTCTTACCCAGGTGCTCTGGAACCAGAACCTCCTGGCCATGTCTGAGCCGAGGCCACTCTCCCCAGAAGGACTTCTGTCTTCACAGAAAGTGGTTCTGAATGAAGCGATAGTGGGCCAGTGCCAAAAAGCAGATGGAAAAAAAAACATTCAGTGTTCTTCTATACCCATGGATGCTGCTGGTGTTACAATTCATATTTCAAAGTCGCAGCTAGTGAGAAAATCAAATTTACCATTTCACCCTCTGCTCTAAATCCCTATTATTTTTTTTATCTTTCTGCAAGCATAAGAAAAAAAAATGAATGATCAAAACTAATCTAAAGGAAATAAAGAGAATTTGTCCCTTTTTTTTTAGGAAAAAAAAAAAAAGCAACAGCAGAGATCAAGCTGCCAGAAAAAAATGCCTGCTGCTACGTTTCATTTTGACATTTCTTTCCACAGTAAAAGTTAAAAATTCGTTCAGCCAGGACTCAGTGAGACACAAATAATTGTGGGAGAGAAGCAGAGAGTCACTGCATTATTTCATTTGGTAGTAACAGTTGTGTTATGCTCCCCACTGACAGCAAGACATCTGGAGGGGTTCAGCAGAGGAACAAATACCTGGGGTCAGCAGTCCTGCAGATGCAGGGTGCAGTTGCAGGGGAGTCCGGTCCCAGCAAGGCACTGAACACCACTAAGGGTTATTCTCATCCTCACAAGAGCTCCTGACACCTTCAGACGCTGCCAAGCCCATTAAAAAGGTGGCAAATTAACCAGACTAAAAATCAACTATAATTAGAGATCATACAAAGACTTGCCTTTATTTCGCTGACGGTTCTCAGCCCTAATAGTGACTGAGTGACACAACAGCATTCGTTCAAAGTCTCCCTCATTCACAAAAATTCTAATTTAGAAAATTTTGCCATTAAAACAGGAAAGAGATTAGAATCACTCGATATTTCATCTACAACATATATATATATATATTTTTTTTTAATTAATTGCATCTATGGAGGAGAGCTCAAATGAAAAGCAGTAAGCAGTTTCCAGAGTTTTCTATTTTTCATTCTATTTTCCAGCTGGTCTGAGTCAAGCTCAAGAGGCACAAATGACTTGCGGAAAGGACCGGACACAGACAAAATCAGTAATGCAGGCAAGGCAGAGAACCAGCTCCTGGAGAACTGGAGTATTTTGCTCTGAGAAGGAACGAACTGGCTAGTGAAATACTGCTGTGGCATTCATGAAAAAGAGTAGTTGCTACATGAAATACGCATGATAAAGATCTTCTAGGATATAAAGAGCAGTGTCCAGAACACTTAGCATGTATAAACCCCCCAAAAGATGCTGACAATGATGTTTGAATGAGCACAGAAAGAGCTTTAGCACTCCCTTGCTGACTGATGTATTTTCCTTTCAGCATTCAGTTTCAACACATGCTGGAGAGTCATTAAACGTCAGGAGAGATCCTGTTTTGGAAATGAAGATGTCTGTGTGGGCGTAAGATTAAATGTTCCTCCATCTTTCAAGCGACTCAATGTCTGAAAGACCCAAATGCAATATTTTGGTAGAAATGCTGCTTAATCCAAGCCTAGCCGTAACTGTAACCATTCATAAAGATCTGCAAAAGGGCAAAGTATGCTATCTGTCATTATACTGAATAAGGAGATTTTACATCCCTTCTGTTCAGAGCTTGATTCTCTTGGCTGTGTTCTCAGGATTAAGCAAAACAGCACAGACAGCAGGATTTTATAATATCCTTGACATGGCTGCTACCACCTCTAGTTATTTTTGGGAAGCTATTTGTCTGAAGCTACAATCTGTTCAGCAAATGACAAAAACACAAAGTTGGGAGAGATGGGAGCTGGAGGCAATTTTCTACAAGGAGCATGAACTGTGGTCATGGGGTGCAATTTGTATATTCAGAAGTTGCAGTATTTTGTGGGACTAAGTGTGGTTGCAGGTCCACAAGACTCTATATCCAGATTTAGGGTTCAGAACAAAAATTGCAACAGGCACACAACGTGAAGTACTGAACAGGTAAAAACTCACTACGATTATTTAAGTTTGATTCATATATATGTATTCATACATATATATATATATATATAAAGGATTACTTTTTCCTTGATGCCTTTGTTTCAAGAGACCTAAAGCACCCTAATTCAGGCTGGGCCACATCTTCTGTCACCCAACAGCCATCACAAAACGTAACATGCATCTTGGCTAATTCACCAGGTATATGACCATGGTTTCAAGCCTGTCCCAGAGCACTCTTCTAAGGCCAGGTGATTTTGCAGTGCCAAGATCCAGAACTAACGAACATGGAATGATGGCCTGATTTTTATCTCAAGGACTACTGGGTGAGGAGGAGAGCTGGATACTCACAGCGACCACCTCAGATAACCACTAATGAAATGAGAGGGGCTTAACACACTTCAGCTGACTCTTTCCCTGGCATTAAGCATTCAGCATCTGAAATTCAGCCTTCTGCAAGGAGATCCCCATCAGTGGTGAGGCAACATAATCACTGGTTACTTTTGAAATTATAAACCATGTGTTATACCCTCCAGATTTCAGAAAGAAAAAAAAAAAAAAAAGAAAAAAACACCTGTGGCTGTGATCTGTGGTGAGCTTCCTCCACCAAGAGCACTGCGGGCCATGCAGATTAAAACAGCATGCCTCAGAAACTCAGCCATTCTCCCCGGCGTTATGTGATAGATAAAGTGTGTTCCTGTGACTACAGCGTGGCGTTGAGTCACATCCACCAGAATCCAGCAGCCCAACCGCTAACATTTGGAGTTTAACTATCTGAGATGAAACCGTGTGGTTTGGCCACAAGGTTCAGGCAGTTAGGTGGGTCGAGGGGTGCTGGCCCCGAGGGATGACAAAGGACCTGGGCTGTGGGGCTGAGCTGTGACCCTCCTCCCTTGCTGGAAACCTGGGTGTCCTCGGGGCTGGACGGGAAGGTGCAAGGAGGAGAAGCACAGTCCCACCGACTGCAAAGCTCAACAGTAATCAGGCAGGAGCATTATGGAAACAATTGCAGCGCCTTTTCTCTGGGGAACAAGGCTCTCAAATATCGTATTACCTTTTCTTCCAGCAAAACGTGGTATTTATTTTCAGTTACACAGTGTATACATTATCTGTATGAATCATTAGTGCTAAACAGAGTTATAAAATGAGAAAGCAGATGATAGCATTTTTAACAGCGTTAAGCTATAAAGCGAAGGCTGCTGTCAAGTGAGTAAAACACCAGAGCTGAAACTGAAGGAGTTCAGTAAAGAAAATGCAGAGAGAAATAACTATTGAGTAATCCCCTATATTATTTCTAGCAGGATTATGTCATAATTGGCCTCTGTACTGAAAATGAAAACAGCATTGGATTGAAATACTGATCAGATAAAGACAGATTTTTATTTTTTATTTTTTTGTATTTGTTAATGAAAGAAAAATCCCAAACAAATTCAGCACCTTGAACAATAGCAAAGGCTATAAAAAAATGTTGCTTCTGGCACATTTGTCCCAGGGCATTGCCTATTGCCCACCAGTTCACGAATCCACCCAGAGCACCTCAGCGCCAGATGAGGTTCCCTCCTGCACCTCCCCTTCCCCCAGTCCCACATTGGGGTCCCCGCTGGTGACCCTAGTCCTGAAAACCTCTTCAGCAACCTCAAGGCAAGCTTCCAAATACTTTCAGGATGACTAAAAGCCACACTTTTCAACACGGCAACTGCTCAGCGAAGAAGAAGGGATGGGAGGAACACTGCTCAGGGCTTGCAGGAACTGGAGGTTTTCCCTTTTGGGAGTGCTTCACCTGGTTTTGTTGCAGTTCAGTTTCGTCAAATAAGGGAAAACACCATCCTTGGCTAATTTGGAGAAGCCAGTCTTTTATAATCTTTCACTTGTTAGAAATGATCCTGGATGAAGAGATCAGAGTGGCTAAAATGAGTTTTAAAAGCAGGCTTTCAGGAGTAACTTGCATTGTCAGGCAGTAAAGGAGTCCCCCGCTAGTGCATTTTACAAGTAAATCCTCTCCTCTCCCCACAGTGCCCACTGTAATATCTATCTATATCACTATTATTGTTTTCCTGACAATTTCTCTAGCTCTCCAAAAAGAGAATTTAAAAGTCTTGCTGTTCCTCTGAGAGTTCGTCCTTTGAAGCCCATTAAATCTTCCTCTGCTATGTACACCTCTGAGACAATAAACTGCTACACCATGATTAATCAGCTCGGATCCAGATATATTTGTGAGGTGGAGATGCTCTGAGAATGATTGAAGAAGTTGAAGGCTATTAGAGCAAACATGAAAAGAAAGAGAAAAATGAAAGCCCCCGTGCACTAATTGGAAGGTGGGGGAAAAAAACAACAACAAACAAATAAAAAAAAAAAAACAGGATTTAAAACAAAACAAAACAACAAAAAAAAACAACAGAACCTCTTCCTACTACTTGCAGAATGACGCCACTGAACATCCTGCTGCTCTGAGGAAGAGGGACAGAACAGTACAGGACAATGATGAGTCTCATGGGGGGAAGACACTTGGATACTACAGTGATACAGTGATGAGCGCTGTGTTGGGAAGGGAAGGGAAGGGAAGGGAAGGGAAGGGAAGGGAAGGGAAGGGAAGGGAAGGGAAGGGAAGGGAAGGGAAGGGAAGGGAAGGGAAGGGAAGGGAAGGGAAGGGAAGGGAAGGGAAGGGAAGGGAAGGGAAGGGAAGGGAAGGGAAGGGAAGGGAAGGGAAGGGAAGGGAAGGGAAGGGAAGGGAAGGGAAGGGAAGGGAAGGGAAGGGAAGGGAAGGGAAGGGAAGGGAAGGGAAGGGAAGGGAAGGGAAGGGAAGGGAAGGGAAGATGGCCTGTAAGGAAATGGAAAACATCTAGGTAAAAAAGGATAGGAGAAAATGATATGATAAAATTCTGATACTTAAAATGAAGAGTGAAAAATAGCTGTAAAGATTAGATTCCTCTCCTCCTTTTAAATAAAGACCTTGGTTTAATTTTGCCTTGCTTTTAAATAACCTGGGTTAAAACCAATATAATCCTAATTGACTATGAAATTGCATTTTCCAAGCAAACACCACTGTAGTAACAGCTGCTTTTAGAAAATGTATGTGCCTGCAGTAGCATGTACCTGCTATGCAGCTCTAGTGGCAGTGATCTAACAGGAAAGCCACCGTGGAGTGAGAGCAGATGGTAAGACAGAAATAGAGAGTTTCTGCCATTTCTTTTTAAATAAAGAACAACCTGGGGGGTGAGGGAGGGCAGAGGAAAAAAAATAAGAAAAGGAGAAGTGCAGAGGAAACAACAAAAAAAAATGAGAGCAAAGCATATGCAACTTGAAATTAATGTAAGACATAATGATCTGCACACAATTAAAACTTTCCCTAGCATGGACTTCAAAGGCATACTCTGCTTTTTGCAGTTTGCATGTGTCTGTTAGCACGGGTTTCTTCATTCAGTGACTGTTCATCAGTTTGACTCTTCAGGCGACATCCTATGGCTTTAGTACCCAATATCTGAAATGAGAAAACACTACGTCTTGCTTTTAACTTGTAAGGTTCCTCTCACCCTGCTTCCCCTGTTAGGCAGTTTTCACACTCAAGTTTCTCTCCCACAAGAGGTGCTGCTGTAAAAGGATTTAAAATGTTTCCTATACAACCACGGCCTGAATATATATCATCCCTCACACACCAGCAGTGATACGGTGTTGCCCCATAAAGGAATGCAGCCCACGTAGGACCAAAAAGCCCAGAATGAATTCAAAAGTCAAAGACAAACCTCCTCTGAGGTGTCATGACCTTATCTTCTTAAATCTTGTTGGTTTGCCTTCTCTTGAGGGAGAGGACGCCCCTGACCACATCCTCTTGTTTTTATAGTTACTTTTTAAAGTGTCCAGTGACCACTGAGCCCCGAGGAATCCCAACTACAACCAAAACCACACCATGACTGCCGTCCATGTGAGCATAGCGAGGACAACTCACCGAGGCATCTGGCACAGCACCAGCATGATTCGTCTTGTTTGGTGAACTCCACAAAGGGCTTGGGTGTCTCTCGGCCACAGAGTCACGTCCGAAAATAAGATCGAATTAAAAGGTTCAGGGCTGATGCCAACCTGTGCCAAAGTGATAGTCAAACTACTCCAGCTACCTGCAATCACCTTAAAATACTACAAAATAAAGGAGACAAGATGCAGGCAAGCTGCATCCTAATCTCCATCACTTTCCCCACTTCATTTATTTAAGCAATAAATTCCTTAAGTTGCTACTGGAATCCTTTCTCTGGGCACCAAAACTAATTGATCCCTCTGCAAATGGGTAGTGCTGTTCCAGAGGAATTGCAAACATGGTGCTTGTCAGCTCATTTGATAGCACTTGATATATATGGCAAAGCCTCTCGACTTTGTGATCAAAGATGCACTGACACTTAGCCAAATGAAAGCCCTCTTAGAAGTACAGGGGAAATATGTCCAAGGATCTTAGCAAGAATATGAAAATTATTCTGAGTTTATTAATTCTCCAAGTTGGCACTCAGTCGAACATCTTTCACAGGTACCTTCCCATCACACATTACAAAGATGCCTCTTCTTTGCTTTCACCTTCCCCTCAACAACAGCCTTCTTGGCAGAAAACAGAGTGTAAAACATGAATCCCATCACACAGTGAATGCAAATCAGGAAAAAGGCATTGTCCCTGCTGGCCGTCATGTCACAACTTCCAAGAAGTCCCAGGAACAACATCATTTTGAGGCCAAGAATTGTTAAATGATTAAAACTCAACCCGATGCACCGTGCAGCAGAAGCAGCCTCTGCGGAAATTTCACGAAGGTTATCCTTTGAAAATGCTAATCAAAAGAAAAATGATTCGCTTTGGTACCAGCCACTCTTTAAAATAACAAAGAGCTTGCTCATTTGGGTTGCAAGACTATTTGTCTAAAGACAGGAAGAACATAGGTTTAGCATAATGATGAGGTCACGTTGTCAGAAGTGAGCCCCGATGAACACGTCCCGAGGGGCCACCACCATACGGCAAAGGAAATAACCACCATGCTGGACTGCAGGGATTATTTTTTTACTCTGCAAACGGCACTCGTCACTTCTCATCAGTCAAAAATACGGTGCTTTTTCACAACTGAGCAGTACGTGGCTTTTGCTTTGCAGAGTCCATACCCCTCTCTAAAACCCACTGAATTATAGGTTCTGATAGGCAGTACACCAGATACATGTACATTATTTCAGCTAAATGTTGTTGGTTGGGAGATCCAAGAATCTAGATGAGAAAAAAAAATCCAAAACAGAGAAAACACTATCCTTGTTTTCTAGTAGTTCTGCAAGAACTTCCCAACTTTCTGTATGTTTGTTGTTTGTAAAGCTGCCACCAATGACTGGAAGGGAAAGAAAACCCAAAGAAAGAAAACTGATGCATCAGAGCCTGACCAACATTCAGAAGTTGCTGTGGAAAGCATGGGTTTGTGATTTGTTAGGATGTGCCTACAGAGGCACAAAACAGTCACAGCCTAACTTCACTCATTGCCTAAGAAGGGAAAGCAGGTTTAAGTGCAAACCTATTAAAATATGAAAAAGTACTAGTGCACAAAAAAGTATTGCTGGGAGAGTGCAGTCCTCATAAATACATCTCTGCAGAGGTGAAGCAGCGTCAGCTCAAGTTGCAGGTTGTCCTGATCTCCATTCCTGGAGATACTCAAAAGTTGTCTCAACAGAACCTGAACAACTTGCTTTGAGCAGCAGCTTAAACTAGAGACCTCCAGAGGCCCCTTCCCATCCACGTCAACTTGTGACTCTCTTAAGACAGCTTGGAGCACAGGCAGAACTGATTGCAAGCACCTGCACTTCTGCAGATACCCCTGTTGTACAGCAGAAGAGACCTAGAGAAGAAGGTGCCATTTGAAACAAGAAAACACTCACTAATTAACCCTTCTGATGCCACTTGAGCAAGGTAGGCATTAGCTGTACTTCACAGTTCAGGGAACTGAGTCACAGAGGGATTGCTAATGTACCCAGACCCACCCAGTAAATCAATGGACAGCCTCAGGTCCCAGGGTGTTTCAGTCAGTGACCTCGCCCTCACTTTGTTATTCCACGATATTTCTCAGAAGAATTGGGGATTATCAGAATATGCCAGTTAAACAGAAAGTGGTTCCTATTTTGACCTCACTCAAAAGAGTTCTTTGAAGTGATTAATTTGTTTGTGCATTGTAATTTCATTTACACACAGTTCAAAGGTGGAACCTTCTCCTCTTCTATGGAAGCAATTAGAGCCTGTGCTTTTTCCCAATTAAGTGACCCCCTGTCTTCTTCTAAGGGGTTGTAAACCAGAATTAAGATGATTCTGGGGAAAAAAAATAAATCTATAATAGTAATTCGTGCTAGTTGGCCCCTGATAAGGCACTGAATTCAGATGATGAAGTGAATTCTTCTATCAAAGGATCTTATTCAGCTGAGGTGTGGGAATACCCTTCTGTGATAAAAGCACATATTAGTCAAGAAATAGCTTTCAAGGATGGCTGCTGCCAACCAGCGTAAATCAAGGGCTGCAATTGATTAACTAATTTAAACACTAAAGACAGCTTTGGTTGCTATGGCAATAAAAGAAAGGTCGAAACCCTGATGACCTTGGAGGCTCATGATCCTCTGGAGATCTCAGAAACTAAAGTCTGGAAATATATTAAAAGATATAATGCTAGCCAGATTGCTTCGTAATGGCTTGACTGTTTTGTCAGCTGGAAGGCAGACTTCGCAGCACGTTTCGCACTAGTCTCCAGTGTGCAGATAGCTCTGACTGTCTGATATCTATTCAGCTCAAAAATCAGCTGGGACATCTGAGAGCCTGAAACATTTTCTTTGAGCTACATTGTTGGCCTGTAACTCTCAAATATCAGTTCCTTTTTAAATCGAGTACTTCATTAGCAAGTTCTTATCACTAAGTTAGCTTTCTGGGTAGCTGCTCCTAAATTCATTGTACTTTTCATCCTACGTACCCCTTAGAGATTTGATTCAGAGACTTCTGATGCATAAAAAGCCAGGCTAGAAAGTGGCAGTAGTGCCGAGCCTGAACACCCCAGGAGAAAGGAACACAGCCCATGGAGTGCAGTGGACCTCCGACTTGCACCACCAGAGGATGTGGCCAGGGATGCTTCTGAACTACCCGACCAAATGTTACACCCAACTGCTGTTTAATCTCAGCTGTCCTCAGCAAAATATCATTAGCATCCTTCTCCACTTATGTTTCTTACCCTGAGAGCAGCAGGGAACTTAGAGACTCTGCCTGCATCAGGTCTGAATTCAGCTGTCATGTTTTATTAACAGGCATCTGTGAGAAGCAAGCAAAAATAAGCTGACTGCGTGACCACAACAGCCTTATTGTGTAGAGCATTTGCCAAAAATGCCTCATGTTTCAATAATCGCACAGGCTGGTCAATTAGCCCTTTTTTTCTGAAAATGTGCTCTTTTATTTCAAGACATAAAAAATATTCATATGTGTTTGAGGACAAAACCTGATTTCTTTTGTCAACATGGTAGGCAGCTTTTCTGAAAACAGGATCACTACTGTGCAGAAGGGCCTCACTGTTTCAAAATAAATGCTGTTTCCAAGTGAAAAGCCTCAAAACATCAAGATTATTTTATCCCACGTTGCATTCATAAAGCTTCAGATTACATTCCAATCTCACTTTCTAGAAAATATCTAAGCATGCTTTCCTCAGTTTTTAATTAAGATGTTTATCTATAATTGGCATTACATTAGCATTGTATTGTACGTTAACCAGGGTAGCATCCACACTTGTTCTACTTTAAAACCACAGCCACCAAAATTACCACTGCAGCTGCAAACTGGCAAAAATCCTGGAGCGAATAGATTCTTGAGCACTTCATATGTCTTTAGATTAGCCATTTTCGCTTATTTGTCTGTTTATAGGGTTTAAAATATTTTATGACCTGGTCAATAAATTGGAGGTGCATTTCCTACCCATCAAGGCATTTTGCAGACTCCAGGAAACCCACAGAAAAAGTTGGTTTTGCTTAGACACCACAAAGGAAAGCAGGAGGAAAAGGAATCAGTCAGCTTGTTGGCTTAAGGAGGGTCATAAGCTGGAGGATCCGAGGACAATGCTTGAAGTTTTGTGTGACAATGACATTCCAGGCAGTGTCTGCTTCACCTTCATCAGGGCAGGAATAGGTCAGCAGAGAGCATCAGCTCAGCTGCAGCAGTCCCTTACTTTGCTGAATAAAAAAGCATTCAGTTGCTTGGCTTTACTTTTCCTAACAAGAGCCCACTCTGGGAAAGCTCTATGGGATATCAGGCTCATTCAAATAAAAAATATTTCAATTGCCACATATCTTTATCCTCTCTTTTTTTTCTGCCCTGCATCCATGAAAGCTTTTGTGACAGCTACATGCTGTTTATTTATGTGAGAGCAGATTACGGCCCACTTGGGAATGCCAGTCTTGATGCACAGAGCTCCCTCTGCACTGCTCCAGCAACAGCAGAGGGACGCATCCTTCTGCTATAAAACTGGAGGGTGCTGGGGAGGGTTTGGCCTATAAGCTTCATAGCTCTCAACATAGCCTTGGACCTTACTGCATGGCATGGATATGTTATAAATCTCCACCTCTATTCACAGGAGAAACGTGGTCACTGAAGAAATGAAGTTTTCTCTGGTATCCACCCAGATATCCACTTCTTTGCCTCCTGGAAAAGAGGGTTTCTGAAGATGAACAGTAGGTGCTTTCTTCACCGTGAAAGCTGAAATTTTCACCAGGAAAAGTGCCAAACAGGAAAGTCATGGAGAGCTTGGTCCCTACATTACCCGTCCTCTTCCAAGTTCCCAGCTGCTGTTCCTCCTCTCTTTGGCACTTCATAACCCCCAGCTGAAAAATAAAAATAGCCTCTGGGTCTTTTCTACAACATTTCTAAATCTTGTTTCCCATCGGAAGGATACATCAGTAGGATAGGGTTAACAGCCACATTCAATGGTGCAGTATGTCATCCTTGTGAGTAAATGTGTCAACAATATCGGGGATATAATGATTGAAAATATCCACAAGCCATCAGTGGACCTCATCACAGTATTGTAGTACTTAAAGGGTGGCAAAGGAGAGGGTGGAGGCTCTGTCTTCACAAACAGCCCCATGGAGAAGACAAGGGGTAAGGGGTACAGGCCACACCGAGAAAGGTTTCCTCTTGATAGAAGAATGACATTTTTTACAACAGTGAGAACAACCCATCGCTGGAACAACCTCCCTAGGGACACGGTAGAAGACCTATCACTGGAAGCTTTCAAGATGCAATTGCACAGGGTGCCAGATAACCTCACCGAGGCTCCCTTTTCCCACAAAAGATCAAACCTGATGATCTTTCAAGGTCCCTTCCAACCTGGGCTGATCTACGATTCTATGAACTGCCTCTCCTTAGCATTCACACTCCTCTGCTTTTCCCCACCCATACTTCTTTCTTTCTCTTGCCTTCATTCTCCTCCCGACACCAGATGACATCCCACTACACCACCCCGGGGGCCATGTGCTCCCCTCTTGGCAATAACGCTCCTGGGTTTCCCTCTGTGGTTACATGGCACATGCCCAAGGTTTACAACGGAGGAATGTTAATAGGAAAACCTTATTGAACCAGGCACACGTTTAGCAGATTTTCCACTCCAGGCTGACGGAGCACGGGCCGTCGATGGGGGCTCATCGATCGCTGGGCTCTCTGAGCGCGGCACAGTTTATCTCCTCACACCAATTCACCACAGCGAGCAGCAGCCGCTGCAGCAGTGCCTGTGCTAACTGGTACTTGATGTGCGCTCCCGGCCTTTTTTACAACCCTGCTCTTGTGCGCTCTGCATCTTGTGGCTGTGAAAGTGCCATAAAGGCTTTAAACAGAATGGTTTTACAAAATAAAGGGTGAGCTTGCATACCTTTTTACAGCCCTTGTGATTTTTCTCAGGCTTTTCCTTAAAATACATTTGTCCACTGTAACTGTTAATCTGTAGGTTACTGAGTTTCATTGGTCATCATTTAATTCATTTGACCTAATATCAGATAGGCCTTTCCTTTGCACCCAATTCCATGAGGGAGTCACCTGAGGGCCAAATCCAGCTTGCAATCCCAGCTGAGCCCATGTCCCTTCTGTGGTGGCCCAGAGGGGACAGGCATTCACAGCCACCGCTATGCCCACGCCTGGTTAAGTGCTTGAGGAAATTGGTGACCACATCTTTGTGGCCCTCCAAATGATGGCCAAATGATTTGGCCCTCCCAAACCATGATTTCACCTGAAGCACTTCAGATGATGAGAACATCTAGAGCAGTGAAAAACTGAAACAAGCTTCAGCTTACTCCTTCCTCTGGAAATACCAGCTCAGCAGTGCAGAGTACTTCCACAACGTCCCAGAGATGCCAGATCCCAGCAGCTCACGAAATCCCTGAAGCTCTGTGCTGGTCGAAACACAGTGAGCAGTGTTACCCTGGTGTTTTCAGCACAGGAAAGGGCAAGGCCCATGGGCAAGGAATGTCCAGCTCATGTCTCACACACCTTTCTCTGAGTCATCTCTATGAGGCCAAGATGGGATGGCACCCTTAGCTTGGGACCAACAAGATGTGTCCCACAGGGCAGAAGAGGAAGCACTGAGGAACTGGGGGACAGGAGAAGTGTTACAATGTAGGGAGCAGGTTGACTATTTGGCCTGGGCTCTGGCTTTAATGGGGCAGCTGAGTATTTTCAAAGCATATTTCATTTTTTGCAGTTTTCTTCCCCTCTGGTTCTTTTGTATCCTGTGTGGAAAGGTTAAAAATAGCATTTATTACCATGGATCAACTGATCATTTTTATTTGGCAAACATTGTCTTCTCGGTTCCAGAAGGGAGCAATATGCATTTGTTTGCACGTATTTAAAAGAGGCTCTCATCTGATGAAGGAAATACCAGTGCAACAAGCCTGCTTTTGTCTGGTGCATTCCCTCACTCCCACCAGCAGAACTGGCCCATGCATATTACCCTTCACTCCATAATTCTCTTACATGATTCAGTAACCCTAAGCAAAGGCAATGTGTTGTCATCCATTACCAGCGCTTTCCCACCAATGCCAAATTGTTATAATCACTCACTCACCCCAGGCAGTCCAACTCTATGTTTGATGTGCAGGCTGACATTCATAGTCCTGCGACATCTGAGGATTTTTGAGCTCCCGTTTTCAGAATATGTTTGGGCTATATATTCAGTTGACAAATAAAGTAATAATATTAAGACAAAAGTCATCTTATGCAGTCTGAGCACAGGCCAGCTTATACAGCAGAATTTGATGTGCCTAAGATTTGATTGATGCTCACCACATAAATTCCCCTAGTAATTAACCTGCAGTAATAACTCCCAGCCATGCTTAGGAGACCACCCTCGTGCCCTCCCCAACTACAGACTCATCATTTAAAGTCAAATGGCCTAGTGGCTGCTCCTGGCAGGCTGGGGAGGAATGAAAGCATAAACATTTCTGAGAGAGCAAGAAAAGGTGGGGAGGAGGGAAATGACAAGGCAGTGGGTTCCCAGCTGATATTTTCATTTTGGAAGGACGCATTCTCTTGTTCATTTCGCTGACGTGAATTGGGCAAGTGGATGCAGTATGCAGAGGGTGGTCTGATGATGAGGATGGAGGAATTCCAATCAACAAAGACAACAGAGCTCAGGAAGTCCCTAAACCTATGTTCAATTTGCCTGCAGCAGTCTAGCAGGCCTGATTCTCTATTACGCTAGAAATTGCATCCTACTCTGACAAACTAAAGTGAGCTTAGATCACCAGCAATAGGCTGCATTTTCAACAATAGCGAAAAAAAAAAAAAAGAATCCCAAAGGTATTTAAAACCAGAAGAAATGACCCTCCTGCTACCTACAGAGGACTCCCCTCCCTTCGACCCTTTGTCCCTTTGGCTGTGTATCCTCTAGAAGCAGACACAAGGAGCAGACAATAAAGGCTGTCACGCTTATGGTCCTCAGGATAAGGAGTGCATCAAGGACTTAATTGAAGTGTGCTACTCTCCTGCTACTTGTTTCCCAAAGCCTGTAGAAAGATAAGCATAAATTAGAGCAGCTCTGAAGTAGCTATCTTCATATCAGGAGCTGGCAGACCTTGCAATACACTTTGGAAAACACTGAACCCCAAAATTTCCAACGGTAACTTACTCTATCTTTCACTTCCGAAGTCTTTCCCTAGTACAGAAACAGATAATTAAGCCCAGTACATTTAGTTCGTTAGTGTATGGCTGTGTTTTTTGTGATTGGAAAAAAAATTAGAAAAAATGTTTTAAAAAGTACTACAAACATACTTTAAAAGAACAAGCACGGGATTTTGTTCCATTCAGCATGCCAGTCTCCCAGGCTGTAGCAACAGGAGTGTGCACCCATATGGTTAAACCAGCAAGCAGCAGTGTGCATGTGGAAGAACAAGAAAACCTTTCAAAATGTTTCAAGCTGACCCTCCCACAGACAAGCCTTTGGAACAGAGGGACAGAAACCCTTCCTGAATGTTAAGACCGCAAGCAGGGCTTTACTGGGTCAGATCAAAGATCCTCCTAGTTCCCTATCTGGCCATCTGAAGAAGAACAGAGCCAGCATGTACAGACATTTCCCCAGATACTCCTCCAGGCTTGCAGGCTTTGCAGCTCAAGGACTTTGCCAGCCAAAGGCAATTTCCTTAAACTCAACAGCCCGTGTAGAATTTTTCTGCTATGAATTACTGTTTCATAAGAGGCAGTTCAGCACTTCCACCAACTGCTATGAACATTGCTTACTACCTGTGTGAAGAAATAACTTCTTTTGTTTGTTTTCAGCTTGCTACTTGCTAATCTTCTTTGATGCCCTTTAGTTTTTAAAATGGATGGGAGGGTCTGCTGTTCACTGTTCCTTATAACTCATAAGCCCGTGCCATAACCTTTTCAGTAACCTCTTTTCCAAGCTGAATAGTCCCACCTAGTTAGCCTTTCCTTATGTAAAAGCCAGTCTGCAGCTTTTAGCAAATGTTACCATTTTTATTACAGTTCTCTCGTTACCTCTATGGTGCAGTTGACCTGTTTCTCCTCCAGACACCAACCACCAAGCTCACGTCCCCTCCATCCGTATCTACCATGCAGGCACATTTATCACATATTATATTTGTCCTATGCCAATGTTATGTTTCAGATGTTTTCAGAACCAAGTAACAACATGATAGCTTCCGTGGCATCTTTTCTCTCTCTGCCCCCAAGACCTACTCAGCTGTAAAGAGATTTCCGTTCTGCACACACATTGTCCTGTCTCCCCTTCAATTCATTTACGTGGAGTCACCAAGGCGATTGTCCTTATGAATGTGTGAGTGTCTGCTGAAGCTGTCCCACCGCATTATGGAGGATCAGGGATTAATGAAAAGAGAAAGTGCAATAAAACAGCACAGATAGCATATAAAAGGGGAATATTGACAATGGAGGTGAAGTTAAAGTATTTTATAACAATGTTCTTTCTATGCTTGGAATTGACCATCACCTAATTTTGAACAAAGCTTTTGTTGAACAGCTTAGTTCAACTTTCTTTTTGCTGTTGTTCAATTTTCTTTTTGCTGTTTGTGATATTTATGCTAGTGTATGCCATAGTGCTGGCTTTCAATAACAGGGATAAAGGCCAGTCAGAGCATTCAGCATTATTAGTTATTCCTGTGACTATGTAAAGAGATTTGGGGGCCCTGGGGTTTGCTAGGGTTTTTATATCTAATTGTGCTCACCTTGAGAGGGAGAGTTACATTGCCACTCCACTTCTTTGCAGTTGGGATTTTTTACTTGAGAGCAGGAGCAAGCTCTTTTGTGGGGCTGAATGTACAAGAAGGCTAATGAAAGCAAAATCATTTGATCAGAAAACTGATGTTCTAATGAACGCAAATTCGGGCATTGTAAGCAATGTGGATTCCACCTTGATAAATCACCCACCTCCTTTCTCATTGATTTAGTGCAGTAATAAAACACAATAGGCTCCTTTTTTTTTTTCCCTCCCCTCATTGGGCTATAATGATTTACAATTGCTTTTTTATTTCCTCTCACACAGTGCCCTGGAGCTGCCTCCAACCTTTTCCCTATAAGCGCAAAGAATCCGGATCCTTTGTTCCCGGGGAATAATGCAATATTCATCCCCTGCCAGCGGGCTGGCTGGCGGGAGGCAGCCCAGACGTCAGCCAGCCGCTGCCTTCCCTCCTCTCTTTGAAGACAGGTCTCCTCACCTGTGTGACAGGCAGTCTGCACCGTGCTCCATGTGACAGGGAATAAAATCTCCCCTGCCTCAAAGAGACTGCTCTCCCCTCTTCCACTGAGACACCGGGAGGTGCTGGGAAGTGCCCTGAGAGCACTAATAAGTTGCCGTGCTGTTATTAATTCATTAGCTGGAGCGAGGAACTGACGGTGGATGGGCACCCTTGTCTTTGCAGCGGCTGAGGGAAAGGCAGCGTGCTCCCCAGGGGACTCTTTGGAGATCTAAGCCTAGCAATGACCTCCTGCTGCCGTGGATTCACAGCAGCACGGCTGGTAAGGGACCACAGATCAAACCCGCTGATGGCTTTGGAGCTTGGTTTCTGGTGGGAACTCCGTCTGGAAGTTAGCAGCAAGCTCTGACACGAGTGCTGAAAGGTAGCAGTGAAGCTCTTCTCCATCCTTTTCACGTGCACCTGCCCAAGCCTCACTTTTAAGACATCTCCACAGAATCTGTTTAAGCACAAAACAAAGCAAGGTCTTGACTGCTGCATCATATTAGACAGGGCAGAATAAATGAGCACCTTCATTTACATCAGTCCTTCTTCCTACTTCTCCATCTTGTCATTGAAGTCAACAAATCTATCACTGTTAGAAAACGAAGGGTAACAGCATCATGCATTTAAACCCATATTTCACACCCGAATGAAGAAACTTGACTTTGCAGTAGGGTCAAGAATCAGAGAGGGGACTAAGCAGAGTCCCCAGCTCTGAATATGAAATAGTTTTGATTTGGGGTTGAGGACATGCCAGATTTTGGATTAAAGGTGCCATTATGTTTGAGTCCATAAACTCTTCAGATGCAATACTTTCACTGGCAAGCAGAACAGATCCAATGGAAGACCGCATGTGTCCACCCGCACACTTTGCCTTCCCCTGTATTTAAAGCCTGATACACTGTGCCACTTCTAAGCAATAGCTGTAAAATCTCAAAAGCAGACTCAAGAAAGGAAAACCCTGCACTTCTACAGAAGGGAACACCATATTTAGCTCTCAAATGACTGAGTTTGGAATTGTTCCGTAACGTTGAATTTGCAATGTTGAAAACAAGTTAATCTCACGAACAAAAGACAAGGCTACAGGAAAGCAAGTCATCCCTGTGCTGTTACTAACAATAAATGTGTGTGCTCTCAGCCTTGGCAGTACAATGCACTCTCCCCAGATGAGTAATATGCTTAAACAACCAGCCCCGGAGACAGAAAATGGGACAATTTATTCCATCTTTATTTAATGGTCAGCAAACAACATATTATAATTAAAACAGGTTGTATCTTCCATGGCATGCCCAAGGATTTTAAGCACATGGGCCTTCCATGGATACACTGGAAAGCAAGAGGGAGATTTCTCAGTAAGCTCTTTTTAAAAAATAACATTTTAAAAATGAATTAAAACTCATGTACATGGAGTGAGACTGCAGCTTGGACCACACACTCTTGCAAGGGAATAAGAAACTCCTCCAGTCATTATTTCCTTCCTATGGCTAATGTAGACACAATAAAAGATATCCACTCCCTTTACAGGGCTGGTAGGCAGCCAACGATGGAACAGGTGAAGCCCTCAAGCCTACTGGCCAGTAACACGAGATGCTTTACTGCTAGTTCATGGCTGCAGCAATTGCTTCCCAGGTGCACAAGTAGAATAATTGCTCCTGCTGGGGGATGCTGCTGGAAGCCACAGGCACATGCTCACAACGCCACAGATGATATCCAGCACAAGGGTAGCACAGAGAAGGGAGATGCAAGACCACAAGTCCTCCTCAGCACTAGCTTTTGGGGTCTATGCCTCCTTTGGAAATTGTTCCTTTATTTCATTGCATAACCACTTAAAAAGCACCTTCTTTCAAGGATGATTTGAGCTATTTTCCTTTTTTTTTTTTTCCAGCCACTAAAACAAAAACAGGGCTGCGTTATTGATTAGCACTGGCTGCACTGGTTTCATACTTGTTTTTTGTACTCTGCTCCCCACCACTCACACAAGGAGAGACACACAATGAGCCTTCCTGTAGACAGCTCCAGACTTGGTCATAAAGGCTGGGAGAGGATGTCCACGTGTGGTCTTTATGTGTAACACAAGCAAGAGACCATCACACATGTTGTTAACTGAAGTTAACCACAACTGTCTCAAGCTGAACTTTAAGAGCAATTCAGGTGCCCAGGCAAACACATCTAGCGCCGTTATAGACATCCTTGCAGAGAGAAGATATCTGCACAGGCCTGGCAG